>NC_064251.1:18178165-18478165 GCF_003254725.2 Canis lupus dingo
CTGTTTTTTCTTGTTTTTTGGTTGTTTTTGTTTGTTGTTTACATGGATTATAGACCGTTAACTAATCCCACAAAAAAACCCACAAAATTTTTTGAAGTTTAAGAACTATACATATTATATATACCTAAAAATACAGTTTTATGTCATTCCTTTTAAATTCACAAGACTTCTATCAACAAGACAATAGTCATGTGTTTCTGATTATACTGGGGATTTCAAATCAACAACTTTTAAAATTTGGATTACGCAGAGTGATGGTTGTAGGGCGGAGTATTGGGGAGAATAGGGAGAGATTGCTAATGATTATTGGGTTTCCTTTTGGGAAACAAACATTTCTAAAATTGATTGTGGTGATGGTTGCACAACTTTGGGTTTAACAAAAATCATTGCATTGGACATTTTAAATGGGTGAACTATAGAGTATGTGGATTATATTTTAATAAAGTTGCTAAAAAATTTGGGTCACAAGAGAAGACAATGAGAGAAGGATCTAATTAAATGGGAAGGGAGAATCTTATCTAATTTGTGATTTTAATGAAGAGCCTTCCTTAATTTCTACTGCTTTCCTCCTTGTTCTTTACTTTATTTAGCTTTTTATAGATTCTGTTATTGGAAAGCTCACAACTTCCCCCCTTTTTTCTTTCCTCTTTTGTGTTTTAGTTTACTTACCAATAATATACACATAGAACATATCTAATAAGCTTATTTCATAAACTATAAGTAACATGGAACATGAATGTGATGTTAACTTCCAATTCTCTCTACTAAGGAGTAAATATGGAAAGAGGAGACATTCCCATCCTGATCCTGTTTCAAATGCTTATGTATTATCACCCTGATTCTGTCTGTATTGTGTGCCAAGGATTCTCTGTATGCCCTAAATATCATTCCATGTGTCACAAGATTCATGCCTTCTTCTATAAAGATTCTCATAGTAAATTCAAAGAATTTTTGGTGTGATGTGAATGTGAAAATTTAGTTGACATCCTCCGTCTGCTCTGTTTTATAGTTAGAACTATTACAATGGCCAACAGTGACTCCACTGATTTGTACAATGCTACTGAATGCTCTCTCTGCATTTCCTTTTGCCTGAATCCTGTTTCTCAAGAGCAATGGTACTCCATTCAAACATCCAGAGAGCATAAAAACTGGCTGTCAGAAGTCACTACATAGTTATGCTTACAAATTAGAATGTTGGACAGTTTTGCTTGGAGCTTACTTGCAGGTAATATGAAAATAATCAACTAAATTATTCCCAATGTCTTCTTTGGATAAGTGATCAAGCCATTTCAAAGAAAATACTTTCCTGAAACTGATACATTAAAGCTGTTCAGTTAAATTAATAAAATACCATGAACCTAGCCCATAATGGTAGATCCGTTATCCACCTTGAGATAGAACACTTCCTTCATTAAGAGTTTAATTTTTTTTTTTATTTATTTATGATAGTCACAGAGAGAGAGAGAGAGAGGCAGAGACACAGGCAGAGGGAGAAGCAGGCTCCATGCACCGGGAGCCCGACGTGGGATTCGATCCCGGGTCTCCAGGATCGCGCCTGGGCCAAAGGCAGGCGCCAAACCGCTGCGCCACCCAGGGATCCTCATTAAGAGTTTAGACAAAATGGTTTGGTTACTTTTCTCTGTGAGAGTTGTAAGAGATCAATCTCCACTTTAAAAATAATAGGAATAACCGAGGTTGCACCCCTACATTTGGGTATAACTATGTTTATAAACTGTGTATTCCACTGAATCACAAATTCATCACACTCTGTCATATGTTTCCATGCAACACAATTTTTTTCTCATATCATGGTATACCTAATTGTATAATGTAGATAAACGTGATGGTCCAAGAAGATGGATATATACAATCCACACTGTAGAGTGTAGTTTCCTTGCTCTTAAATAAGAATCAACAACTGACTTTGTAGAACAAACATACCATAAAATCAGGTCTTGATAAAAAAACTACCTTTGTCAATAGTTTATATTACTCATTTTGCCAGGTTTCTTTCTTTTTTTCTAGATTTCATTTATTCATGAGAGACAGAGAGAGAGAGAGAGTCAGAGACATAGGCAGAGGGAAGAAGCAGGCTCCATGCAGGAAGCCCGATGTGGGATTCAATCCAGGACTCCTGGATCACGCCCTGGGCCAGAGGCAGGCATTCAACCGCTGAGCCACCCAGGTGTCCCTTTTGCCAGGTTTTCTGCAAAAAGTGTTGCAGTTTCCACTGCAGTAAGTTTGTTAAGATTGTGTTGTTGTTGTTTTAATGCACCCACAAACTCAAGCCATATTACAGGGATCCTTTCAGACAATCAAAAGCAGAATTTTCCAAGCAGACAGCTGTAGTTCATTAGATCTGCCATGAACCGTGAAAGCCACTTGCCAATAGTGTCGAAAGACTATTACTCATTCAATCTTTCCAAAGAGGACAGATCTTTCTTTGACAAAACATTAGTGAAAAACTGAGCTTGGGGCTGTGACTGGAAAAGCTCAGCACACATGAATGGCAACTCAGTAGAGAAACTAAAGCTAAGCAGAGATAGCAGATGATGTTCTAGCCTTTCACCTTCACATACCAAGATTCCACCTAGATTCCAAGGGGAAAAAAAAAAAACAAAAAACAAGGAATAACAACGCATTTGCAGCATGCATGATAATCGTACCACCTGACCTGACAGAAACTGTCAATCTGAATGGCAAATTCTCTGCATATGATTGAGTTTTTGTAAGCTCAGCAGCTCAAAACAGAGAAACTTAAGGGGCCAATCAAATCAGCTTTGAATGTCAGTGACTGTCCAAGCAACGTAGTTAATCAGAAAAATCAAGATCACACTCAGAGATTGTCCTTATTCAGCAATGACAAAGACAACCAAGGAGACTCCAGACATTTAAAATTCTATAGAATTAAATTGAATATAAGTATGCCCAGCCAGTATGTCAAAGACAAAAATAATATAACCATCTGGACAATCTGTGCAAATATTAAGTAATCTTGCTCTTCATAAGTTTGAAATTTAGATAACTATTTGAAACTCAGCTAAAATTTAGCTAGGTAGATAGAGCCTGGTGTTCAGTTAGGCGTTAGCACTAATAAGGATTCCAGGGTACAGGTTAAATTCTATTGCTTGATCAAGGTGCTAGCTACATAGGTATCATTAAGTTATAAAAATTCATTGAGCTGTACACTTATAATATGTGAATCTTTGTGATCAAAGAAACTTCGTGATCAAAGGACACTCATGTCCTCTAGTCAACTGCCCCATGAATTCAGTCTCCAAAAAAAGCAAATACTATCAAATTCCCATTTGATCAAGATCATCGCAGCTTCACACGTACTTATTTTTCAGCTTTTCAAGCTAAACCATTTAGAGAGAGACTCAAGTTAGACATGTTAGACCAATGGAACATGTTTTATTATATTTGGGTCTATTATCTCATACAGAGCTTTTAACAATGACAATTATTTCTTTTCTAAAGACCTACAAATGTATTTTTTAAGACAGTCCAGATAATCAGGATATTTCACTATTAAAAGATCTACCAAACCACAATTCAGGCACATTGCTCTTTAATAGTCACAAAGTAGTTTGTGAAAAATATTTAAGATTGAGTACAATGTTTCAGTGGTACAGGACTCTCAAAATATGTGCTATTGATGGCAAATGCAAATCAAGAGATATACTAAGACTGCTGAAAGTACTTATGAAGATCATGATGGGAAAAAGACTGAGACTCAAAGATGAATTCCAATTTTTGCAAGACACTGGTAAAGATTTATATAAAAGTCTAAGAGATGCAAAAGTCTTAAAGCTATAGTTATTTAAAATCTATATTAGTTGCTATTTTTATAAGGTGGAATCATTTCTCAGCATCAGCTTAGTCTTACTGTATCTACAACTAGAAACCTTAAAGGATTCTCTCTCTTTTTATGAGCCAAGTGTTACACAAATGTGGGATTAAAAGAGCAAGAGACAAAAAAAAACAAAAAGTATACTTTCAATACCAAAAATTCACATGTACCAGTGTTATATATATACCATTAAAATATCAAAATTTTGATAGCTAGCAATATGAGGCTGAGACAAGTAGTAACTGTTTCATTTCTTCTGAAAAATTCAGTTACTTCCTAAATTTACCTAAATTATTAACAAGGCAGACCTCAGGGTGCCTGGGTGGTGGCACTGCTGATTAAGCGGCCCGACTCTTGGTTTTGTCTCAGATGGTGATCTCTGGGTCATAAGATCAAGCCCTGCTCAGTTCAGAGTCCGCTTGACACTCTTTCTCCTTCTCCCTCTGCCCTACCCTGCTTGCTAGCTCTCTTTCTAAAATCAATAAATAAAATCTTAAAAAAAAAAGTAAAGAAAAAAAAGAAGGCAAATCTCACATCAGAATTGACTGCCCTAAGGTATAGAAAATAATCTTACTGTTTACTATTTGTTTCTTTTAATAACACAGAAACAATTTGTTTTATTTATTTTTTAAAGATTTATTTATTTTATTTATGATAGACCTAGAGAGAGAGAGGCAGAGACACAGGAGGAGGGAGAAGCAGGCTCCATGCCGGGAGTCCGATACGGGACTCGATCCCTGGGCCAAAGGCAGGCGCTAAACCGCTGAGCCACCAGGGATCCCCCCACAGCAACAATTTTAAATCTGACTCTACTAAAGAAGCATTCTTCTTCCAAGATGAACATTTACATAAGCTTACTATAGCTTACAATAATATAATGGGTCAAAATTCTGAGAAAGAAAAATGGTTTAAATTTGATCTTAACCTTCAGTTAAGATACATTTTTATGCCTATCAAATATTAGTGGCTATGCAGTGCTCATTTTTACCACATTTCAAAAGTTATGTCTTGGGGTAGCCCGGGTGGTTCAGCGGTTAGCGCAACCTTCAGCCTAGGGCGTGATCCTGGAGACAAGGAACAAGTCCCATATCAGACTCCCTGCATGAAGCCTGCTTCTCCCCGTGTCTCTGTGTCTCTGCCTCTCTCTCTCTCTCTCTCTCTGTGTGTCTCTCATGAATGAATGAATGAATGAATGAATGAATAAATAAATAAATCTATCAAAAAAGTTATGTCTTTTAACATGTATTTTTAGCAAATGAATAGCATAGAGTAATCAGCCCAAAGTTCAAGTCAGTTTCTAATATTAAACAGGATTTCAAAGGAATCTTTAGAGCTAAATTAGTAGCCTAATATTTCCAAATAACCAAAAGTTAAATTAACTATTAGTTGAGCTATATGAAATTGCCATTGCTATAGGTCAAAAAGTTAAATCTTGGCAATTTTGTGTGGCTTAACCTCATAAGTTTTTTAGACAGTTCCAATTCTATAGAAGAGCAAATATACACAAAAAATGTTTATATCATGCGCAAATACATGTGAAAAAGTGTTTCCGAAGAAACAACTAAATTTAATTGTACAAAGAGAAATAATAGTGGGCTTTATGAAAATGGGGGAAAAAAATCAGGTAGTTCAACAGGTTACTGAAATCCTGGTGGTGATCGATAAATCGACTTCTGCTTCACCTTTTATGAAGAGGCTGTACTTAGCAAATCACTGTGTAAGCTGCTTCAATAACAGCACTCCTGCTATCAAGTTTACTTGCAATGATTCCAACAAAGAAATTAATTTCTTAGATGACAAGAAAAGGTTATCTGAAACAGGGAAAACACAGGAGACTAAGCTTTCTGCTAATAAAACAGACAAATATCAGTCTAGGCGCTGAATTCAGAGCTGTTTTAAGCTCTGCAAGATCTGAAGTCCCTGTAGCCTAACTACTACCATTACTTTAGACACATATACATCTACCTATACACACATACTCATACTATATATATATATATATATAGCCCCTGTTTATATTTTAGTAAAGTTCCTAGTTATAGCACCAAAAGTTCCATGATCCAGAAACCCAAGCCTGGGCAAACTGGGATTATTGAAAACCCTAATCTACAGCCACAACTTGCATGTGCATGTATGCTTTAACTTGCTTTAAGTTAAAAACTTAAACTTGCTTTATTGATAACTATATCAATAAAATAGGTAACTGGCAATGATCAAATCTGAGAAAGTGAAAACTGCCATTTATCATCAGACTTATTCATTCTGAAAAGGTTTCATGCTTAAATCATATTCATAGAGGTAAACATTGGTAACCTATTACAATTATTCTATGTTATAAATATGAGGAAAATCTCTGTAGCATTCATTAGATCTACATACCTCTTACCAATGATGTAACCTTAAGAAAACTGCCTAACCTCTTTAATTCTTTATTCCCTAGTATGTAAAATAGGGATAATAGCACTTATCTCATAGGGTTTTCATGAGTACTAAATGATGTAATGTATATAAAATCTTAGTACAACACAGTAGCATAAAATTCTCGATAAATGTTACTATTATAGTTGCTAATAGTGTTATTGTACAGTTAAGAATTTATAAGTGCTTTGAAGGTAGCAGTCACCTATTCTTATCTCCTTTGGTGGAAACATTTTGTACTAAAAATAATTTATTTCCTTTTGTAATATTTAGATTTCCAGAATTATTGTTTCTAACTGTAAAAACTATGAGAATCTTGAGTAGTTTAAAAGAAAGAGTGCTTTTATAATAAGATTAATTACTACTTTATATGGAATTTCTTTCTATTATTGAATTTCAACCTCAGATGTAATAGTGCAAGTAAAGAATAAAAATCAGAGCTCCTTGCCCCCTAACTTTAATAAAATATCATACTTAATGGGCTGAAATATAGATGATAAAGTTGTATGTGTGCTAAAAAGAACAAGTGTAAACATTAAATCAAAATAGAGTCAAATTAGATTTTAGAGTTCAAGGAAACCTTTTAAAATCATCTAGTCCAATGCCCTCATTTTATAAATGAGACCCAAAAAAGGTAATTTGTCCAATGTCATATGGCCAGAATCAGAGACAGTACAGTAAGTCAGGTTTCCTGCTATGTACTCTATTTTCAATATGCTTCTCTCCAAATCATAAGTGAAAATCATGAGACGAATTCCTATTTCAAAATTTCTAATAAAAACCATCTTTAAATACACAATGATAATTAAGAGGTGTGATGAGAAGGCTGAGGAAAAATAACTAGAAAAATGTAGTGGAAAATACACTTTGAAGTCAACAGATCTTGTTTCAAATGACATCTCTGTCACTCCTTTACTCTGTGTCAATGGGCAAAGTACTTACCCTATCTGAGCTTCAGATTCTTCACTTGTAAAATGGGGATAATACCACCTAGAACAAATAAATAGATTATAAGAAGGATTAGAATTGCACAATAAGGGCATCCCCAGTGGCTCAGCAGTTTAGCGTCGCCTTCAACCCAGGGCGTGATCCTGGGGACCCCGGATCGAGTCCCATGTCAGGCTCCCTGCATGGAGCCTGCTTCTCCCTCTGTCTGTGTCTGTCTGTCTGTCTCTGTCTCTCATGAATAAATAAATTAATTAAAAAAAAAGAATTACACAATAGTATAATTCCGATAAAAGCTGGGAGTCACACTGCCTATACTAGAGTCCCAATTTTACAACTTCCTTGTTGTTTGACCAGTTATCAAACTTCTTTGAGCCTGGGAAGTACTTTAACAAGAATATGATGGCACATAAGAAATACAAAGAGTTTTAGTGTTATCAATATTACATATGAATCTTCTGCCAGTAAGTGGGTAGTGAATCATAAAAACAACCAATACAACTATTGATAATAATAAAACATCTGCTTTTACAAGTAAAACAGATTTTGACAAAGTCAACATGTTATATAAAAATTGATGCTATCTGTGCTAAAGTATGCCCATACCCTGAAATGTGTAAAAAGTTTATAAGATTGAAAGTGTCAAATTCAAAGAGTACAAAAATTAAAATCTATCAAGCAAATAATCATTCTGTAGTGACATATTTAAGAAAAGTGTGGCTTTCAGGGTTTTGGACTTTAAAATGCTCCATTCACAAGTCAGAATAATATAGGATAAAGTCAGAAATTAGGTAATAGCAGAAGATTTACAAAATATGAAGTAAGGCTAAAATTATAGCAATGACACATTAGAAAACCTAGAGGAGACTGTGTGAGAAGAAACTGTCAGCTTTGGAAGACTGTGTCTATTACAACATGTTTTTCATAAACTCCTAATCAAAAATATAATAAAAGAAAAAGAAACAGTGGAAATTCACATCCAACACATTACCATTTAAGAGAACCAATTCCCAGGTGATTAGAAAAGAGCTATCTATACTTACCTGGCAGGGGAGATACCATGATCACGAAAAGAGCTATCTGAACTGGATGAAAGACATGATTTCTAAATTCAAAGGAAAATTAAAACCACAAAGTTTAAACAAACAGCATGAAAAAAAAATGCCTCACAAAATGAAAAGGAATAATTTAGTTTCAGCTTTCTCTTTACAAAAATTCTATTTTTAGGTAAGATACAGTGGTTTAAGATGCTACCATGTCTTTAAGCTCCATTTGGTAGGGAAATACCTGTGTTGGCTTTGCTATTTCCAAAGGTAAATAGGAGGTTTTGCATTGAAGTTACAATGTGGACTACTTCAGAGTAACCTCATGCCAAAATGGCACATTTCTGAGGGATGCAAAGGTATTCAATAAAAAGCTTTTAAAGGCATATTTTTAAACTTGCAGCAGGAAAGCTTTTCTGTGTCAAGACAGTAATTCTTTTAACAGCATTGATCAAAATGTCATTCCTTTATGAGTGTACAATACCTTTTAATGGCATACAACAAGCCATTAGGGTTATACACCTCTGTATAGCAGACAGCTTACTGGAAAAAAGGGAACACTGGCCAAGATACAGTCAGTAGGTTTTATGCTTCTAATAAGTGATCTTTTTCCCCCTAACTGCTTCATTCTCAAGTCCTCAACTATCCAAAGATTAAGTGTAAGCTCTCTTCTGTAATTTAGAAGCGCTTGCAACAGAGGTCTAAACTGCAAGGTCTAAACTTTAGCTTTGTAGATACCATATGATGGCTTTGAAAACAGTCTCTCATCCAGGGCCAGCAAGAAATTATTTCTGAAGATTAGAAAAGAATGATGGTTTTGTTTATTTTGCTACTTTGTGAGAAAGAAGCAAGTAAAAAAAAAAAAAGAATGTTATGAGATTATCACTTTTCGAATTTATTTACAAAGCCAAATACTAAAGGAATATTCAAGTTATGTATTACTCTACCACAGAATATCTCTTTAAATCAACTAATAGGGGGTGCCTAGGTGGCTCAACGGTTGAGTGTCTGCCTTTGGCTTAGGGTGTGATCTCGGGATCCAGGATTGAGTCCCACTTCAGGCTCCCTACAATGAGCCTGCTTCTCTCTCTGCCTCTCCCATGAATGAACAAAATAGAATCTTAAAAAAAAATAAGTCAACTACAGTGATTACATAATCTTTGATAGAAGGAAGCTATTTAAAAATTATCTTAAAATACGTCCTTGTCCTTGGGGTATTCTTCTTTAAAGAAAGATAAAATAAATTCTGAAACTATCTAGAAAATAAACATGGGGCGTCTAGGTGGCTCAGTCAATTGAGCATCTGACTCTTGATTTCCACTCAGGTCATGATATCAGGACCCTGGAATGAAGCCCTATGTTGGGCTCCATGCTCTGCAGAGAGTCTGCTTAAGATTTCCTCTCCCTCTCTCTCTCTCTCCCCCTCCCTCCCTCTGCCCCTCCTCCTGCTTGTGCTTGCTCTCTCAAATAAATATTTTTTTAAAAAAGAAAATTTACGTATATAAGTATACAAACTCATAAAAAACTTTCCATCAATTTACCAAATTTTTAACCATCCAGGAAATGGAGAGGTAAGGGGTGCAAAATTAGAAAGGGGGACTATTCCGGCTTTTCATGTTAAGCCTTTACTTACTTTTCACTATTAAAGTAAAACTTAAGTACAAGTAAATTTTTGAAATTACAGAAATATCTCAGATAAATTGATTGTAACATACACCTCGACCTTTGGAAAACTATTTAAGAGCTTCATAGAGCCTAAAAAATATTAGCAATAACAATTACAATCCTGCATCAAAAAAGTAAAACTCCAGGACACCTGGGTGGCTCAGCGGCTGAGCATCTGCCTTTGGCTCAGGGCGTGATCCCTGGATTCAGGATCAAGTTTCATGTCGGGCTCCTTGCATGGAGCCTGCTTCTTCCTCTGCCAGTGTCTCTGCCTCTCTGTGTCTCTCATGAATAAATAAATAAAATCTTAAAAGAAAAAGTAAAACTCCAACTTAACAGACAATACCAGATGTATTTCCAAACCTTTTGCCTAAAAGCAAAGTTTAAAAAGTAGAAAAAACTGTTTCCTTTTTTTTCTTTTTTAAAAAGATTTTATTTATTTATTCACGAGAGACCACACAGAGAGAGAGGCAGAGACACAGGCAGAGGGAGAAGCAGGCTCCATTGAGGGAGCCTGAGGTGGGACTCAATCCTGGGTCTCCAGCATCAGGCCCTGGGCTGAAGGCGGTGCTAAACTGCTGAGCCATCAGTGCTGCCCCGAAACTGTTAGCTTTGAAAAGTGTGAGTGTATGGATATGTGTGGTAGTGTAGTGGGAACAAAGTGGCACCCCCAAAAAGGAAGTTCTTATTAATGGCTTTACAAATTTTATGATCAAGCAGAAGTTTGTTTCAGGCAATATTGAGAACCACAGTATGTACACCAACTATCACTGAAAACAACTAAAAATGCACGGTAATATACAAAAATACCTTCTTAAAAGCATCCTAGTTCATGAGAATAGTAAGAAGTTATCAATTCAAAATCTAAGTGAAAGTGGAACTCAGAAAAATCACAAGGAGATTTTGTTTTTAAGAATATCTGGTCAACCATTTTGACCCAAAACTTACAGACCTTATTTGGGATGAAGGTTAGAAGACAAACATGAACACCACCTAAGAGCCTCACATGAGACTCTCGTCCTATGAAGCTGGGAACTCAAAGGGTCACCCCCTCAATGTGAAGGCCATCAGGAACCTGGGCCTGAGGGACTGTAAGGACAGTTGTCTTGGCAATGAGCAAAGCAGGGAAAACATAAAACCACAAGGTGTTGTAACCACAACCTTGGAACTCAAGTAAATATACATGCTAAATTCTTATCACCAGAATGGATCCAAAAATAAATAAATAAGTAAATAAACATAAACTGGTACATAACTGGTAGTGTCCCCAGAAGCGAGATTGCAGCAATCGCAAATGTTATCTGGTAGAACAAACTATTAAATACATAAGTAAACAAGGCACCGTGAAAGAGAACCAGCAAAAATGAACTTATAAGGATTTCATTTCTTGGAATTGTCAAAAACAGATCATATACATATATTGAAAACAATTTTTAAAGTGTAAACATTTCACAGAACAGAAAATTAAAAATAAATGACCTAGAATATTCAAAAGACATCTATACAAATTAAATACACAATAATTAAAATTTAAAACTTGGTGGAGAGGACATGGCAGATTATCTTAAATGAGGCTTTTTCAATAAAAAGAACTAGAAAAAGAAGCTCAACTTTCAGCATCAGTTCTCTTAAGTCATTGCCAATACTCACTTAGGAGGCTGAATAAAATTGTTAACAGTATCACAGACTGGGGGGGAAATTTTTGAGGTTGGATACTGATAGTGTAACAGAAGAATGAAACCCAGCTATATATCAGCTCAATCTCAGGTTTTATGGAGTTTAACTGTCCATATGCTACCTACTATCAGAAGCAAAACAAAAAACCTTGGGGAAGGTTAGTATCATTCAGATCTTCCAAACATTACATCCAATGTCTCACATTCCATTCACAATTACTAGGCATATCCAGAGACAAAACCACAATAAAATTTAAAAGAAAAGAAACAGATCTACAGGATATACAGGTACTAGAGTTATTAGATGTGCACTTCAAAATACCTTTGATTGGGATGCCTGGGTGGGTCAGCAGTTTAGTGCCTGCCTTCAGCCTAGGGCATGATCCTGAAGTCCCAGGATCAAGTCCCACATCAGTCTCCCTGCATGGAGACTGTTTCTCCCTCTGCCTGTGTCTCTACCTTCTGTGTCTCTCATGAATAAATAAATAAAATCTTTGAAAAAAATAGAAGACCCCAGTTTCCCAATAAAATAAGAACCACTACTTAAATCTGATATCTCCACATAACCTTAATCTGTAAAAATAAAGTGAAAAAAAAACCCCTCAAAATATACAGCATAACTAAGAGATAAAGACTAGCATAATCCATAGAATCTATGCTTTAAAAAGAGAGATAAATAAAGATCATGTAGAAGAGAAGACAAAGTGACAAAGTACAGATAAAATAAGAACCAGGAAGTGGGAAATCCTTAAAATAGGTTTAAGACCTGTTAGATCCAGCACTGGTTACTGTGGAGTCAAAAAGAAGAGGTTTGTAATCACAAGAAACAGAAGTGACAGTCTTGAGAAGTACCACTTCTAGAGGAGACAAAGAAGTGGTACTTCTTGGATGTTTGGTGGTAGAGAGAAAGAAGAAAACAATAATGGTCCTACAAGTATAAAAAAGAAGCAGAAAATTAGAGGATTCAAACCCTGTCACTCTCCAAAACAAATGCACCACAGATTCAAGATATTTCATTATAGTAACAGAAGGGACAGCTTTTGAACTAAGAAATCTTGTAAACCCTTTAACCATTTTCACTATGAACTATTATTGCTGCTCAAGAAAAATTAAATTTCATAACTGATATGGCAACAACTGTAAATAGGTTTATAAAAGGAAACAGAAAATAAGACCAAAACTCTTCAGCCAATGAACACTACTCTCCAAGGAAGAAGGGAAGGAAGGCAGACAGACAGACTGTAAGGTAGAGATAACTATAATACTATCTCAGCCTGAATTATATATTGTTAAATGGTATTTACAAGTATTGAGGGAAAGACCCTCAAATCAAACATTCAGTAATTCAGAACAAAAATGGGCTCTAAATCTTCACATTAGAAGATGTGAAATGAGAGATATCTGGTCTAATAAAAGAAACTGAGGAGACAAAAGCCATTTTAGAAATGAAGAATAAATTATAAATGACTCAAGAGAAAATTGAATTGAATGAAAATACAGTAAGAGGCACTGAATGAAAGGATGAAAATAGCAAAAGAACAAAATGAAGACTGTAATAAGAATCAGGGAAAAACTGTTAATATACACGAAAGAGAAAGAGGATCCAACACACATAAAATTGTAGAGCTAATATTTAAAACTTGAATATAAAAAAAAGATAACCAGAAATAAAAAAACATGAATGTATATATTAAAAAGGCCTATGAAAGATCTCAGAAATTGACACAAATACTCTATTCTAGGATGTATCCAATACATAATTGGACTTTAAAGGTAAAACTGCACTGGAGGGTATTATGCTGAGTGAAGTAAGTCAATCGGAGAAGGACAAACAGTGTATGTTCTCATTCATTTGGGGAATATAAATAATAGTGAAAGGGAATATAAGGGAAGGGAGAAGAAATGTGTGGGAAATATCAGAAAGGGAGACAGAACATAAAGACTCCTAACTCTGGGAAACGAACTAGGGGTGGTGGGAGGGGAGGAGGGCGGGGGATGGGATTGAATGGGGGACGGGCACTGGGGGGGGCACTTGACAGGTTGAGCACTGGGTGTTATTCTGTATGTTGGTAAATTGAACACCAATAAAAAATTAATTTATTAAAAATAAATAAATAAAGGTAAAACTGCAAACCCCCACATACCTCACAATTTCAACATATGGCTCCTAAATACTTTTGATGAGAGTCACATAGCCCTTGTCACTGTTAAAGAAACCCATAAAATTGCCTTAGGAAAGAACAGAAAATTGTCCCCTGAAAAATCTGTGGGATGCTGTTCTTCCAAAGATAACAAACAAAAATGTGCAAGGTTTACCAGAAAAAAAATAACAGTTTGTAGCTTAGTAATAGTTACAGGATATAGAACTTCTGCCTTTGTACTCCAAAAATATATTACTAAGGCAATACGCAGAGAGTATTTTGAAGTTCTAGTCCCCTAAAGTAGAATGAACAGTTCCCTAAAGCAGAATGACAACCTTAGTATAGCCATCACATCAAAACCCCATAGGGAGATGCCAGGAGGAAAAAGATGATCAAGAAAATAAATACTATAGGACTTAATACCTAATCAATCACCATGGTTCAAAATCCTGAGAACATTATCCTGAATTTTCAGCCTTTAAAAACCTCTGCTTATTAGTCATCGGGGATTCAAAACCTTTGAACATTAGCTCCCTGTTCTCCTGGGTGGCACCACACCAATAAACAGCCTATCTTTCTTCACTGTAGAAACTCAGTATCAAATTTTATTCGCTTGCTGCTCATTGGGTGGATGAACTCTCATTTGCTTCAGTTACAAAGGTAAAAAAAAAAATCTTCTGAGGTCATTTACAAAGGAAGCAAAATCAAACTGGTATCAGACTGCTCAGCGGTAACATACAAAGAAAGTTATTAGGAGAGTAGGAATCAAGTTTTTTTTTGTTTTTTTTAAGATTGTATTTATTTATTCATTAGAGATAGAGATATAGGCAGAGGGAGATGCAGGCTCCCTGTGGGGAGACCTATGTAGGATTCGATCCCATGACCCTGGGATCAGCTCATGACCTGAGCCAAAGGCAGATGCTCAACCACTGAGCCACCCAGGTGCTCAAGTTATTTTATTTAAACTGACAAACAAAACAATGAAATTCTAAGTGAGCGCCAAGAAGATAACTGAATTAAGGACATTATAAATAATAGCATAAAATAACCACTAGAACAAAAATATAAACCTTTCAAATACCAAAGAAAATATAAAACGGGGTACAATAAAAATATACTATATATAAAGAAAACATAATATGCACAATATATAATGTGTTAGTATAGAGATTACACATAAAGATTTAACTATCTTTAAGATACTTTCAAATTAACTCAGTAAAATTCAACTCTTCAATATATTGCTGAAACTCATCTAAAATAAAGCGATTCAGGGCAGCCCCGGTGGCTCAGCGGTTTAGTGCAGCCTTCGACCGGGGCATGATCCTGAAGACCCAGGATCGAGTCCCGCATCGGGCTCCCTGCATGGAGCCTGCTCCTCCCTCAGCCTGTGTCTCTGCCTCTCTCTCTCTGTGTCTCTCATGAATAAATAAATAAAATCTTAAAAAAAAATAAAAATAAAAATAAAAAATAAAATAAAATAAAGCGATTCAAAAAGTAAAAATATAGGGTACAAAGGTCTTCAAGGCAAATGAAAAAAATAAGTAGGTGTTTTAGTTCTGATATTAGACATGGTAGAGCTGAGCCCCCAAAACATTACATACTAAAAAACATTTTATGACCTAAAGACCACATGCAAAATATACTAGTTATTAATATCTACACACCAAATAACATGGCAACTACTTTGATAACATGAGTCCAGGAGAAATAAAAATGCAAGAAAGAAACTAAACAGAAGACCTCAATATACCAAAACTCAGTATAAGACAAATGTACAAAAAATTTCTTTAAGAAGTCATAAACTAAACAAAGCTATGCCAGTATCTAGATTTTTAAGCTCCCACAACAAATACTTTCCTTTCCAAGTGTACATGAGACATTCACAAACATTGACCAAATATTATGTCTCAAAGAATACTTCAATATGTTCCATAAAGTAGAAACAATATAAATAGTGTTCTCTGATCCCATATAATAGAAGTAGAAAATTAAAACAAAATAAAAAGGGTCTTCCACGTGATAACTTTAGAACTATCCAGCAAAGTCTTCAATGACAGCATGTGTTATTTTATGTAAAAGACACTAGACACAAAATAGCACATACTTGTAAATGAAGTTCAAAATGAGGTAAAATGAATTGATGTTAATCAGAGCATTTAAGAAAAAAAAAGATATCCCAACTGGAAAATACATAAAATTATCTCTGTTCACAGATGATGTGATCTTTTATGTAGAAAACCTTACAGATGCCACAAAAAAATTTAGAATAAAAGAATTCAGCCAAGAAATAGGATACAAATCAACACACAAAAGTTAGATACATCTATACACTAAAAATGAATAATCTAAAAAGTATGAAAACAATTTCATTTATAATAGCATCAAAAATAATAAAACATTTAGAAATTAACTGAGAAGATTAAAGATTTGTACAATGAACATTACACAACAATGCTGAAATTAAAGAAAATACAAATGAATGAAAACACATCTCATGCTCATGGATTAGAAGACTTAATACTGTGTTAAGATGTCAATACCACCCAAAGTGATCTACAGATTCAGTGCAATCCCTATCAAAATCCCAATGATGTTTTGGAAGAAATAGAAAAACTCATCCTAAAATTTACATGGAATCTCAAGGGACTTCAAATAGTCAAAACAATCTTGAAAAAGGAGAACAAAGCTGGGGACTCACACTTCCTGATTTTAAAAAGAAGACTCAAAAATCAAAACAAGAAATGGAAAACAATACAAAAGATAACCACAGAAATACACAGTGTGACAACAAATTATAATAAAGACTTATATACTAACAAATTAGGTAACTTTGGTCAAACGACTTTTACAAGGGTAGCAAGACCACTCAATGGGGAAAGCACAGCCATTTCAACAAATGGTGCTGGGAAAATTGGATATCACATGTGAAAGAATGAAACTGGACCTTACCTAACCATATATAAAAATTAACTGAAAAGGGATTAAAGATCTAAATCTAAGACCTAAAATATAAAACTTAGAAGAAACAGGGCAAAAACTTCATGACATTTGATTCGGCAATGATTTCTCATATATGACAACCAAAGGCACATACAACAAAAGATATATAAATCAGACTTTATGAAAAATATAAAATTTGTGCAACAAAAGACACTACCCACAGAATAAAAAAGCAACCCATAAAATAGAATATTTGCAAATCACTAATCTAATAAGGAATTAAAATTCAGAATGTAAAGAGAACTTCTGAAATACAACAACAAAAGGACAAACAACCTGATTCAAAAATGGGCAAAGGACTTGAATAGATATTTCTCCAGAGAAGGTATATAAATGCCCAATAAGTACATGAAAGGATGCTCAGTATCAGGAACCACTAGGAACTAGGGAAATGCAAGTCAAAACTATAATGAAAATACCACCTCACATCTATTAAAAGGACAACTATCAAAAAACAAAGAAAAAAAAAGAAAATAACAAGTGTTGGTGAAAGGTGGAGAAATCAGAACTCTTGTACACTGTTGGTAGAAATGTAAAATGGTACAGCCACTGTGGAAAACAGTACGGCAGTTCCTCAAAAAATTAAAAATAGAATTTCCATCTAATTCAGAAATTCTACTTCTGCATTTATACTGAAAAGAATCGAGAGCAGGGTCTTGAAGAGTTATTTGTATACCCATGTTCACAGCAGCGATATGTACAATAGTTAAAACACGGAAGCAACTGAAGTGTCCATCAACCAATGAATGAACAGGCAAAATGTGGTTTATACATACAATAGAATATTATTCAGCCTTAAAAAGGAAATTCTGCAATATGCCACAACATGGATGAACCTGGAGGACATTAAGTGAAATAAGCCAGTCACATAAATACAAATACCATATGATTCCACTTATGTGAGGTAGATAGTATACACACTATATACAGCAGTATATACATATATAGTAGTCAGAATCAGAGACAGAATATAGAATGACAGTTGCCAGGAGCTGGAGGAAGGGGGAAATAAGTTATTGTTCAATGGGTATAGCATTTCAGTTTTACAAGAGGAAAAGAGTTTTGAAGAGGGATGGTGGTGGTGATAGTTGGAGAACATTATAAATGTATTTAATGCCACTAAAGTGCATGCTTAAAATGGGTAAGATGATAAATTTTATATTATGTATAGTTTACCACAATAAAAAAAAATTTGGAATAAACCTCATTGATGCCGATAATAATGAGAACATTGTAGTTATCTCTGGGAAGATAAGTGGTAATAATTGGGAATGAAACAGGAACTTATGGGATGCTGAGAATGTTCTATATCTTGATCTAGATGTATATATAAATGCCAAAAACAATAAAAAATGTTCTGAACTGTACACTTAAGATTTGTGCACCTGACACTCTACCACATGTCAAACAACCAAAACAATAAAAAATCATGGACACTTCATCAAAAAAGAAACCTAAATGGCCAGAAAACATAAATATGTTCAGCTTCATTAGATACCAAGGAAATGCCAATTAAACTACTACTATAACTGCTGCAAGATTAATACACTATTTTAAAGATTTTATTTATTTATTCATGAGAGACACACAGAGAGACAGAGACATAGACAGAGTGAGAAGAAGGCTCCCTGTGGGGAGCCTGATGCAGTACTCAATCCTAGGACCCCAGGATCACAACTTGGGCTGAAGGCAGACACTCAACCTCTGAGCCACCCAAGTGCCCCAGATTAATACACTATTTGATTGATTGATTAATCATCTCAACTGATACACTATTTGTGACAGTGCAAATTGGTACAATCATTTTGGAAAACTGTTATGTGCTTAGTAAACTAAAATATACAATTCTCTCAAAAAGTTGCTTGGCTTATGTAATTTATTTCAGTCAGGTCGTTAGTCCAGTAGCCACAGTTCTTTTCTAGACATGCTTAGGGGTTTTTTTATGTCTTTTTTTTCTGACCCCATAGATTCCGTCTTTCTTCCTATTTGTATCTTAGGCCTATCAAGGATCAGAAGCAGAGACTTCTCTGTAAGATTCCGTTGAATTGAAAGAAATTCAAAAGATACCATACCTCCATGGTTGAACTTCACTCTGAGACATCTTGATAAATTTTGATACTTTATCAATGAGTGTAACATTGTGGAAAGATTTCATTTATACAAGTGTAGCAAGCCTATTACCTTCCTTGGTAAATTAATTGAGATCTTGTCCTATTCCACAGGCATGGAATATTTCCAGATCTTACAGCACTAACTTATAAATTTTGTGTCATTGTTCACAAAAAGGAAGGTGGACATCACTGATAACCTCAAGACCTCTGAAAATCCTCTTTCATAAAAAAAATGACAGCATTAACAGAAACTATTAAACTTTTTCAGAATGCTAG
This sequence comes from Canis lupus dingo, assembly GCF_003254725.2. Lineage (NCBI taxonomy): Eukaryota > Metazoa > Chordata > Mammalia > Carnivora > Canidae > Canis > Canis lupus. The sequence goes on from NC_064251.1 coordinate 18,197,297, forward strand.
AAATTAACCAAAGGCTTGCAGCAGTTCAGGGAATGATTATTCAAGAAAAACAGCCAAATCTCCTTAACAACAAATGAGTTTTGTAGCATTTTAAGTTGCCCTATGGCCATCTGTGCAAAAGTGCAAAAAGTGCAAAAGATGTGAACAGATACTTCATCAAAAAAGATATACAGATGGCAAAAAAGATGTGGGACTCAATCCCAGGACTCTGGGATCATGACCTGAGTCAAAGGCAGATGCTTAACTGACTGAGCCACCCAAGCACTCCAAATATCTATTTTTTAATATAAATTGGTTCCATGTATACTCTTAGAAGTCTCATGATGGCAGATAGTTTTAAAGCTTCTTTAACCTGAAGAAGATTCAGTGAGTTGTATATATTGTTCCAGATAGATCTTCATTGGTAGAGAACAAAAATGCATGCTATATAAGTTAAAATAAAAAAAAAAACTACCTGTAGTTTTTAAATGTGAGAATAAAACTAGCAAACTGTAATAAAGTGTCATCTTTATAGAATGACGATTGAGAAATCACATCTTTATTTCTTTTATTTTTTTATTTTTTATTTTTTTATTTTTTAAGTTTTTATTTATTTATGATAGTTACAGAGAGAGAGAGAGGCAGAGACACAGGCAGAGGGAGAAGCAGGCTCCATGCACCGGGAGCCCGATGTGGGATTCGATCCCGGGTCTCCAGGATCACGCCCTGGGCCAAAGGCAAGCGCCAAACCGCTGCGCCACCCAGGGATCCCCACATCTTTATTTCTATAGCAGCTACAAGATACTTGTTGCATGAGTTTAACTCCAGACCATATAATTAAAATGTCTGCATTCACCCTTCCATTCTCAAACATCTCTTAAGCTTAGAATCTCAGACAGTTGTTAACCAGTACTATTTAATGCCTGAATTTCTGTTGTTCTTACTCTTTTGGGAGATGGTGATGTCTTTTTTGAGATGCTGATTTTATTTTTAGTAAGTCAACTTAACAGTGACCTCAGTTCCTCATCTATGAAAGAAGAATAATTGTTATCAAAAGAAACAAATGAGATAACTAGAAGATGATAAATGTTAGTTTAGCTGTTGCTTTGCTATTACTATTCCTGCTTATTATTTTTTTAAAGCAATGATAACTGCTTTTGAGAGTAAGGTCAAATACTTAGAAAAGTCACTCTAAGGAATCTTGAGGATTCCACATAAAAACAAATGAGACTCCTTTAGGGTATTTGTCATAAATTGGCTATTCACTACTATAGAAACACGTCTTAGGATTTTGTTTTATTCCTTTCTTCCCTAAATCTAAATTTCCTTCTCCTTTCTCTATATAAGGACACTCTGTCACTGGATTAGGGTCCACCCTAAATCAGTATGATTTTTTTTTTTAAGATTTACTTATTTATTAATGAGAGACAAACAGAGAACAGCAGAGACATAGGCAGAGGGAGAAGCAGGCTCCATGCAGAGAGCCCGATGTGGGATTCGATCCTGGGACTCCGGGATCACGCCCTGAGCCAAAGGCAGATAGACGCTCAACCGCTGAGCCACTCAGGCGTCCCGATCAGTATGATCTTAACTTCGGTTACATCTGCACAGTCTTTATTTCCAATAGGGTCACATTCACAAATACCCAGGATTAGGACTTGAACATATTTTTGAGGGAGGTATCATTTGATCCAACATAGAGAATATCACTAAATTAAAGAACCTGTACAGAATTTGTATAATCCCTGTCCATGTTCTGCAGGTCTGGGTTTCTGGAAGTCTCTTGGAATTCCTGTTTTCTTCATTTATCTCTGTGGGTAGTGCTTTTTAAATAACCCTAGCCCTCTGAACTCACAGCTTCTACAAAGTCCTTTCTTTATAAAGGGGCAAAAGGCTTGATGGTATAGTTTGAATAAATTCCTTTTCTATTTGTGAACAGGGATCAAATTTTTAGTATTCCCTGATACTAGAGTGGGCTCTGATATCAAACACCCAGAAACCACCCAAGTATCCTCTTGTTTCACATGTGTAATCTGTTTGTCTGGGTACCTTCTGATTATCTTATAACTGAGCTCCTATGCCATGTAAGAAAGATCTCATGTTCCTATTATCCAACATCCTTATATTTTTCTCCTCTGAGACTATTTGACTAAAATCTCCTAGAAGGCATTGATTTGACTTCTAAGAGTAGTACCACTTTGCAAAATATATGTTAGTGAAATTGCTTCCAGGTCATCTTGCTCTATATTTTTGCTTGGTTTCCCAAAGGAAAACATAACTTTAAAAGAAGTTATTTATAACTTCATTTATGCAAATCAGTTCTCCCTCAGCATTCTTTTCTCAATTCTACATTTGACATTGTTATTCTTTTATAATTAAAAAAAAATTTTAGCTTACTTATCCTTTCCAGGTTCTATGGTTCCATCTTCATTTGCTTTATCTTTTATATTTCCTTATAAAAATTATTTAAAATATTTTAAAAATAAAATTTCAAAAAAATAAAAATAAAAAATAAAATTTCTGTATACCTATCACATGGCTTAAGAAATAACACATTAACAAATATAGTTAAAGCACTTTATGCATTCTTCCTTAGTAATGCTCTTTTGTTCTTCCCTGCTACAAGTACGTATCACAAGTTATCTCCACAACCAATTATTCTCTGGAAGCTAATGTTTATAATCCCATTATTTTTTCATATTTTTACTAAATCATAATATTATCTCTATATATATTTTTAAAGATTTATTTATTCATGAGAGACAGAGACAGAGAGAGAAAGAGAGAGAGAGGCAGAGACACAGGCAGAGGGAGAAGCAGGCTCCATGCAGGGAGCCTGACGTGGAACTCGATCCCGGGTCTCCAGGATCACGCCCTGGGCTGAAGGTGGCACTAAACTGCTGAGCCACCTGGGCTGCCCTCTATATACTTTAAACTTTAATTCTGTATTATACCTATTATAGATTCCTCTGCAATCTTTTTTTTTTTTTTTTTTTGGCTCAAGTTAGGATTGAGATTCATCCTATTGATACAAATTTCTCTGCTTGATTATTTTAATAGCTTCTTTACTTTCTCATTCAATTTTTCATTCAAGTTTTTCATTTTTTAAACATTCTTCTACTGATGGACATTGAGTTAGTTTCCATGCTTTTGCAATTATAAGTAATGCTATTTAAACAGTCCGTTAATGGATCATAACTAGTGGGTTTCTTCATTTAAAACTATTTATTTGGAGAGAGAGAGAGAAAGAGAGAATATGAGTGGGGGTTGGGGCAGAGGGAGAGGAAGTGAGAGAATCCCAAGCAGATTCCCCACTGAGTGCAGAGCTGGACGCAGGGCTGAATCCCAGTACCCTGAGATCATGACCTGAGCCAAAAATCAAGAGTTGGACACTTAACTGATGGAGATACCCAGGTGTCCTTCCCTCTTTTTAAAAAACAGATTTACTTACCATAAATTTTCCTTTTAAAAAACAACACAGTAGTTCTTTAGAATATTTACACAACTACTCAGCCATCACAAGCTCTAATTCCAGAACATTTTATCATCCCCCAAAAGAAACCACACTTCCACTTCCACTCCCCTTCTCCCTCTCCCAGTCCCTTAGTAACACTAATGTACATTCTGTCTCTACAGATTTGCCTATTAAGACATTTTGTATACATTTGCACCATGCATAACCTTTTGTGATTATCTTCTTTTACTGAGTATAATGTTTTCAAGGATCATCCATGTTTTAGCATGTCTATTAATTTGATTGTAGTGACAGGTGTAAATACATATCAAAACTTATCAAAACATATACTACTTAACTATATAAGATTTATTGCATGCCAATTTTACTTTGATAAATCTGTATAAAAAATAAGCAAGATTTTAAGAGATGCTTCACCAAAAAAATTATACATAAAGCTAATAAATACACAAGACACTCTACATCATTAGTCATCAGAGAAATGCAATTAAAATTACAATGAGATATCTAATATACATGTACTGGAATAGTTAAGTTTTAAACTACTAATAACACCCAAGAGCAGATATGAATGTACAATAATGAGAATAATCTTAAATTGCTGATAAGAAAACAGAAGGAAATAGCCACTTGGAAAGAAAATTAGCAGTATTTTATAAAGTTAAAAATATTTTTACCATATGACCCAATAGTTTCACTCCTGTATGGACCCCAGGAAAAATAAAAATCTATAATCACACAATGACCTATCAGCCAATATTCATAGCCGCTTTATTGCTAAGAGCCAGAACCTGGAAACAACCCAAATGTCTACCAAATGGTAAATGGACAAATTTTGGTACATATATGCAATGGAATACTACTCAACAGACAAAAAGGGGTAAACTAGTAATACATGCAACAACCAGGATGAACCTTAAATGCATTATGCTAAGTGAAACGAACTAGAAACAAAAGGCTGCAGAAGATTTCATTAACAATATGTTTTAAAATGTAAATCCTTGCTCTGCTCTCTGTCAGATAAATAAGACCTTTAAAAAGTTTTTTACAACTCAGCCATAAAAAGAGGCACATTACTACATACAAGAGAACAAAGTACAACTTCAAATATCTAACTAAAAACAACAGAAACAAGAATACAAAGGTGCTAAAAACCAAAATCATATATACAGTTCAAAATTCAAAATAAAAACATTTTCAAGCTAATAACTAGTAATAGAATCCATCACCAACAAGCCACACTATAAAATGTTCAAGGATGTTCTTCAGACCTAAGAAAAATGATACAAACTTAGACCTACAAGAAGAAATAAAGTGACAGAAATGTTAAGACGTAAGCAAGTAAACTATGTTCTCATTTTCTTATTTTCATTACAACCTCCTCACAAAGAAAATGCCAATGCAATGCTGCATTCTATTTAACAAAGAAATAATACCAATTCTATATAACCTCTTTCAGGAAATAGAGGAGAGACTACATCCTACATTGCTTAAAGAACCAGCCAGGCTTGCCCTATTTCTAAAACTAAGCACAAGAAAGCAAAACCAAGGACTAATCTCTCTTAAATACACTCTGAAGGAAACAGTTATAAAATCATATTAAAAGACATAATCAGGATATACTATGTTCATGGATGGGAAGCTTCAATATTGTAAAGATAATTCTTCCCAAAATAATCTGTATATTCTAAGTAATTACTATCAAACCCCAAAAAAGATATTTCATGATATTTAATACACTGATCATGAAATTAATATGGAGAATCTAAGGGCCAAGAATAAGTAAGGTGAAAAACAACTTGGTATGAGGCATAAGGGGAGCAATTTTACCTATTGTACACTGTCTTATTTTAGAGCTAAAGCAATGAAAACATTGTTTTATGTACAGAACTAGACAAATAGCCTAGAAAACACAAAAACAAAGACGAACATACGGAAACTACATAGGATAAGCATTACATTCTCCACTCAGTGAGGAAAGAATGTCCTATTGCAGGGGCTGGCAAACTTTTTCTGTAAAGGGACAGACAGTAATATATAAAGCTTTGAGTCTCTGTCACAACTACTAAACTCTGACAGAGTAGCACAAAAGTAGACACCAACAAGTAAACAAATGGATGTGTCAGTGTTCCAAAAGTATTAAAAAAAAAAAATGGTTGGCCAGCTTTGGCCCATGGGCCACAGTTTACAAAACAGCAATTAAACAAACAAACAAAAAACAAAACAAAAAAAACTTAGTTAAAGCCATTCTTCGCAAACACAAAATTAAATTTCAGGTGAACTGAATTTTTTTTTTAAGATTTTATTTACTTATTCATGATAGAGAGAGTGAGGCAGAGACAGGAGAAGCAGCAGCCACCATGCAAGGTGCTGAACACGGTACTCGATCCCGGAACTCCGGGATCATTCCCTGAGCTGAAGGCAGATGCTCAAATCTCTAAGCCACCCAGACGTCCCTCAACTGAAGTTCTAACGTGAAAAAGCAATGCTTGAAATAGTTCAGAAGACGATGGAAAACAGACATGTTGGTAGAATTTCACAATAAAAATTACTTCAATATAAACCATCCAAAAAATTAAGGCACGTAAATTATTTTAACTCCTGAAGTTGATCAAGAATTTTCCTCCTTTTTATGTTAATTCAAAAAGACTGGATATAAAATCTTGTCAACTTATTTCTTGTATGCCTGTGTGCCCATATACTACCCTCATCTGTGGAGACTCTTATGACTTTAAGAAGCACTTCATTGACTTCTGTATAATTCTTAAATTAGTGCTCCTTTAAAAATTTTTGCTACTAATTCAACTACTTCAGACTTCTCAATCCCCACTTCCCTCAGAACTGTAAGTCTCATAACGGAGAAATTAAACGACATTAACATTTTTAAAGTAAAACACCTGCTTTTGCTGCATAACTACTACTACTTAAAAAAAATATAGAAATAAACTTCTAGAACTGGACTGGGGCCCTACATACATGTCCATGCTTCACAGTGGACTCTAAAACTCCCTGAAATTGAGTTAAAATTTTTGTGTGTTATATTGTACACAAGACCCCCCAAATTTTTGATTCTTAGAGGGCACTACGAACCCCACCCCACCCCGCAAAGTTAAGAACCTCTGTTCTAGAGGTGAATAGAAATAGAAATTACATTGAAAAGTATAAATAGTAGAAATAGAAATTACATGGAAATAGAAAATTACATTATATTTTCAAATTAGGGACACCTGGGTGGCTCAGCGGTTAAGCATTTGCCTTGGGCTCAGGTTATGATCCCGGAGTTCTAGGACCGAGTCCCCCATTGGGCTCCCTGCAAGGAGCCTGCTTCTCCCTCTGCCTGTGTCTCTGCCTCTCTCGCTCTCTCTCTCTGTCTCTGTATGTCTCTCATGAATAAATAAAATATTTAAAAAAATAAATTGTCAAATTAGAAAGAAAAGATTCTCAAGGTCATAGACAGGAGATGTTAGGGAAAGCTGTCCATGTTTATACTTTAAAAATTTCTGAAATGGTCCTGAATCTCAATTTGACATTAAATACATTGGGGAGTGGAGGGAAATCATGTCATACCAGACAAAGAAGCTGAAATTTAGTGAAGAGGTTTCCAATCAGTGGTTGCTTTTGTTTGAGATCAAGCCTCAGAGTTTGTACTCCAACATACAACTGAAACCCATGTATCCACAGGTCTGACCAAGAACAAAATAACCATGTTTCGGGGAGGAATCCCTCATCATTCCGAGGCAGCAAGGGCGAACAACAGTAACTTACATTTCCGTGGTGCTTTAACCGCGCTTCACTTGCGCTCTCCACGTGACCTTGACTACATCCCACTTGGGAAGATGAGGACAGCAGCATCCTCGATAAGGAAGGGTCTGGATTCAGTGTGTGAGGCGCGCGGGCCGCTCACCAGTTGCTGCGGAGACATTTTTCCACAGTCAAGGGCAGATACTAGTTTCTGATTCTGCACGGGAGAAGGACGAGGATATAACTCATGAAGGACAGCTGTGGGGAATCGAGTGTAGTTGGCGCGAGGGGGGTCTGCGCTTCCGAGCTCGAGGGTTGTTTCGGGGGGGCGGAGGGGGGGGGAGGAGCGGGGGAAGAGAGAGGCACTGAAGAAAGAGGGAAGGTGGCGTTAGGAGGAGCCTTCCTTCAGGGGCGACTGACCGAGGGCCGACGTGCAGTCTACATCGCAGGGAATACGTGAGGACGAACCTAAAGGCTGTGAGGACGCGAAGAGAGGTCCTGCCTCAGGCGACTGACGCAGCTCGGCTGAAGTCTCCCATCTCGAGACGGCCACGTTGACTCAGGGCGCCTCCACCTCCCGCCGTCCTTTTTGTCATTTTTTCCCCTCAGGGTCGCTCACCACAAGATACGGGCTCCAGGAAGACGCCCAGCCACCCTTCAGCACCTCACGAACTCTACGCGCCACAAATTCAAATACGAGGGCTGGAGTCGCGCCGCCCCAAACGTCTCGTAGAGTGAGGCAGAGATCGACCAATCAAAGCCAGACCAGCGCCAGACGCCCAAGTCGGTGGGCGTGGCGAGGGAAATAAGGGCGGGACGATACTCTGTTGCCAAGACGACGGCTTCCGGGTGGGCGGGCCAAGGTGACTTGTGGCCGGAAGACGAGACTCCGCGGGAAAAGCAGCCTTGCCAAGCTGAAGGAGGAGCTGGCGGGCTGAGGCAGGTTCCTCGAGAGTAAAGGTGGGCGTGCGGTGGGGTCCCGCCACAGGCCTGCGTTTCCTTTACCCTTCTCTGTCATCAAACGATATTCCTGTCCAGTTACAAAGTGCAAGTTGTTGCCCTAAGGTAAGCGTGTGGTAACCCTACCCTCTCGTTAAGTAAGGGTTTATAGAAACCCTAGTCCACTTCGTCACTCGAGGAGAGGAGCGGGTGATTAAAAAGAAAAAAAAAAAAGAAAGAAAAGAAAAAAAAAAGGAAGTTCAGTAACTTAGAGTGCGGATTTTTTTTACTTCACTGTACACGTTTTGTAGTTTTAAAACACGGGCGCCATTCGACGTACTGTTAAATTTAAAATTTTGGTTCTTCCTGACTGCCAAATTCCGCCCTAACTTGGTAATGGACAAAGACCTGAATTTTCAAATTTTCTGTACAGTCGCAAAGCTTCTCTGACTTAAGTTCCTGATCTCCCACAAATCTAAAGGCAGACGGTAAAATAGCCAGGTGCTTTGAGCCTAAACCGTTCCAGGAATCCAACCGATTCAGCTGTCTCCTTTCTTTCCGAGAATCATTGTAATCTAAAATAATTGGAGCTAGGTGCTAAGTATGGCGCCTTCGGTTCAACGTGAATCTCATTGGACGGTATTGGTCTCACTCCAGTCTTACTTATGAAAGTAAACATTGAAATGATAGGGGGGAAATAAGGCTCTTCAAAGACACATAATTCTTCTAAAAAGACCTTGCTGCTTTGAAACACATGTTTTAAGAAGCAGCAAAAGTCACTGTTAAATTCTTGTCACCAAAGTCTTGTAGAAAACTTCACCAAAACTTCCCTGCCTATCAGGAAGAATTTATTCCTCTAGAATTAGGGCAGGGAAGTATTTATGAAGGCTTAGATCTATCTATCTTTAGGTCCCTCCAACCTCTTTCTTAATATTTCATCTTCAAAACTCCCTGCTAATGAGCACTTTTCCTGTAGCTTGGATGAGACCTTTTGAATAACTTCCTCAGCCTGTAGGTTAGAAATTTCATTAAATAAAAAATTAAATACATTAGAATGCTTAGGTATGAAGCATTAATGAACTGTGTAATACATTCTGCAGAAGAGGAGGCACTTAAGAAAACACAGACCACCTGCATTATAGAGCCATTCTAATGTGATAAGGTTTGATATATAGGCAAGAGATGAAAAAAAAATGGCCAGAACGTCAAAAGAGAATGTTCCATGAGCACCTTAACTGCCTTCACAGATCATTTGAAGATAAAACTAAATCTTAGCAGATGCCCAAGAGATCTTAGAGATGAACTAGAATGACCTTTGGATGTCAGTATTGTACTGAACAAAGTCATTTGGACTGTTATTTATCTGGCAGGGAAAAAAAAGCCTAAATTTTATAAGGACTTGGTCATTAATTTAAAAATGATTAGTGACTTTAGGGTTGAGAAAGGAAACTTGGACTTGTTAGATGTACTTATACTTGGAAAAAATGTTTCTACAAATAGTAGACATTTGACTTTGTATGCTGTTCCTCTCACCCAGATGTCCTTTCCACACAGCTTTGCTGAATCTTACTTATCCTTCAAGACCTAGGTCGAATTTTGAAGTTTTTGAGATGTAGCCCGCATATAGAATTATAATGTGCTCTTTATATGGCATTTTTGCTTTGGATCTTGTAATGTTTCTTAATGTTGATTAAATGTATTGTACGTATAGTTTGCATCATCTACTAGGTTCTAAGATGCTTAGAATGATATTTATCAGTGTACTGGCAGAATGACTTGCACATGGTAAACATGATTTTGATATAAAAATGCCTAAGATTAATATTAAATATAGTTGGGTAGCTGTATTAGTTTGCTCAGACACCCTTAACAAAATACTACAGACTGGGGGGGCTTAAACAGTAGAATTTTATTATCTTAAATTCTAGAGTGTAGGAAGTCCAAGATCAAGTTGTTAGGGTTGATTTCATCCCGAGGCCTCTCTCCTTGGATTATATAGATGGCCATGTTCTGTCTTGGTCTTTGCATGGTCTTTCCTATATGTATGTAAACTTCTGTGTCCAAATTTCTTAAAAGAACACGATTCAGGGATGCCTGAGTGGCTCAGCGGTTGAGCATCTGCCTTTGGCTTGGGGCGTGATCCCAGGTCCTGGGATCGAGTCCCACATCGGGATCCCTGCAAGGAGCCTGCTTCTCCCTCTGCCTATGTCTCTGTGTCTCTCATGAATAAATAAATAAAATATTAAAAACACGATTCATACTATCCTAAAGCTTATTTACCTCTTTAAAGATCTGGTCTTCAAATATGACTGCATTCTGAGAAGCTGGAGGTTAAGACTTCAACATAGGAATATGGGGGTTTGATGGGGGCTGCACACAGTCCAGCCCATAATAGGCAACAATTAAAAAGCACAAATGGTTGGGAGCAGTTGTCTGTCACGATTAGCACTCTCCTATTTAGACCATTTATATAGACATAAATATGTAATCAGATTAATGTGAGATAATAGGAAGTAGTAGAGCCTGTGGTAAATCAGAATATCTGCCTGAGCGAAAGACATTTAAATTAAAATTTATAAACAAACACCCTAATAATACTGGGCTATTCCAACAAAACAAACAGACTAACTGGTTTTGGCTTACAGGCATTGGTTTGCAAAAACCACCAGCATATTATTTCATTTGGAATCTATAACCTTTTATGATAGATGCTGGACATATTAAGTATGTTTTTCTATATCCAAAGGCATTTTTCCCCAAATCCCATTGGTTCATACATAACTTTGTATTGAGTACCTGCTGTGTTGAAAGAACTTTACTGAATGCTGTAGTGTGATTAAAATCCTCAAATTTGGCCTCATATATCCGAGAGTTACGGGGACATCCTATTTTTGAGATTTTATTTATTTATTAAGTGTATAACTATGCATGATTTATGTTTATTTATTTTGATACAGGTCTATCCTGTAAATAAACTAGAACTCAAAAAATTCCCTGTCAGATTATTTGCCCTCCTAAAGCCAAAGCTTTTCCCTGAAGTATCCTGTAGAAGACATGAAACATAGACAAAAATAATTATAGTGCAAGATAAAAGTGAGACTTTAAGAGAATTATAGATAAAGTACTGTGGGAAATTAGAGGAGGAAAAGATTTCTTCCAGCTAGGTGTGTTATTAAAGGTATTTAATGCAGTTAGAATTAATCTTTCCTACGGCCCATGGTACTTGTTATACAGCATTAATCAATGTATTATATGGTAGCTATTTGTATATGTTCCCATCTTTCCCAGTATACTCTGAAATACACAAGAATGTCTTAGTCTTTATATTAACCAATCTCATGTTGCCCAAAAGTATCAGAGTCACCTGGGGGAACTTTTTAAAAATAAACTTCTCAACTCTATTTCTGGAGATTCTAATTTAATAGGCCTGGAGGGGTGATAGAGAATCTATTTTGAAAAGGCTTCTTTCATTTAATGACTCTGATTATCAGCCCCATTTGGAACCTCCTGCCCTAGAGCACCTAGTATATAGTATGCTCTCAATAAATTCTTGTCACATTATATGAGCAGAGCTGTGACTTAGTAAGATTAATAAGACTCCAGTGTGTAGGATGAATTAGAGTGGAAAATATCCTAGAGGCAAGGAAGTCCTATTACTGATGTCCAGCTAAAAGATTAAGCAGCCTGAAACTAGGGTAAAGGCCACAGGAAAGGAGAGAACCAAATGAGAAACATTGAAAAGGTAGAATCTGCAGAATTAGATGATACTTGATATAATGCACTAGTTCCCAAACATAGTGTGCCTAAGACTTAGATGGGATGTTTGTTTAAAAAGCAGGTTGCGACTCTCCTGTGAAATCCTAGTTAGTCCAGGGTGAGGCACTGAATCTGCATTTTTAACAACCCTGACTCATGATTTTTATTTAGGTTGTTTAATCTTTTAATTTAAGACCTCAATTTAAGAACACATTGATCTGTGGACCATTGTAAGAAGGAAGTTTAAAAAAATCTAAAGATTAAATCTTGAGTGAAAGGGAAGATGATAAGCCATTAATAGACACTCGGTATTTGGTTTAGAGGGAAATGAAGTTCATCTATGGAGCTATTTAACAGGAAGAAATTCAGTGTGAGAGCCTGGGAAAGGTACAGGGTGAAGAAAAATTTGGAAAACCCTTGTGATAAAAACAAAGATTCCTGAGAGAGAGAGAGAGAAAGGAAAAAGAAGAGAGTCATGGAGAAAATTGGGGCATTAGTTTTCTTAGAGATCTTGAGATGAAGGAGGCAACATATGAAAGAGAAGGTGGAGAGAACACTTGGAAAAACCAAAACCAAGAGTCTTAAATAAAGAATATATCGTCGAGTGTGGATGAGAACTACAAGGGTTATGGGGTGAACGTGAAGATCTATTTGGTACCCTTTAATAGAGGGGGTTTTACACAACTGTGTGGTTGGTATGAGTTGAAAAATAAATGATGGCAAGAAAATTTAAGCTAGGGATGATTAGGCATAATTTACAATGTGAAGAAAAAAATATCTACACCCCCATGTTCACAGGATTATTTACAATAACCAAGACAGGGAAACAACCTAAGTGTCCATCAAAAGATGAATGGATAAAAATGCTGTGATATACACACACAGTAAAATATTAGCCATAAAAAAGCAAAACAAGGAAATCCTGCCATTTGTAGCAACAGAGATGGACCTTGAAGGTATTAGGCTATGTGAAATAAGTTGGAGGGTGACAGATACTGTATGATCTCACATGTGGAGTGTAAAAACAAAGCTCAAAAAAGAGGTCAGGTTTGTTGTTATGAGAGGCGGGGGAGGGGAGGTACCCCGGTAGGGGAAGTACAAACTTCTAATGGTAGATAAATAGTAATAGGGATGTAATGTACCTTTTATGTTGATTATAGTTTGCATTGCTATATGATACATGTGAAGTTAAGAGTGTAAATCCTAAGACTTCTCATCACAAGGAACTTTTTTGTTTTTTGCTTATTGTATCTATATAAGATGATAGATGAGAACTAAACATTATGGTAATCTTTTCACAATATATGTAGGTCAGACAATTATGTTGTACACCCTAAACTTGTACAGTGGTGTATACCAATTATATCTCAATGAAACTGGAGAAAAGAAATGAGATTGTCATTATGTGAAAGAGGTAACTGAGGAAGATACTTAAAATCTGTTAGAGATTTCCATTTTTTGTAACAATAAAAAATAATTCTTAAGAGCAGGATCAAATGAAATAAAGAAATAAAAGGGCCATGATAATACTAAAAGTAAACATGCATCATTAGGATAACATAGATTTTTTTTCAAACTTTTTATATAAATTAATTCTAGTTAGCATACAGTATATTATGAGCTTTAGGGGTAGAATTTAGTGATTCATTAGTTGATTGTAACACCTAGTCCTCATTATATCAAGTGCCCTCCTTAATGCCTATCACCCAATTATCCCAGCCCCCCAACCACTTCCCCTCCAGTAACCCTCAGTTGTGTTTCCTATAGTTAAGAGTCTCTTATGGTTTGCCTTCCTCTCTGTTTTAGTCTTATTTTTCCTTCCTTTCCCCTATGGTCATCTGTTTTGTTTCTTAAATTCCACATATGAATGAAATCATATGGTATTTGTCTTTTTCTGAGTTATTTCACTTAGCGTAATACACGCTAGTTCCATCCACATTGCAAATGCCAAGATTTCATTCTTTTTGATGGCTGAGTAATATTCCATTATGTGAATGTATGTATGTATGTATATATCACATCTTCTTTATCCATTTATCTGCCAGTAGACATCTGGGCTCTTTCCATAGTTTGGTTATTATGGACATTGCTGCTATCAGCACTGGGGTGCATGTGCCCTTTCAAATCACTATGTTTGTATTCTTTGGATAAATACCTACTAGTGCAATTACTGAGTTGGAAGGTAACTCTATTTTTAACTTTTTGAGGAACCTCTATACTGTTTTCCAGAATGTACCCGTTTGCATTCCCACCAATAGCTTAAGAGGGTTCTCCTTTCTCCACATCCTCACCAACATCTCTTGTTTCCGGAGTTGTTCATTTAGCCTTTCTGACCAGTGTGAGATGGTATTTCATGTGGTTTTGATTTGTATTTCCTTGATGCCTAGTGATGTTGAGCATTTTTTCATGTGTCTGTTAGACATTTGTATGTAATGTCTTCTTTGGATATATGTTCATGTTTTCTGTCCATTTCTTTACTGGATTTTTTTGTTTTTTGAGTGTTGAGTTTGGTAAGTTCTTCATAGATTTTGGATACTAACCCTTTATCAGAAATGTCTGCAAATATCTTCTCCTATTCTGTGGGTTGCCTTTTAGTTTTGCTATTTCCTTTGCTGTGCAAAAGCTTTTTATCTTGATGAAGTCCCGTATTTCATTTTTGCTTTTGTTTCTCTTGCCTTTGGAGATGTGTTTAGCAAGAAGTTCATCTGCAGCTGAAGTAGAAGAGGTTGCTGCCTGTGTTCTCTAGGATTTTGATGGATTCCTGTCTCACATTTAGATATTTCCATATAAAAAAATCTGTTTGAGGGCACCTGGGTTGCTCAGGGGTTGAGCATCTGCCTTTGGCTCAGGTTGTGATCTCAGAGTCCTGGGATCAAATCCTGTGACTGGGATCAAGCCCTGGGATCAAATCCTCTGCTTAGGTCTCTGCCTCTCTCTATGCTCTCCCTGTGTCTCTCATGAATAAATAAATCTTAAAAAAAAAATCTGTTTGCTACTATGAACTTTGCTTGATATGTAAATAATTTTATTAAGAAACTTAAGAAATTGAACTCCAATAAAAAAATAATAAATAAATAGCATTCTGGCATGGCAAGAAAAAAAAGAAACAAGATATTGAAATATTTTTTTAGTTTCTATTTCTGTAAAATCTATAAAACTGAAAAGATACAGGGGCGCCTGCATACATGGCTCAGTTGGTTACACCTATGCCGTCGGCTCAGGTCATGATCTCTGGATCTTGAGATCGACCCCCACGTTGGGCTTTCGGCTCAGAGGGGGACCTATTTGTCCCTCTCCCTTTGCCTGCTGCTTCACCTGCTTACAAACACCCGTACTCCCTCTCTCTCTGTTGAATAAATGAATAAATCTTAAAAAAAAAAAATAGAGACCATAGAAACAATTGAAGAAAACAGCAAGACATGGTTTAGAATGAAATTCATTGAAGAAGAAAAATCCCCCTAAAAATAACTCACTTAGTAGAAATTTTCTTGATTTTGTACCATCTCCTTTTTGTCATAGAGAAATGTTATAGTATGTCTCATTAGAAGCATTTTTTAAATATCTGTAATACAGGCAACTAATAGAACATATATATTTATAAATAACCATGACATACGGTAAAATCATAACTATATGAAGAATGAGCCATTATATCGATATATAAATTTTCATGTTAAAATCCTATTTTTAGAAAGGTTTCTTAAAAAAAATAAAAAGGTTTCGTAAATAAGGCTGTTAATATTTGTCAATGTATTTTGTAAGAATATTTTTAAATTGGTGTGTTTAAGTTAAATTTAATTACTGATGTGGTTGAATTTAACTCTGTCATCTTGATACTTGTTTTCTATATGTCCCCTGTATTCTCTGTTCTTTCATTCCTCTTCTCCTATGTTCTTTTAGGTTAATCGAGTATTTTTTCGGTTTCTATTCTATCTCCTCATTTGTCTGCTTGGTCATATATACTTGTGTTGTAATTTAATAGGATCCTTTAGAAATGAAATATACGTACTTAAATTATCACAGTCTACCTTGGATTAGTGTTATACTACTTCACTTATAACTTCCCTTACAGCAATGTAATTTTATATACTTCCCTCTCATTCTTTGTACTAATTTTGTCATTATTTTTACATCTATACTTTCTATAAGCTCAAAAATACATATTGCTATTTTTGCTCTAAACAATTAACTGACTTTTAAAAAATTGTGGTAAAATAACATAAAACTTACCATCTTAATCATCTTTTTAAGTTTGTATTTCAGTAGTGTTAAGTACATTGACATTGTTCTGCAACTAATCCCTAGATCTCTTTTCATCTTGCAATATTGAAACTCTATACCAATTAAGCCACAGTTCCCCATTCCCTTTCCCACAAGTACCTGACATTTCTGCTTTCTGTCTCCATGAATTTGACTACTGTAGGTACCTTGTGTATAGAACCCATACAGTATTTGTCTTTTTGTGACTGGCCTATTTCATTTAGCATTATGTCCTCAAGGTTCATCTTTGTTGGAGCACGTGTGAGGATTTCCTTTATTTTCTTTTTTTAATTAAAAAAATTATTACTTTTAATTCCACTGTAATTCTATACATTACCCAGTGCTCATCATAAGTGTACTCTTATTTCACCCATCCTTGTACCCACCTCCCCTCTGGTGCCATCAGTTCCCTATAGTTAAGAGTCTGTTTTTTTGTTCCTTTTTTCTTTGCTTGTTTGTTTCTTATATTCCACATGTGAGGGAAATCATATAGTATTGGTCTTTCTCTGACTAGCTTATTACACTTGCCATTATACCTTTTAGATCCATCCATGTTGTTGTAAATAGAAGGATTTCATTCTATTTTATGGCTTAGTAATATTCCATTTTGTGTGTGTGTGTGTGTGTGTGTGTGTATATACCACATCTTTTTAACTCATTCATATATTATTAGAAACTTGGGCTCCATAATTTGACTCTTGTAAATAATGTTGCAGTAAACCTAGGGGTACATGTATCTTTTCCAATTGATGTTTTCTTATTTTGGGGGTAAATACCTGGTAATGGAATTACTGGATCACAAGGTAAATCTATTTTGAATTTTTTGAGGACCCTCCATACTGTTTTCCATTTGAGCTGCTCCAGTTTGCATTCCTACCAACAGTGCACAAGGGTTCCTTTTTCTCTGCAACTTGACCAACACTCGTTTCTAGTATTTTTTTTTTGTAGCCATTCTGACAGGTGTGTGATGATACCTCATTGTGGTTTTGATTTGCATTTTCCTGTTGATGAATGATGTTGAGCATCTTTTCATGTGTATGTTGGTCATCTCTGTGTCTTCTCTGAAGAAATATTTATTCAAGTCTTTAGCCCATTATTAATTGGTTTATTTTTGGTGCTGAGTTGTAGAAGTTCTGTATATATTTTGGATACTAACCCTTTATTGGATATATCATTTGCAAATATATTCTCCCATTCAGTAGATGTCTTTTAGTTTGTTGACCTTCCTTTGCTGTGTTAGAAGCTTTTTATTTTGATGTAGTCCCAATAGTTTATTTTTGTTTTATTTCCCTTCCCTTAGGAGACATATCTAAGAAAAAGTTGTCTGGCTGATGTCAGAGAAGTTTCTGGCTTTGTTCTCTTCTAGGATTTTACTGATTTCCTGTCTTACATTTAGGTCTTTAATATATTTTGAATTAAGTTTGTGTATAGTATAAGGAAGCAGTCCACATTCATTGTTTTGCAGATAGCTGTCCAGTTTTACCAACACCATTTGTTGAAGAGACTGTCTTTTTCCCATTACATATTCTTATCTCCTTTGTCAAAGATTAACTGGCCATATAATTGTGGGATTATTTCTGGGCTCTCTGTTCTATCGAACTGTGTATCTATTTTTGTGCCAATACCATACCATTTTGGTTATTACAGCTTTGTAGTATCTCTTAAAATCTGGGATTGTGATATCTCCAATTTTGTTCTTTTTCAATATTGCTTTGGCTATTCGGGGTCTTGGGTGGTTCCATACAAATTTAGGGTTTTTTTACATTTTTTTTAAGATTTTATTTATTTATCATGAAAGACAGAGAGAGAGAGAGAGAGAGAGAGGGACAGAGACACAGGCAGAGAGAGAAGCAGGCTCCATGCAGGGAGCCTGACGTGGGACTCGATCCAGGGTCTTCAGGATCACACCCTGGGCTGCAGGCGGCGCTAAACCGCTGCGCCACTGGGGCTGCCCGGTTCCATACAAATTTAGGATAATTTTTTAGTTCTGTGAAAAATGCTATTGATATTTTGATAAGGGTATATTTTCTAAGAAATTGCTGCTTACTGTGTTGTATGCAGCTATGTTTTGAAAAACAAAAAATAAAAACATACTTCTTAGAATGTGGAAAGAATTAGGTAATATTATTTCAAAAATAAGTTCTGGACTTTTAATACAACTGTATAAAAGTAAGGAATGTGATGGGCATGAAAATGTAGTGCTTAGATTTCCTGCTATGGGAAACATAAATGACTGATGACCCCATCTGCTGCCTTTTAGACCCAATCTCAAATTCATGCCAAGGCCAGGATTCCCAAGTGATCCTTCCAGACAATGACTGTATATGGGTGTTGTAAAGCGGGTCCTTTCCAATTAGATGCAGGACTCCTTTACTGGCATACTTTGACTCAAGGACTTCCCACTGACTGAGCCAAAACTTACTTAGAACTGTGCTGCAGTCTGATGCTCTTCCCACCTGGCCTCCTTCTTCCCTTTTTCCTTCACAGCCTGGAGGCTCTCTTACCTTCCTTTGCTCCCTTCTCATCACCTATTATAAGCAAATCCCCAAATCTTTTGCTTACCTAATCCTATTTGGATATGCTTGTTAGAAGACCTAAACCATTACAGAAACACAGACCTGACATACTACTGACAGAAAATGGACCAAAATGATGACTTACAGGAAAAGAAATATCCTTACAGAAAAATTCCAAATAATGTGTGTATATACTCTCTCCTTTTTAGGAGCTAGGGCTTAATTCTACTCCCTTCCAATGTGGGGTTCATTGCTTCCAATGAATAGGGAAGTATCTACCAGCAGCCTCCCCCTTTATTTTATTATTTTTTTAAAGATTTATTTATTTACTTATTCATTCATTCATTCATTCATTCATGATAGACATAGAGACAGAAAGAGAGAGGCAGAGACACAGGCAGAGGGAGAAGCAGGCTCCATTCCAGGAGCCCGACGCGGGACTTGATTCCGGGTCTCCAGGATCACGCCCTGGGCCAAAGGCAGGCGCCAAACCACTGAGCCACCCAGGGATCCCCAGCCTCCTCCTTTAAAAAACCATCCCCGACTCCACACAGACACAGGAACCTTTTTAGACATTTTTTCATAATGCCCCCCTCACCCAGGTGAAATTTTATTACCATAAATACACTGTATATCTCTTTATGTACTATTTATATATCCACTATTTTATGCATGAAAAGAGTTAAATTTTTTTTGCCTGCAGGAATGAGTTTTTACTTCCTTGAGGATGTTATAATACCCCCCCACTGAGAATGCATAGAAGAGTATGGAAAGGGAAAATTTCTAACTTGCTGTGAAGAAATCTAGCAGACACCACCTTAACCAAGTTATCAAAGTTAGCATCACCAGTGATAAATACTGCTAATACCATATACTCCTAGTATGATACAGTGAGAAGGATATCTTGCCTTTGTAGGAGTCTTCTCCAGAAAACATAACCCCTGTCTTATTACAATAAAATGTCCAACAAACCCAGATTGAGGGACATTTTACTAAATATCTGACCAGCATGCTTCATAAGTGTCAATGGAATAAAAAACAAGGGAAGACTGAGAAATTGTCACAGATCATTCGAGACTAAGGAAACATAACTACTAAATGCAATGTGGTATCCTAGATCCTTGCACAGAAAAAGATCACTGGACAGACATGGGTGGAATGTGAATGAAATCTGTAGTTAATAGTGTTATATCAATGTTAACTTCTTAGTTTTGACAAATGTACCATGGTTTTTTTTTTTTTTAAGATTAATTTATTTATTTATGAGAGAGACGGAGAGAGAGAGAGGCAGACACACAGGAAGCCTGATACGGTACTCCATCCCAGACCCCAGGATCATGCCCTGAGCCGAAGGTAGACGCTCAACTGCTGAGCCACCCAGGTGTCACTCTACCGTGATTTTTAAAGATAATATTAGGGAAAGCTGGGGAAAAGGTAAGAGGGAACTGACTCTACTATCTTTGTAACTTCTCTGTAAATCTCAAATTGTTACAAAATTAAAAGTTTAATAAAGGAGTGTTCAAAGAATGAAGATCATCTATCTCTATGAAATAATGGCACGAGTATTAAAAGAGAACTAAATATAGATTGTTAGAATCATAAATATTAAGCTAATCTGAAAATGTGAGTTTTGTAGATATATTAGTAAGTGAAAAAATATAGGGGATGTAGTATTTCTCAAATTAGTGAAGCCGTGATGCAGTGTCTCATGACATCTGTGCACAATTAATTCAAGTTGTCCTGGATATAAACAGAGTCAGATGTATTCAAACCTGGCTGGAGAACCATAAAAAATATTGATAAAGCATAAAAGGAAATGTATCAAATTGGCGAATATGTCTAGGTGCTGCAAGGATCAGTGTTACGTCCTGTCTTACCTAGGTGCTGCATTAATGATGTAGAAAAGAGAGGAAAAAGCATATTAATGAAATTCACAGATTATATTAAATTGCAAATAGCAGTAAGGGCAGCAAAGCAATATAAAAGTATGCAGAGAACTTAGACATGTGGAGTGGAGACAAGATGAGATTCTACCCCTCTAAAATAGAAACTACTACTGCATTAGGAGAAAAACAATAAAGCAGAATAGGTATTAAAAGGAATTGCGATCTGAAAGTCATCAAATGGTCAAAAGGACCTCAAAGTGAAAATGAATATTAAAGTAGATAGAAATTTATGATATAGTGATTTTGAAGATTATGGCTGCATATACTACATACCACAAAGAGAGGATAGCATGGTCTGTTCTTCAGACCTCCAGTAAAACGACATCTGGAAGACAGAATTCGTTTTGTGTCAAGTTGGTACCTAACTACCATTGACAAAATAGAAGTAGTAATAAAAATGATTAAGCCTTAGAACATGGCTGACAAGTATGTTTATCTTCAGCAAATTATACTGAGTTTTTTCACCAGTCTTTCCATTCATAACTACTGATTCTAATTCATATCCCACATAGGTGACCCTTTGTCAAACACACAACTTATACTAAGCCTCAGAGAACCTTACCTCTTTTTAACCTTCTCCCTTGTTTCTCCAATTAAATTTACAAATTCTTTGTAATTTCTCATTTTCATTAAGATTAAATTAAATTAATATAGCCTTTCTTGATTACTTACTAAAACTGACTGAAGCTTAAGTCACATCTACATCCCAATGATGCAAGCCTTGTTTGCAAATGCATGCATATGCTCCTACCAGCAGCTATAAAACAGAGCATAAACTAGAGTAACATCTGAGAAGTGTGTTGTACTTGAGACCTTACTGAATAACAACTTTAAGAAAAAAAAACCACATAGATCAGAATTCTAGTAGCAGTGCAATATTCCAGTGATCACAGCATATATCAGGAAACCCCAAGGCATTATCACCTGTTGGCAAGGAGTCATTCAGAATAATATATGAAGAAATCTCTCTTCTAGATGACTACATATACTTATTAAGTATAACATAATAGATGCTTTTGAAAAAACTTTCCCAGTACAAAAAAAGTCTATGAATTTTTATTTTTATGGTTTAAGAGTATGTATTTCTTTAACATCTGTATGAAAAAAATGTATAATCCTAAGGGCATACATAATATTTAGGCTCAGTAGATTACAACAAACAAAATATTTATGAGAATCAGTGAGTTAGAAGAAATATGTGAGATCTTGTCTCAACCCCCTCTTCTTTTATATATAGTCATAGTGGGCACAGAGATGAAGGAAGGAATACCCCGCATAGTTGGGGAAAGGATACTACACAATAAATTGATGTTGTTTTTTTTTGTTTGTTTTTTTTTTTTTTAGTGCTCGATGTTGTATTTTTAAGAAACTGAGGAGAATCCTACATTGGATGGGAGGCTGGATCAAATGAATTCTAAGGTTCTTCTCCATGCATTGAGGATATTTGTGTTAATTATATGGCTGCTTGGATGCCTACAGAGTACACACATGATATGGTTGTCTCAAGATCTTTATAAAACTAAACAATATCATCTATTCTCCTTTTTCAGCAAAGCTTCTTACTGTAGAGATATAGCTCTACATATAAAATATATACATATATATATAAAACAAGAATGTATAAAGAACAAGAACTGTTCCCTCAGTTCAGGCTCTAGATGCCTAGGTGTTATACTTGGTTATTAAATTATTTGTTATTGGACAACCCAGCCTTAACTCTCATAAAATACAGAACCCTAAACACCAGAAGTGTAGGGAGGTTAAAAGACTAGATATAAGCACATTTATCATTAATTCTTTGAAAAACGTTGTGACAGGAAGTAAAAAGGGACTTGATAATTCTGTACCTGAAATAATTCATATTGTTCAGTATTTTCTTAGACACTTCTGTGACAAACTCCAAAAAGTTGCCTTCTTTATATTCTTCGAGGTAACCTGGTCATTATTTTTTCATGACTCATGTGTCAGAGGTATAGCTGTCATTTCTACAGTCACTTCAACAATAGATAGTAAAACTGATCATGTCCACTGACTTAAAGCATACAAGAATCTAGTTTACTATTGATATTAAACATCTAATTTTTGCTCATCTACAACTTAGTATCTTTAGAAAGCCACATATGCCTCGAAATATTCTTGTCATCTGGATGCTATTTGTTACCATTTCTTGATTTTTATTTAGGTCTTAACATCTTCATCTCTCTTAGAAGCTGAGACTAGATCCTTGGCCATGAGTTCTTTGGTGCCTAGGATATCTTTTTATTTTTAAATCTTTTGCAGTGGTATAGCCAGCGTATTGGGAATCATTTTGAATATTTGTGGCTGAGAAGGGCTTCTAATAATTTCCCAGATATTCATGAGAGACACAGAGAGAGAGAGAGGCAGAGACACAGGCAGAGGGAGAAGCAAGCTCCATGCAGGGAGCCTGACTTGGGACTTGATCCTAGGTCTCCAGGATCACACCCTAGACTGAAGGCAGCGCTAAACCGCTGAGCCACTGGGGCTGCCCCCCAGATATTCTTCATGAAAACAATAGACTTGAATTCTGACCCTTACCAACTTCCTGTATTTTTATCAAATGATTTTTATAATCACAAAACAGAAAAATAACGTGAGCAATAGAACAAAGTATTTGTTATAGTCAAATGCAAAGTTGATTAAACGGTAAGGAGATTAACTTATTTGGGTTTTTGTTTGTTTGCACCAGCAAGATTTTATTTCATTTTGCAAAGTTGCAGATTTTTCTGGACTTCTCTTTAATGATTTTATCATGGTGAGTGCTAGATTTCTCATATTGGCTCTACCACCTAGAAACATCTCTGAATGTAAGTTCCAAGTAGACTTCCTGATTATTCAGATTTCATCCTAAGACTGTTGACTTCTAACTCTCCCATAATAAACCAATCAAAATCCACCCTCTAAGAAATCTTTAGATTTCTTGGTTTCATTCATTGTGTAGCTAGTTATCATGGTCTATTTTCATCATTCTTCTTGCTTTGCCCCGGCTGTCATCACCTGTGATCAATTGATATTTATATAGACATGAATTGAAGTAACCTCACAGAACTCTGACACCTTTAAATAAATTCTGTATTGCTAAATATTTTGTATTTGTAAACTACAATCTATATATAGGTTTTGGTTAAAGGTAACATACGTTTATTTCTAACATGCTTACTACTGCCAACATATAATAAGAGTTCTGGATTCTTTATAATTGCACGAAAAGGAGAAATATTCTTATTTTGCTACTATAGTAATTCTGAAGATGTTCAACAAAGTTGTAAAACTTGAGTCTTCAACATAGTGGTGAAAAGAATATGTACACACACACATGTACGAATATAACTTAGTAAGGTTTAGGGAAAAAAGAGCTAGTATGACTTATCTCAGGAAATTTGCTGCTAGACCTGGAATTTTTGGATTCCAGTGTTGATTTTTAATGTTGATTTTGATAGAATATGTTATTTTTGCACTCTAAATATAGTCAGGTTACTATGGTTGTAAGAAATATTCTTTATGACATAATCATAAAGTACAAGAAGCATAAGATTTACCGTACATTGTTATACCTGCAGCTCTACCAGCATGGTATTCAGCTTCCAAAAGTAATGCCAAGCCAAGCAGGTTTTATGGGAGAGAGTGTTTGTCTGCCATACTTCAAGTCTTAAAAAGTTTAACTTCCTATGCATCTGTCATTCATAATATATGTAAATTTTCTGAGTTACCAGGCTCTACTGCTTTTTAAGGTAATGAATTACTTGTGTTTATCAGGAGCCATCATTGTTACCTAAATTTACGTTAACTTACCTTATAGACGGGTTGTAGATTCTTAAAGGTATTATTAAGGACCACTTGGAAGATGATGGGGAGTATTTTCTTGTTATTCTTATGAAAGTTAGGATTATTGATTGCTGCCTTTTGTATAGTTATTTTAGGAATTCATCATTTTAAAGATAAGATTACAATTTCACTTTAACAAATGGGTAATTTATTCTGAGTCTGGCTCCTCCAGTTTTGTCTTTATCTTTTAAATTACTCTATTGTGCTATCTCTTATGAGAATATTCCTAAGAATTTTTTCCTAATCTCAGATTATTGTCCCTTATATTTCATACTTTTATTTAAGGTAACAAAATATTAAAATAAGTGTAGAATTGTCCTAATTATAGCATTAGATTTCCATGTTTTCTTGTTTTATTTTTGTCATTCACCTATCCTAATCATGGAATGAGAGCTCTATAATTCTTATTTTTTATCATTGTAATCTCCTTCCCATGCTATGCAGGAAAAAAGGAAGCAGTCTGCTAAACCATGAATACAAAATGTACAACCATTTAGATAATTTGGAAAACTTCATCTGGTGTTTATCCTCTAATCCTTTCATCATAATTTGAATTCATTGTTACTGTTACTTTCCTTTGCAGTGGTGTTGACATTTAGAGAGGTATTTATAATAGAATTTGCAGTATCTTTTAAATTGGTGTCCCCATATAGATTTTGGACACATGCTTGAGTACTCCAAATATCTCTAAATACCAGCTTAAATGTTTTCCTTTTTCTTCTTGACTCCTTTTTCCCCCTTAGCTACTCTATCTTTTCACAAAATTTGGATAAGAATAATCAAGAGTCACATCTTTTTCTTGTTCATAAAACCTAATGGTTGGATTTGTGTTCCATTAACTTAAAACAAATGAGTTAATGTTTATTTTAGACACTGATAAAGAGGGAAAGTAATGTAGGGTTTAATTCTATTTATTACTGTTTTTCTATTATCATTGCTTTTACCATAGATCACTATTCTTTATTCCCGACCTATTCATCAAATTCTAACATGTGGTATGATGAACTTTACATTCACTGTCTTTTGCACTGAATTCGTTGCAACTGCAGGTAATCAGCAATATGTAATCAAAATGAAATAGACTTCAGTGTCACCTTTATAGACTCATATAGAAACCATACCATAATTTATTTTCTTGGAGTTTATTCAGTGTCATAAATTTTTAGAAATGATAATTTGGTATTGAAAAATGCCTGATAATATCCAAATATTCTTTTAAAAAATTGAAACAGTTGATATACAATATTATATCAGTCTCAAGTGTACAACATAATAATGCAAAACTTCTGTATATTAAAAAATGCTCACTAAAATAAGTGTAGTTACCACCTGTCATCATAAAAAGTTCTTTTTTTTTTACTAGAAATATTTGTTCTTTTTAATCAGCTATTGAAAAAGTTCTTAAAATAAGGGGCACCTAGGTGGCTCAGTGGTTGAGCATCTATCGGTTTTTGGCTTGGGTCGTGATCGCGAGGTCCTGGGATCGAGTCCTGCATTGGGTTCCCCCCCAGGGATCCTGTGTCTCCTTCTGCCTATGTCTCTGCCTCTGTGACTTTCATGAATGAATGGATAAAATCTTTTTTAAAAAAGTTCTTAAGATATTATTGACTGTAGTCTCTATGCTATATTGTTCATCCCCACGACTTATTTTATAATTGAAGTTTGTGTCTCTTGGTCCCCTCACCTCTCTTGCCTATCTGCCAACCCTTTGCCCTCTAGCAACCACCAGTTTGTTCTCTGTATTTATGGGTTTGTTGTTAATTTGTTTTATTTCTTAGATTCCACATAAAAGCAAAATTATATGGTATCTGCCTTTCTCTGCCTAACTTATTTCATTTAGCACAATACCCTCTAAATCCATCCTTATTGTCGCAAATGACAAGATCTCATTCTTTTCTATGCTGAGTAATATTCCATTGTGTATATATACCACATATTCTTTTTTTTTTTTTTAAAGATTTTATTTATTCATGAGAGACACAAAGAGAGGCAGAGACATGGGCAGAGGGAGAAGCAGGCTCCCTGCGGGAAGCCCAATGAGGGGCTCGATCCAAGGATCCCAGGATCGCAACCTGAGCCAAAGGCTGACATTCAACCACTGAGCCACCCAGGTGCCCCTATACCATATATTCTTTACCCATTCATCTGTCAATGGATATTTGGATTGTTTCCATGTCATGACTATTGCAAATGATGCTGCAATAAACATACGGGTTCATATATCTTTTCAAGTTAGTGTTTTTGTTTTCTTTGGGTAAATACCCAGTAGTGGAGTTACTGGATCATATGGTATTAATATTTTTTAATTTTTTGAGAAACATTATGCTGTTTTCCACAGTGGTTGCCCAATTTACATTACCACCAGCAGTAAAGAGGGTTCCTTTTTCTACATCCTCATCAACACTTGCTATTTCTTATCTTTTTGATTCTACCCATTATGACAGGTGTAAAGTGATATCTTATTGTGGTTTTGATTTGCATTTCTCTGATGAGTAATGACATTGAGCATCTTTTTCATGTCTCTGCCATCTGTATGTCTTCTTTGGAAAAGTATCTGTTCAGGTCTTCTCCCCATTTTTTTTTTCATTTATTTATTCAGAGAGAGAGAGAGACTGAGGGAGAAGCAGGCTCCATGCAGGAAGCCCGACGTGGGACTTGATCCCGGGTCTCCAGGATCACACCCTGAGCTGCAGGTGCTAAACCACTGTGCCACCATTCTCCCCTTTTTTTAATCGGATTGTTTTGTTGTTGGGTTATATGAGTTCTTTCTATATTTTTTCTTTATATATTTTAGATAATAACTCCCCATTGGATATATGATTTGCAAATGTTTTCTCCCATTCAGTAGTTCAGTACTTTGCCTTTTGTTTTGTTGATAGTTTCTTTTGCTGTGCAGAAGCTTTTTGTTTTGATATAGTCCCAGTTGTTTATTTTCGCTTTTGTTTCTCTTGCCTGGGGAGATACCAAATATTCTTGGTCTCTCCATTCTAAATTATCATTATGAAGTAAATCTTAAGTTTTATGAAAAGCTGGTGTGGTTTATTTGATATGAGTTACTTAGGAAAAATTAGGGTTGCTGGTAATCTGTCATCTTTCTTTTAGCTCCTTATATATGAATTAGCAGTGAGTTTATAGTTTCATGGAACCAGTGCCCAGGCTATATTAACACAAGGTTTCAAATTCTCATTTCTTGAGAATGTGGAAGTAGCATCTCTTTGTTAGTTTGTCCTTTGATAATGGAATTAACTTGACTCCAAGATCAGTTACAGATGCTCCATAGTTATTCATTTTTAAGACTAGTTCATACAAATCTGTAGATTTACTTATTTTTTTTACTAAGTAAACTGTGCCCCTGACGTGGCTCAAACTCACAACCCTGAGATCAAGAGTCCTATGCTTTTCCAATGGGGCCAGCCAGATACCCCTAAATCTTTAGATTTAAATATACTTTACAGAGGTGCCTGGCTGGCTCAGTCCATTAAGCATCCAACTCTTGCTTTTGGCTCAGATCATGATCTCAGGGTCATGAGATCAAGCCCCATGTGCGGCTCCATGCTGGGCTTGGAGTCTGCTTAGGATTCTCTGTCTCACTCTCCCTCTGCCTCTCCCCCATCCAGGCTCCTGCACACACACACTCTCTCAATCAGTCATGACTCTCAATCAGTCAGTCGGTCAATTTAATTTACAAGATTGTTTTTTCCAATCTCCATATTAGCCCTTTAGACTCATAGATTTTTCTACTATTGGATTCCCTTACTGGCATCTTGTATAAAGTTCTTATTTTTCTTATTATTGGCCTTTCTCACAGAAAGTTAAGCAAAAGAGCTATTTAACATTCCTGCAAATTCTCATTTGTTGTGCTTTGTCTTGGTCCTGTCCCACTTCCATCTGAGTCTGTTTTTAATTCTTTCTGATTTCCATTAATTCCTCAATCGGACATTATTTCATTTTGCTTTTTTTGTCTCCTTTGACTTCCTTGATGATTAGCATACTATATCATATCATTCTTCCATTTTAAAAATATTTGCTATATAGTTCTTTTATTCATTTCTCGATTATTCATTTCTTTTTAAAAATTTTAAATTTATTTTAGTGAGAGGGCGAGAACATCAGTAGATGGGGCAGAGGGGAGGGAGAGAGAATCTGAAGCAGACTCTGTGCTGAGCATAGAGCCCCATGCAGGGCTCAATCCCATGATCCTATGACTCTGAGACCACAACCTGAGCCAAAACCAAGAAATGGACCCTTACCTAATGGACTGTGCCACCTAGGCACCCCATTTATTTTATTTCATTCATAATATTTTTCATTTTAATTGTTTTTTTCCCAAAAATATAACATTCATAGAGATGCCTGGGTGGCTTAGCAGTTAAGTGCCTGCCTTCAGCCCAGGGTATGATCTTAGAGTCCTGGGATCAAGTCCCACATCAGGCTCCCTGCATGGACCCTGCTTCTCTCTCTGCCTATGTCTCTGCCTCTCTCTCTGTGTCTCTTAAGAATAAATAAATAAAATCTTTAAAAAAATAACATTCCACGGTGTCTAGCTTAACTGTAACCCTCCTTTACATCATAAACTTGAGTTGTTTGTGATTACAAACTCCCAAGTATTTTCCCACCTTTAAAAATGGTTTCATTTATCTTTATAGGTTAAAAACTCAAAATGAAAGACACATCATAGGCACCTTATAAAAGGGAATTTATGTTAATTTGGGAGTGACAGAAATTGGAATAGCATTATGGGTTCATCCCAGAGCTACTTGGTGGTCTTGGTTAATTAAATAAAATTATTCAATGCATTGCTTAGGCTAACAATTTATGCCTATGACTTTTTATCAGAACTCTTGCTTTAAAACTGGGTTGCTTTTGCTTGGAGGCCCCTTGTATATCCCTCAATAAGCACATCTCAACTCTTAAAGATTTCTTAAAGGGAGAAAGGGATGGATAAAAACCTAGCCATGAAAATCAGTTAAGATCTAAAAGATAAAATTCAAAATGCTTTACTACTTTACTGAAATATACCTATGATCTCATTAGAGGTGGTTTCCCTAAAGCAAAAATACTTATGTTTTGATCTCTCCATTGTTTAAAGCTAACTGTATAGACTTGTTATCACATTGTCAGTAAGAGTCTGTCTTTGAACCACAGCAAATTGTGCTCCAGAGTCACCCCAGAAATATGTCCAGCTTCCTAGATGTTCAAGTATCCTCTTAGCCTATGGTTTACCTTGGGTGGGCTATATCACCCAAGGTAATAAAAATATATTATTCTCAGTATATAGGTTCACTTCCAGGTCTTTAGTTTTCAAGTATAGAATAAGAGTTTCCATCTACACAAAAAGCATATTTACTCAGACATTTAAAGGTATATTGATAATTGGAGTTTATTTTTCTAAAGAGTAAAAATTCTTTAATAAAATTTTGAGAGAATGAAAATTGAGTTTCTAGAATTGTTTTTTTTTACACAATACACTTCTTATAGACAAAGAGAGAAAAGGGAGGCAGGGCATGGTGAAGAGATAGAAAGAAAATAGCTTTTAGAAAAATAAATTATTGAAAGTGAAGTCCAAAGAGAAGGAAAAAAAAAAGAATAGTAATTTCAACCACAGTTAATCTGAAGCCATGTAATTAAAACTGAGGGCAGTTGATAGATAAGAATAAGACCAGAAGTAATATTTTACAGCAGGATTAGTTCACTTCAAGGGTACTTAGTGCTTATGGAAAGTGTAAAGGGGGTGGAGGAAAGAAGGCTTAAACACTAAATTATCTTACAGCCTTTCAAATTATTTCTGCAGATCCTATTACAGTAAAGTAAGCAGAAAAGGGGCAGCAGAACAAATCATAAGAATTTTTGTATCTATCTGTCCAGTACTCAATAAAGAAAAGTGGCAGACACAGTAAAAGATGCTTTCATGTTCTGTTCATCACCATGCTGTCCTCGGATGCAGATATCATTTGGCACCACTGCAAAACTAAAATTTGGTGCAAATAAAGGCATATTCTCTGATTTCAGATATTTTCCCTTTCATCAATTCAGAATAACTCTGCCTTTTTCTCTTAAATTCCTATGGAAAATGCCATCTAATTCATATTCTTTTACATAATTTATCAAAATCTAGAACTTTTTCTTCTTGTATCAGAGTTAATAGTGTATAACTTTTAAGAGGCAGAACTACTCTTCTGTTCCATTGCTTCCTCTAGCTTCAGAATAATGTGTTAAAATATCTTAGACATCTTCTTTAAATGGCCCTTCTTTTAGTCTTAATCTTTTTTTTTTTTTTTTTTTTTTGAGCAGAGCAGAAAATAATAAGTTTACGGAATGGTGGAATTGAATGTTAGCTTCAGTATAAAGTATGCAGAGTGTGTGTGTGTGTGCGTGTGTGCATGTGTTTTTGAAGGAGAGACTCTGAATCATAAACAGAAATCTTCAGATAATGAGTCTGAGTGTCAAAATTAAATAAGAACCCCAAATCCAAATAGCAAGTTGAGTTACTAAGTAAAAGTCCTTTGGTATAATTAAATGGGCAAGGATAGAAATATCTATGTACCACTGTTTCCATTCAGTTCAATAATCTTGCTCCTATCTTTACAAAACTAAAATTTAAAATAATATTTTTGTTAAATGGATCCTTTCCTCTATCCATGGAATGCTCAAAGGAAAGTTTTAAGATTGAATGAAGAGATGAGAAAAATGTCATTGATGCAATCACCATTCTCCATGTGAACCAAGCAACAATGATTTTATTGCCTATACCTCAAAAATAGTTTTTATAGAGCCCTTGAATTACTTAATCACTAAGTGATTCCACTCTCTTATTTGTAATAAGTATTATTCCAAAAACACAGAGTAAGAAAAGTAATTTAAATATTTTATATTAAATAACATGCTATAAGATTAACCTAATTTCTGGAAGATGTCCATGACTTCTTTGGAGAAAACCTACAGTATTATTTCATCAATATTTTTCTTTTTTTATTGTTGACTTATTCCTCATCCCCATTTTAACCTTCCTTTTATCTGGAAGGAGTATAGATACCTATCAAAATTATAACTTTCAGACTTTTACCAGTTCTTTTTCATTGTATTTTAGTTAATCTGTAGTGTCAATACACATTAGGCTGAAGCGTGTTGCATCCAATATGATGGCAGCAGGGAATGTAGGAACCACAGAAGAGTGAAGCATTAGTTGTATTCAATGGTTGGTGATTGCTTCTCTGAAAAAGCAGAAATGTTTTAAGGCCTGCAGATTTCTGGAAGGTATTTGTGAGCTTATTCAATACAATGGTTTCCAGTTTTTGGAATGATCCATGTAAAATCCCTTTGAAAATAACCATGTCAGGCTAAATGTTTATTATATCATGAAAGTTTAATGATAATTTAAATAAAACTAGCCAGTTAAAGCAGTCCCTGTATTTCAAACATGGTAGTTTTCTAAAGAGCTATTCATGTGTCATTCCATGTGCTGTCCCAAAATATTGAACCCTACATCCAGAATATAGAAAACAGACCAAATAGAAGAAACAAGCAATGATGAAATATATAGGCTAATGCAATAAATCAGGTCATTCATGAAATGTATTATGTTGATAGGATAAATTTTAAGCCTTAGATTCCTTCCTGCATCTACTTAATTCATTTGTGTGAAAAGGAGCATTTCTAAAATGAGTTCTGACTACTCAGTCCTAACAGTTTGGTGAATTTGTCAACCTGAAAATTGCTATCAAATATTTCAGCATAAGCTATTTTAAAAATATTTTTGAATGTATAACTGAGGTAACAGAGAAAAAAACAAGAAAGGAAAATTATTTCCCAGTAGCCTAAAATTAAGATGATAAAGAAATTGAGTGTGAGTTAATAGCTGCAGCTGCCTGTAGGAATTTGCTGGTCTCAGTATCCAAGGGTCTGTGGTTTTAACCTACCATGTTGGACTTGGAGCTGTGAAAGGCACACAATTGTAGCTGAAATTCAAAGTCCTCCAAAGACTACGTCCCAAGTAAAAGGGCAGAACTAAAAAAAAAAAAAAAAAAAATCTTCCCAATGGGACAGTAAGAACTCAAGAAAACTTGTCTCTCTAGCCCTGGGCTCTGGATTAAGGGGGTGGGGGTTAATAGAGAGACAGAGAAATGAAATATCTAGTTTCCTTTGTGTATCCACGGCCCGAGGCCTGCCCCCATTCCTGTTTGGGGTCAGATTTACCTTGTCTACGTGGTTCAGGAATTCCTAAACTCAGAAACAGACATAAAAACCAACCTGGGCTAAAAAATAATAATAATGATAATAATAATAATCACCGTGGGCTGGAAAGATCCAGACAGCATCTATAAGAAATGAAAGCAACAATTTTGGGGATACATAACTTCATTCAAGGATTCCCACAAATATAACCTCACTTAAAAATGAACTCAGTAGGGATCCCTGGGTGGCGCAGCGGTTTAGTGCCTGCCTTTGGCCCAGGGCGCGATCCTGGAGACCCGGGATCGAATCCCACGTCGGGTTCCCAGTGCATGGAGCCTGCTTCTCCCTCTGCCTGTGTCTCTGCCTCTCTCTCTCTCTCTCTCACTGTGTGCCTATCATAAAATAAAATAAAATAAAAATTAAAAAAAAATGAACTCAGTAACCCAAATTTAGGACACAAACTAGCAGTGTTGACGCCCAAGAATTCTCAATAATAGCATTCTCAAATAAAGACTATAAAATAACTGTTCTAAACATTTAAAGATACAAAAGAAATGGAAAAGAGAACAGACAGATATCCAGGCAGATTGAAAATAAAAAGAAGAACTTCCAGAAATAAAAAATTTATTGAAGTCAGAAGATGCACTGTCAAATACAAAGATTCTGAAATTTCCAGAGAGACAAAAAATATTTCCAAGTTGAAGAGTGAGATTCCTTACAGATACTTTCTTTACTCAAACCACATGCCATTTCACCAGTGACTTCTGGATCTTAACATGTGACTCTTATAACCTCTGAGAGCTAATTTATTGAGTTCTAGCAAATCCCAAGCCAGTATGCCATGTGTTAATTACACTGAATGGCCTCTTCAAAATAAACCACACAACACTGATGTTGATCCTGTTAGATTAAGACAAATTAAAAATCTAATACATAGTTTTGCTGTCAGGTCCTAAAGTTCAAAGGTCAATATGGTATATTGCAATAAGGCTATAGGTTACCCATGCCCCAATATTTTATCATAATAAACCAAATAGGGATGAAACACCCAGCAGTAGCCCATAAATCTATTAACAGTGAACTGTCAATGTCCTATATACCAGGGTAATTTGTTAATTCAGAGCTAGGTCTCTTTTTTCACTAGACCTTGTAAACTCCTTTCTGAAACATCAATAAACCATCTGCTTTGACTTGTTAATCAAATGACTTTATTCAGTCCAAAGCAATTTTTTCCTAATAAAAACAGAGTATTTATCTCCATGGCTATAAAAGAGGATTGTTTTCAACTGTTCACTTATAGTTAAGAAGCACATTTAGTTTGGATTGATTTCCAATGCTTCGGTCATATCTTGTCACTTTCCATTTCTTACACACAGCATCTCAGTTTAGCCATTTAGGAAAAGAAAAAAACAGTCAAATTCTGAATGTGGTATGGGACCAGTGCACAAAAACTCAAGAATAAGTTTGAGGAAAGAACTCACCCCAAATTACTGTAGATCAACATTTCAATATCCTGATTTCCCTCTGTCTGGAAATTTTCTTGTCATTCTAGATAGAATGTTCATACTAGCCACTGTTTCTCTCAACTGAGGTTTCCAGATATTTGCCTTTTAGTCAGTATAGCTCTGTTCTGAGTCACAGGGCAGATAATGTTTATAATAGAAACTTTTTATCCTCTCTTAGACTTTATTGTGTTATTGTAAAATAAAGTCAGCTTCAGTGAGATGAGATCAGAGATGTGAAGCTCTGCAAAGCTATCCCAGAAAATTGACCCCCTTTTCTCCAACCCACCAAACTGACATAAAATGAGTATTTCTGAGGTATCCGTGGGGATATTCTCAGTGCTTTGTGAATGAGCATCTTCAGGAATCGTCACGCTTCTTGCACCCTCTGTCCTTGGAGCTTACTGCCAGCTGGCAAATGGGAGCACAGCCTATGACCTCTGACCTTGAATCAGCTCCTCTTGGACTGTTAGAAAAATGATGTCTGGGGAGAGGTCTG
The DNA here is from genome assembly GCF_003254725.2 of Canis lupus dingo. Lineage (NCBI taxonomy): Eukaryota > Metazoa > Chordata > Mammalia > Carnivora > Canidae > Canis > Canis lupus. Next base: position 18,231,925 of record NC_064251.1, read on the forward strand.
AGCATTTGAGTTATTACTGGGTTCTGTCCTCTTAAAAAACAAAGAAGAAACTCATAGGTGTCCTTAATAAGCAGAGGCTTCAAATGCAGCACAAATCATGGTGCATTCTGGGAATTTTCTTGGGGCACAGCTTCCTTTCCCATTGCAAGTCCCTGAACAAAGGAAAAAATATGCAGCAAACAAAAAGTATAATTAAAATTCCTAAAGTGTTTATGCAGACTTGTTTTTATTCTTTTTATGCAGACATTATTTGGTGAGCTACCATTTAGATCTTTTTATGTTTGGGGTGGTATCATAGGAGAAGGATTGTCAAACAGTCCTGTTTCTCTCCATGTCCTTTTATCTACTCAATTTTACAAAGACGAGAAAAAAATCTTCTAAGCCCTTAATTCAAATTTTAGCCTCTTTTTGAGCCTAAAAGAGAAAACAGGAGAAACATCTGAGATTTTATGATTATAGCAATGAGTTTGTTTCTAATGTGTTCTAAGGTTTTCCTAACACTTATTGATTTTAACCTTATTCCCATAAGATTTTTCTCTTAATATTTCCATTAAAGTTGGAACCAAATACATTAAAATTAACTGCCCCTCAGGCATGAAGTTCTGCCAAATTAAATATCAATTATTTTTCACTTAGTAATAATGATTTCATTTTTGAACCCCCATCTTCACCCTGGCAGTATGTCTTCACACCTAACTCACACCATAACTAGGAAAGAGTACCAGTCATGAACTCATTAATGTTCTTCACACTGTAGCTCTCCACATTGAAGGTTATTTTCATAAGGACAGGGAGAGCCTATTACTAGAAATCTTGATGAAAGCAGTCCTTCAGATATGGTTGAGTAATAAAATCTTTGCATGAGAGGAACTAATGGACAGATTCCTAGACTTTAATATCGAGAAAGATAAATTGGACTGGAATAAGAATGGGAGTACCAGAATGTAGAAGAAAATTATGTACATAATTTAAAATGTGTGTTAAATTAAGCAACACAGACATATATTTTTAAACATACATTGTCATTATTAAACTCAGTGCTATAAATTCTCAGAAATGGCTAATTTATGGACTTGAGTAATATTTTGGAGGTAGAGAATAGTAGAGCATGATATAATTATATTTAGAATTCAGAATCAAATAAAAGGCCAATTCTTAAAGTTTATGCCAGACAAAATATACTTGGCTTAAATAATTTGATTTGACCATCAATATGGTCCCCAAATCCCTGAGTGGGTAGGTTCTCTTTTAACCTTGTTTATTTGGGGTTTTTTTGGCTTTGTTTTTCCCTAGTAACATACAGTCTGGATTTGGGTTTTGTAAAATATTTTATTGAAAGTTTTACCAAAGTTTTACTAAAAGTCTGTTACAGGACAGGAAAAAGAAAAAAAAAACACATTGATTTTAAGAGGCAGACTAAGTCATGACTCAAAATCCAATGATGATTGGATAGCACAATTGAAGGTCACCTTTTTTTTAAAAAAAATTTTTTACTTATTTACTTATGATAGACATAGAGAGAGAGAGAGAGGCAGAGACACAGGAGGAGGGAGAAGCAGGCTCCATGCCAGGAGACCGACGTGGGACTCGATCCCGGGACTCCAGAATCGCGCCCTGGGTCAAAGGCAGGCGCCAAACCACTGAGCCACCCAGGGATCCCCTGAAGGTCACCTTTTTATCAGAGATGAAGAATCTAAGAGGGTGAATAACATGCTGGGAGACACTGTGGTTAGACTAGGTTAAAAGATCAAAGACTGTGCAGAATATTTGTGAAGTTGACTAAGGAATAGGTAGAAACAAATAATAGGGAAATAAAAAATTGATTAAAATGTTCCTACTTGGTAAAGCAATAATCATATAAAAGCTAGTATATAGTTGAAAGGAATACAATTATATATTTCTGTTCCTTTTGGTAGGACTACCCAAGAAGATTGTGTTGCATTTTGAAGATATTAATAAAAGGAAATTAATAAGACTATATTTTTAGACATTAAAGTCAAGTTCATTTTTTTTTAAAGTCAAGTTTAATAGAAGTTAATATGTGTGGCTTGACTAAAAAAAACTAGATTTGAGTTTTGTAAAATGAGAAGGGGCTATAAACATTTGAAGTTTCATGGATGAATATAAGCTATCTAACATGCCAGTAGGGGTTATGTATGTGAGAAAATAAAATATTTCCCATTTCTTTTCTTTTTTTTTTTAAGATTTTATTTATTTATTCATGAGAGACACGGAGAGAGGCAGAGACACAGGCAGAGAGAGAAACAGGCTCCATACAGGGAATCCGATGCAAGACTTGATCCCAGGACTCTGGGATCAGGCCCTGAGCCGAAGACAGGCATTCAACCACTGAGCCACCCAGTCGTCCCTAACACATCTTGATCTTATTAATAAGATGAGTTTTTTTTTGATTTGGTTCTTTACATTTCATATCTTATATAGATCTCCTAATAATGTTTTATTTATTTATTTATTTATTTATTTATTTATTTATTTATTTATTTATTGTTTTTTATTATTTTTATTTTTTTAATTTTTATTTATTTATGATAGTCACAGAGAGAGAGAGAGAGGCAGAGACACAGGCAGAGGGAGAAGCAGGCTCCATGCACCGGGAGCCCGACGTGGGATTCGATCCCGGGTCTCCAGGATCGTGCCCTGGGCCAAAGGCAGGCGCCAAACCGCTGCGCCACCCAGGGATCCCTATTTATTATTTTTTAAAAGATTTTATTTATTCATCATAGACATAGAGAGAGAGAGGCAGACACACAGGCAGAGGGAGAAGCAGGCTCCATGCTGGGAGCCCAACATGGGACTAGATCCCAGGTCTCCAGGATTGTGGCCTGGGCCAAAGGCAGGCGCTAAACTGCTGAGCCACCCAGGGATCCCCTAATAATGTTTTAAAGTAACAGTGTACATGGGGTGCCTGGTTGGCTTAGAAGAGTATGTGACTTTTGATCTCAAAGTTGTGAGTGTGAGCCCCATATTGGGTATAGAGATTACTTAAAAATAACTAAACTAAAAAAAGGAAAATAACAGTTATATATGTGTATATATATATATTTAAGATTTTTATTTATTTATTCATGAGAGACACAGAGAGACAGCGGCAGAGACACAGGCAGAGGGAGAAGCAGGCTCCCTGCAAGGGACTCCAGGATCAGGTCCAGGGCTGAAGGCGGCGCTAAACCCCTGAGCCACCCGGGCTGCCCAACATTATATTTAAATACAAGATCATGAAGTTAATGTATGTTTTGAAATTTTATCATTTATTTGAGAGTAAGCATGAGCTGGGGAGCAGGGGAAAGGCAGAGGGAGAAGCAGATTCCCTGCTGAGCAAGGAGTCTGACTGGGGGCTCAGTCTCAGAACCTATGAGATCATGACCTGAGTAGAAGGCAGCCACCTAACTGACTGAGCCACCCAGGTACCCCTACCTAATTACATTTTAAAATGCAAGTATACTAGGATTTTTTGTTTAGAAGACAAGTATTCCCATTAACTTTTCTGTAAAGTAGTAACTTTATGACTGAGTGGTCAATTATCATTAAATAAAAAAGAGTATCTCTCCACTTATTTATTTATTTTTAATTTATTTTAGAGAAAGCATGAGCAAGAAGAGGCGCAGAGGAAGGAGAGAAGCAGATACTCTGCTGAGTGCAGAGCCCAGTGCAGGGCTTGATCTGACGACCCTGAAATCAGGACCTGAGCCAAAATCAAAAGTCTAACACTTTTTTTTTCACTGAGCCCCTCCAGTTACTTAATTTTTTAAAAAAGATTTTATTTATTTGTTCATGAGAGACACAGAGAGAGAGGCAGAGACATAGGCAGAGGGAGAAGCAGGCTCCATGCAGGGAGCCTGACATGGGACTCGATCCCAGGTCTCCAGAATCAGGCCCTGGGCCAAAGGTGGAGCTAAACTGCTGAGCCACCTGGGCTGCCCCAGTTGCTTATTTTTATATACAGATGGGTACTCGGTGAACCAGGATGCTGGTTAAAAATGCAGTTCTGACTCAGCTAGATTGGAGAGAGAATTTAGGAATTGCATTTAAACATTTTTTTAAAAAGATTTTATTTGAGTAAGAGAGAAAGCATGAGGTGGAGGGCAGAGAGAGAAGGAGAAGCAGATGCCCAGCTGAGCAGGGAGCCCCACTCAGGCTGAATTCTAGGACCTGAGCTGAAGGCAGATGGTAGACACTTAACTGAGCCACCCAGGCACCCTAGATAATTCTTATATAAATGATCTGCAGGCCAGTTTATGGAAGTTTACTTTGACAAATAAATATCCTTTTAAAAAGTAAGTGAGTATGGAGTTTAGCTTCTAGTAATAATGTTAAACTAAGCAATTTGAACCATCTCTCCTACAGAGAGCAATTAGGAAAGTGGTTTTTTTGAAATAGAAACAAAAATCTGTTTGAGGCCTTGTAACTAACAGTATAGTGAGAACCTATGAGACCAACTAGGAGGACATTCAAGAGAGATGAGTCTAGCATTTAGAGGTGTTTTTCCCTTAGAGGTTTCTGCCATTTCTTGTAGATCTGAGTATCTGCCATTTCCAATAAAGATGGCTAAAAGCCTGCGATACTCACAATCATGAAGTCTGTGGGAAAAACTAGAGTTCAAGGCCCCCAAAGAGGGGGATAATACCTGATAAAATCTCAGAGGAAGGATGAACCTGAAATAGACCAGCCTAGCCAGAGACTGAAAACCAATTTTATTTATTTTTAAAGAGATTTTATTTATTTATTTGACACACAGGGCACAAGCAGGGGAGCAGCAAAGGGAGAGGGAGGAGCAGACTCTCTGCTGAGCAGGGAGCCTGATATCCCAGGATCCTGGGATCATGACCTGAGCCCAAAGCAGATGCTTAACTGACTGAGTCACTGAGATGCCCCTGAAAACCAATTTTAAATAATTTCAAATCTTGATCTGGTTTAGGTAATACAGAATTACTACTGGAGTTATCCACTCCCAGAAATTTCTATAGAGGAACACTTACTGGTGTTCAGTCAAAATAGAAAATAGGCACAAAAGATAAAACTGCATGATAAAAAAACAAGAGAAACAACACCCAATACAAAGAGACTTATACAGGTGATTTAGATGATGGGGGTTTTAGACGCAGATTTCACAATAAGAATAATATATGAGGACACTATATATTCTGATTTTAATTCCTATTGGATATGTGATTTTCAGATATTTTCTCCTGTGGGTTATAGTTTTATTCTATTGATAGTGTCCTTTGATGCATGTTTTTAATTTTCATTAAGTCTAGTTTTGCTTTTATTGCCTGTGCCTTAAGCATCATTCCAAGAAATCTTTACCAAACCCAGTTTTGTAACATTTTTGTCCTATGTTTCCTCTAAGAGTTTTATAATTTTAGTTCTTATGTTTCTTTGATCCATTTTGGGTTAAGTTTTAAATGTGGCTTAAACAACAGAAATCAATTTAGCACAGTTCTAGAGGGTAGAAGTCCCAGTATCCGGGTGTTAACATAGTTGGATTCTGGTAGGAGCTCTCTTTTTGACTTGCAAAGGGCTGCTTTTTGCTGTGTTATCACATGGCAGAGAGAGAGAGAGACCTTTAGTGTCTCTTCCTTTCTTGTAAGGGCCCTAGGTCTACAGATCAGGGATCCATTTTTGTCACTTCATTTAACCTTAATCACTCTTTAAAGGCCTTATCTCCAGCACAGTCACATGGGTAATTAGGGTTTTAAAATATGAATTGTGGAGTGCAGGGAGGGGGGGAACACAATTCAGTCCATAGCAACCATGTATACAAGGGTTTATATCTGGGCTCTTTATTCCATTTGTTTATCTGTTTTTATGCCTGCACCATACTGTTTTGATTACTATAGCTTTGGTAAGTTTTGAAATCATAAGTGTGAGTCCTCTAACTTCATTTTCAGGATTGTTTTTGGCTATTAGGGGTCCCATGAGATTTCATACAGATTTTAGGATGGATTTTTCTATTTCTGCAGAAAGCATCATGGGAATTTCAGTGGGGATTTAATCAGATTTGTAGATCACCGTGGTTAGCACTGACATCATAACAGTATTAAATAGTATCCACAATAGCCTATTCTTCTACTTAAGTAATTTTTAATTTCCTTCACCAATGTTTTGTAGTTTTCACTGTACAAATCTTTTACCTATTTGGTTGAAATTTCTAAGTATCTTATTCTTTTGGATGGGATTGTCAATGGAATTATCTTAATTTCCTTTTCAGGTTGCTTGTTGTTAATGTATACAAATGCAGTTGTTCGAGTGTTGATCTTGTATCACGCTATTTTGCTCAGTTTGCTTATTCTAAAAAGTTTTTGTCCAATTTTTTAGGGCTTTCTACATATAAGATCTTATCATCTGCAAATAGAGATAAATTTACTTCTTTCCAAGTTGGATGCCTTGCTTAATTGCTCTGCCTAGAACTTAGAGTACTATGCTGAATGGAAGTTGCAAAAATAGACATCCTTGTCTCATTCCAAACAAGCCTTTGACCTTTGAGGATAATATTAGCTGTGTGTTTTTCATATGTGGCTTTTATTATGTTGAGGTGTTTTCCTTCCATTCCTAGTTTATTGAGTGTTTTTATCATGAAAAGGTATTGAATTGTGTCAAATGCTCTTTCTACATCAGTTGAGATAGTCATGTAATTTTTTTCCTTCATTCTGTTAATGTGATGTATTCTGTTAATGTTTTTCTTTGGGAAATACTATTCTGATTCTTTGTATGCCTTTTGATTTTTTATGTAAAAACTAGACAAAAACTGAATCATATAATGTAGCAGCTCAAAAGCATATTTTCCCTCTTTGCCACCATATGCTCTTTTTGTTGTTGTCATTGTTGTTTTTTATTGTTCTTGTAGCCTGATTCTGTGCTGAGGATCTGCCTGAGATGTAAACTTAAGGTCTTTCTAGATCTATTCTATGCTTTCTCCTTTCTTTGGGCCTTTGCCATGACATTCTAAATCCCCTATATATGCAGTTGCTTTCCAATATCCTACTTCTTAAATATCTGGCTTCCAAAAGAAGAAAAACATAAACATTAATGAGGCAGGAGGATAAAATGTGTGTGAAGCCTTTAAATCTCCTGGAAGTCACTTTGGATGGAGGTGGATGAACTTAAAGTAACAGCTGCCTGGCTCTGTATCTCTCCTTCCACTGTCAGGAGAAGCAATCAGCAGTCAGAGCCCAGATCCCCAAATATTTAAAGGAAAAGGTCTGGTTTCCCACTTGATTCTCACAGGCTGCATACAAACTGCTTCAGGATCGTGTACACAGTTGCTTGCCATGAGGCTAGGGAGTGGGGGGTGAAGAGCTGATGCTGTATTAAGAGCTCCCAGAGATTATCACTGTTTACTGTCCAAGACTTCCCTGGAAACCTAGCTATAAGCCTTCAGATAGACTCCAGAGTTCCAAAATAGTTACATCAGACAGATTCCATTGGTGCAATAGTTGTCTAGGTGAGGAGACAGATTTCTGATGAGTTAATGTTTCCTACTCTACCATCTTCCTAGAATCCTCTGCCCCAGAAGTCCTTTTTCTTTTTTTTTTTTTTTTTTGGCTTCACAAAAAGATTGAGAGGAAGGTACAGAGTTCTCCTATACCCATTGTCTGCATATCTCCTAATCTCCTCCATTGTCAAAATCCCTCCCCCCACCAAAATGGTACATTTGTTATAGTTGATGAACCTGCCCTGACACATTATCACCTAAAGTCTATAATTTACATTAGATTTCACTCTTGATGTACATTTTGGGAGTTTGGACAAGTGTATAATATTTATCCACCATTATAGTATCATATGAGGTATTTTCACTGCCCTAACAGTCCTCTGTGCTCCACATATTCATCCCTTCCTTCTCCCAACCCCTGGCTACCTCTGATATTATTGCTGTCTCCATAATTTTGCCTTTTCTAGTATATCATATAGTTAGAATCATGCGTCATGTATGAAGCCTTTGCAGATTGCCTTTTTTTACTTGGTGATATGAATTTAAGGCTCTTCCTTAAATGTCTTTTCTTGACTTGATAGCTCATTTCTTTTTAGTGCTGAATAATATTCCATTATGTTGAAGTACCAAAGTACTCACTTACTGAAGGGCATCTTGGTTGTTTCCAGGTTTTAGCAGTTATTAATACAGCTGCTATAAATATCCATGTTACAGATTTTTGTGTGGACATGGGTTTGTAAGTCCTTTCAGTAAATACCAGTGTGTTTGATTACTGGGTCATATGGTAAGAGTATGTTTAGTTTTGTAGGAACCTGCTAACCCGTCTTCCAAAGTAGCTGTCCCATTTTGTATTCCCACCAGTAATGACTGAGAATTCTTGTTACTCTACCTCCTAACCAGCATTTGATGTTGCCACTGATTTGGATTTTTTCCATTCTAAAAGGTGTGTAATGGTATCCAGAAGTCTTTTTTGCCTCAAAATATCACAATTTCTTTTGTTCCAAGTGGGCAGTGCTTCTACTGATTCATCTCTCTTAAAAAACGGGGATTTCATATTTGATTCTAATCAACTCTGTATGCCAAAACCAAACCCCTGATTCTATTTGAGACTTGCCCTTCTCTCTACACTTAAATTACAGATACTTGGGGGATGTCACACTTTTGTGGGACTATGCCTTTTGTATTTCTAGAAATTAACTTGTTTACCTTTGTTGTTGATATGCAAGGTACCATCTTAATTCTTCCAGAGCTCTTAAGAAAATGTTCAATAGCCATTATCCTTGATCTGGTCTTTACCCAATGCCCTAGGTTTAGTCTTTTCCCTCAAGCTGTTTCTTAATGGCTAGGGCTTTTATTAGATGAGAATGTTTTATTTTCCAATCTGAAATGTCTGGGCAATTTATAATCTCTTTAATTTTGCCTGCAAATGGATCATGCCTTTTCTCAAGTCATCTCTTTCTTGTAGAATCTTACCAAATGAAATAGTTTGTGCATTTAACATTTTTCCTCAAAATCTCCTCCCCCAGTTCTGTAAGTTTATTAAATTATTTTCTGCTAGATTATCCCATGCAACATTTTTGCCAACTGTTTGCCATTATATGAATCATAATTTTTCTGATTTCTTTTTCCCTGCCATTTTTCCAGCTTCCTATTAGAGTCTCCTCAATACCTGCTTCCTGGTTCTAAACTATTATGTATTTTAGTTTTTTGCTATTGGAGCACCCTGCTTACAGCTTACTTCTTCTATAGCTGTTCACTTTTGCTATAGTAATGTCTCTAATTCAGTAGCTTAAAACAAAATAATTTATTCTTTTTTATACATCTTAGAATGAGCTGGTCTAGACTCCAAACCGGAATTTAGGTCTAAGTCTACTCTATTTCCCACCTATGTAGTTAGGGCACATTCTTACAGTAATGTCAGATGCGTGGGCAAGTTCAGTTGAACAAACACATTTCAAGATTCTGTATGCACTATAGCTACTAACATCTCAAGGCTAAAATAAGTAATGTGACTTAATCCAAAGTCAAAGCTCAGAAAGGTATTCTATCTCTAGAAGAAGGAACAGTAGTCACATGGCAAAGGACACAAAATGAAGGGGTGAAGAACTATGGTCAATAATACAATGTACCAAATCATTTAAACACTAACCAAAACAAGTATGAGAAAGCTATGCTCAAAGTTGTCATTAAAAAAATTAGAGATAGGGATCCCTGGGTGGCGCAGCGGTTTGGCGCCTGCCTTTGGCCCAGGGCGCGATCCTGGAGACCCGGGATCGAATCCCACGTCGGGCTCCCGGTGCATGGAGCCTGCTTCTCCCTCTGCCTGTGTCTCTGCCTCATTCTCTCTCTCTCTCTGTGACTATCACAAATAAATAAAAATTAAAAAAAATTAGAGATAAACAGTGATGTTTCTTGACAAAATACTTAATTTACCTGTAAGCAAAAATAATTCTGAATATATATGTACCTAATAACTAGCCTCAAAATATAGAAAACAAAAATTTACAATTCAAAAAGAAGAAATATGGGGCACCTGGGTGGCTCAGCAGTTGAGCGTCTGCCTTTGGCTCAGGGTGTGATCCCAGAGTCACAGGATCAAGTGCCACATTGGGCTCTGTGCATGGAGCCTGCTTCTCTCTCTACCTGTGTCTTTGCCTCTCTCTCTGTGTCTCTCATGAATAAATAAATAAAATCTTAAAAAAAGGAGAAATATGAAAATTAATGATCACAGATTTTAACTTACCATTCTCAATGACTTTTACAACAAGCAGACAGAAATTAATAGAAGGAAAATTTTAACCCAATTAACAAGCTTGATTTACTTATCTTGTATGTAAAACTTCAAAATGAATATTAAAACTACTTAATGCCCTTTATTATTGAGTACATACAGAACATTTTAAATATTTGACTATAGTTCATCCATAAAGAAATTATCAAATTTCAAAGGATTGAAATCATATTTTCTCAGATCATCATGAAATTAGATTACAAAAGAATAACATAAAGATAATTAGAAAAGCCCTATATATTTGTAAATTTAAAGATAGAACATTAAATATCTCATGCCTCAAGGGAAAAAAAAGAAAAATAGAAAATATTTTTAAATACTGATGAAAATACTATATATTAAAACTTGTAGGTGTATAGCTAAAACAAGCTTACAGAGAAAATTTTGGCTTTAGATTCACATGTTAGAAAAGACGGAAAGCTGAAAAAGTGATTTGAGCAACTATCTGAGGAAGGAAGAAAAAACAACAAATTCAAACGAAAAGAAACTAGAAGGAAAAAACTAAGAATAGTAATTAATGAAATAATAAATATTCAACAAATCAACAAGCCAAAAGTAGTTTCTTTGAAATAAAATTGATACTTATTCCCAGACAGAACTCATCATTAAAAATAAAAGAAGGCATAACTAACTAAATTCAGGAATTAAAAAGTTGGAAAAAAAAAAAAAAGGAATTAAAAAGTTGGGAGACATTACCATATATCCTACTTCACCATTTGGCAACATATAGTAATATTAACAGGGCTCTACATTGTGGCATAATTTTTTTACTGTATAAAGAATATATGATACTTGTGTATATAATTTAGAAAAACAGATAACAAAGTAAAATAGTGTCCCAATAGTTAGGAAAAAATGTTTCTCAATCCTAGATGTACACTGGAATTGTCAAGTATGCATTCTTTAAATATTGATGCTTTGGGCCTGTTGGAGGATTATTTAAATCATAATTTCTAATTGTGTCTTTGCATCTATATTTTTTAAATTGCCACTTAAGAAAATATTTATTTATTTGAGAGAGCACAAGCAGAGGGAGTAGGAAAGGGAAAAGCAGGCTCCCCACTGAGCAGGAAGCCCAATGTGGGACTCAATCCCAGGACCCCCAGGATCATGACTTTAGCCAAAGGCAGGTACCTAACTGAGCCATCCAGGTGCCCTGCCATGTTGACTCTAATATTTAGTCACATTATGAACAACTGATAGAGAAAATAATATTTTAATGTCCTTCAGGTCTTTTTTGCTTGTATAAACATAATTTTTATATAGATTCTTATGAAGCACACAATTTTGAAACGTTTTAAACTTACCAACATGTTCCTACTGGTATAGGAAGATGTTTACAATGCTTCTACCACTGCATTTTTAATAGTTACGTAGTATTCTATTTTGTGAATTTATTACCATTAATATAACTAATACATTATTAGGCATTTGAATATTCAATAGTATAAACAGTGCTAAGAGAATATCTTTATAAAAGTACTTTTCACACATCTATAAAAAGCACTTGTTAAGTCATTTATTCAAATATATTCTTACTGGATTAATGCAAATAGTTTATGTAACAGTTGGTAACTAAGTTTTTATCTTAGATGCTTGCCCAGAATCACATAGGCTATTAAGATTGAAAGAGATATATTAATATCTGTTTGGCTAACCATATTATCCCTAACACAGCAATGCCTGTTATACAGAAGGCATACAAAAATATTTGTTGAATAAGTGAATGAATTTAATTCCTTGGAACTAACTTCAATTTCTAGAGTATGTGGAGCAGCCACTTTCAAAAGAAAGATAGTGTAATCTTAGGAGGAAATCTAGCATGAGAAGACAAACTTAGAATCTATGACCTAAAATCTTTTACTTTCAAATTAACGATTAATAACAGAGAGTTATTGAGGTTTATGTACACCTACACTTTAAATATGGTCATTTTGGCATGTAGATTTTAAGCTACCATTTATTGAATGTTTTATATCCATTGTCTCATTGAAACTTCACAACCACCTACTATAGTGAATATTACTATCTCATTTGAAAGATGAGGTTTAGAGAGGTGAGGTAAATATGCTCAAGGTCACCAGCAAAAGAACAGGAGACAGGAATTCAACTCTGGTTTGTATGGTAGGAAAAAAAAAAAGCACCCCTTTAACCACTGTGCCTCCCATGTATTTTGGTTTTCTGCTGCACTGGAGCAGAATAACTTTGGACATTGCAATTAAAGATAATATTCTTATAACCAATACATGACTATGGAGAAATATTAGACAATTCAGATAAGCAAAACAAATGCAAATTATACCTATGATTCTGTTATCCATTGGGTGAACAGTACTTTTTATCTATCTGAAACAAATATGTCCTACCTCTGAAATTATTACAATCCCTGTCATTCTGTTTTGCTCACTGTGTATTTGGGCACTTGACATGCATTGAAGAAGCAGTACAATATATATATTTTTTAAACTGACCATTGGCTATTTTTTCTATAGCATCTATTCATTCTTTCATAATTATAAATATTATTATGTTTATGTCCTATTTTGTTCCATGCATTCTGCTACCTTTTGAAAATATAGTGGTGGTCAGAAACAGATATGATCCCTGCCCTCATGGAGCTGTCAGTTGATCAGAGGAGAGTTTTATGAATAAAAAATGACAAATAAATGTAAATGTGCTATTGTAAAAAGCATTATGCAAGATAGGGATGTGAGTTTGTACAAGGAAAATTTGACCTAATCAGAAAAGGCTTCTCTGATAAAATAATAAGTAAGCTAATATTTGAAGGAAAGTTAAAGTAGGGAAGGAGGAGCCTTACAAAGGAAGGTACTAATATATGAAAAGCCCTGAGACAATAAAGACCTTGAGAATAAGGAAAATAGAAAGAAGGCTGGCACAGCTCAGGATGGATAAACCAGCTGGAGACTCTCATACAGCATGGGGCTGAAGAGGAAAGTAGGGACCAAACTCTGCAAAGGCCCTGAGGCTGGGTCATGCTGAGTATACTCAGAGCAGCAAAGATTCCAGCGTGGCTAAAGTGGCATAAGTAAGGCAAGAGCAATGTAAAATGAGGTTAGGGAGGCAACAAGGCGCCAGATAGTAATGCAGTGCTCTCCATTAGCACTTTCTACAGTGATGGAAATGTTCTTATCTGCTGCCCACTGTGTTAACCATTACTCACTTGAAACTGAACACTCAGAATATGGTTAGTATAATGGAGGAACTGAATGTTTAATTTTATTTAATTCTAATAGTCTTTAGCTGCAGTGTCTAATATGGTGACTTCTGAACCATGTGTGGCTAGTGTAGCTAAGGAATCTAAATTTTAATCAGTTGAAATTGAGGTTGCCATGTATGGCTAGTATCTACTGTGTTAAACCCTGCAGCTCTAGCCAGTGTTGCCTTTGGCTTTTACTCTGGAATAATTGAATTTTAATTACCTAAAGCATTTATAGCCAAATTGGTGTTTTGCTTTACTTTTAAGCAAAGTAATAAGAACTTAAACATAATTTCCTTGACTGTCATTTTTAATTGATACTTTGAGGCATCTCAGAAGGTGAAATGTAGTTGGTTAGAGTACATATATTTTTTCTCATATATTTGTCTTAGCTTAAATGTTTCTTGGTCATTAAAGCCATCCCTGACTTCCTCTAGATGAAGTAGTTCCTCCTAGTTAACATTCTTGTAGAATTCTGCACTTTCTCTTCTTGTCTCTTGCCATATACTAACGTATATTGATATTTGTATAATTATATAATATCTTCACAACCCCAGCCACACATAAGATTTTATTTAGGGCAGGGATAGTGTCTTACTGTCAGTCTATAGTTCATGGAATTGTTGTAGGCCCTTAGTGAATATTTGACACCTGGATAAAAGATCCAGAAAAGATTCCGATAAAGAAGTGAATGACTATACAGCAGTCTTTTCTACTATACTCGTCTTTCTGCTTTTTTATCCATCCTGGTTCTCATCCACATACCTCAGGCCATTAAGGACTTCCCTTAACCATCTATTCAGCCCTGTTGCTTAAAACTATTGATAAACATAAATCTCAATTCTATCTAAGCAGTCTTCATTGAGAGACCTTTTCCCACTCACCAAAAAGGGATTTAACTATCTTAAAGTAGATCCAAAAGAACTAGTGAAAAGCTTGATGACCTCTGTAGCTCAGAAATGAATTACGCTACGGTGACAACATGCTTTGTCTCTTAAGACTTCTCAGCTTTCATATAAATCATAAGAGTCTACCTTATTTTACATGAATTGCCCATTTTAAGACAGAATAATGATGGCATGTGACAAGTGGCAGTTGTCTCATAGTATTTCACTTAGCTGGCTTTACACAATTCACTCACCCTTAGGTTACTTAAGGTTGTATATATTCATATGTTGAATTTGTCTTTGGGACGTTCTAAGAACCCTTAGTGGGAATTCTGCAGCACATGACAGTGATTTTCTTTTTTCTTTTTTCTTTTTTTAAAGAGGTGGTTTTTTTCTTTAAATTTTTATTTATTTATGATAGTCACAGAGAGAGAGAGAGAGAGAGGCAGAGGGAGAAACAGGCTCCATGCACCGGGAGCCTGATGTGGGATTCGATCCCGGGTCTCCAGGATCGCGCCCTGGGCCAAAGGCAGGCGCCAAACCGCTGCGCCACCCAGGGATCCCACATGACAGTGATTTTCATTTATTTTGGTCCACAATGGGACTACCTTCTCTACTATCCCTCAGACAGTTGGAGGACTGTTAGAGCATCTTCCTACAATTTGTATGAAACTTGTAGTGATAGAACTGAAGTGAGCATCCAGTGACCTGGGTTTCATTTAGTCTTGCTGCAATTCAGTGTGTCACCTTCAATGTACTTAACCATTCTAAACTTGAAGTTAGAGCCTCTTATTTCCTACCTGTTTCAGTGATATTAGAACTAGTAAAATAATCAATTTTTGTGAAGCATACTAAAGTCCTTCTACAAAACAAATTAGATGCAAAGATTGCTGAGTGTGTTTGTGCAGAACTGCTGATGTTTCAAGCCAGATAGAACAGTAGCACCTATTCAAGTCACCACCACAGGGGACCTCTTAAAAGTCAGTTGACTTCACTATATGATAGGTTAGGATTGTTATTGGTTTATATTTCTCTTCCTGCTAAAAGAAAAGCCGTGAGTCTAGAAGAAGGAATTAAGAGTAGTAGTTTCTGAGGAAACCAGTGCCACAATGAACTGTGTGGTAGGTCAATTTGTTCTTTAAGCAGGTCTGGCAATTACCTTGGAATACTAGGCCTTCATATTTTTTCCACGTTTTTTCTTTATGCTTTATCATTCCTGATGAAAGAAACAAGAACAGTAAAAAGAAAAGCTATAGGTTACTCTGAAAAGATGCCAAGTTTCTTTAGGGGAGTGGTTGTCTTAGGTGGCGCTCTTACTACAGCACTGGGAGCTACACTGGTCCAAAGAGTAAAGCATGGCCTTTTGGGATCATAATGTGCTGTACATTTCTATTCCTATTGCTGCTCCCAGAATTTCTTATCTCTTGCCCTGGCAAATCATAACACACACATACACACAGGCACACACACACCCATCCCTGTCCAGTGCACCCAGTAGGGGGGAGGGGGCAGAAAAGACAAAGTCATTTATATAATGTGTCTCCCTGCTGAGCCCCTAATGGCCGAAGCTTTTGTTCTGCATTCAGTGGCTGCTTGTGATGGGCAGGAAGCTGCAGTCTCCCTTTGTTCCATGGCCTTATTCAGCAATTTAGATCCATCATAAAAATCAAATATGCATGTTGCAATCGCCTTGCCTACAACAGCTTCAATTTTCACCTTTCTTTAATTTGAACTCCACAGGGGAAGAAAGAGAACGAAGGAAAAGGGGAGAATGGGGAGAGGAAAAAAAAATTGCTTTGTATTTTTGCTCAGTGGACTGTGAAAATAGGCAGTAATGAAAAAATATATTTTTAATCTCCTAGATGTATCCTATTCGAAACAGCGCATACCACGAAACCAGGCCAGTTGAATCCCTTCTAGAAATGCCCTCAAACCATTCTGGTTATTGAGGCTCCAAAACTGGATGCGAAGTGGTTGGGAAGAGAGCAAAGTAGAATAGCATTACAAGAGGGTGGAAAGAGGAATACTATGTTTTGGGCTTGAGAAATCATCCCATTCAGAAAGGTGACAACTACACCACTTCTGGTTAAAAAAAAAAAAAAAAAAATTTAAGGTCAACTGACTGTCATGAGTTTATTTTGTAGAATAAATGATTTGGGAAAAGGGTTCACAGATGGAATGAAAGAGAGATTACAATTAAAGATAAATATTTCCTCTCTAAATAAAAATGAACACATTGAAAGAGATGTTTTTGTCCACTTATTGATTTGTACACTATATTTAAAATTTTCCCAGAACTTCAAAGGATGTGTTCCCTGGGGTTCAAATAAATTTTCATCAGTGGCTTTGGTATTGATTATTCAGAAAAATACAGAAACCCTTTACCTAGTCCATTATTAGACTTGAACAGGGACTTTACAGAGGAGTTCATGCTCTAAATATAAACAATATGGCCAATATTTATTTGATTTGTTAAAAAAAATAAAAGATCTGAAGAACTTTGCCTCTTTATGCCTGGTTTTACTTATTATTATAGATTTTGAAAGCTCGAGCTAAAGTTGAAGCTGAACAGTTTGAAGATCCTTTGCCTGTTTTTATAAATGGAGCTCTTTCAGGGTAATTCCAGGGAGATTTGCTGTAGGCAACATTAGACAGCCGCAGAACATAATGTAGGATGGATGCAGACTGAAAGAGTGATCTTGAGGATCATTCAAGGTTGAAAAGCCTTTGATTGTCTTGAGTGGAACTTCTCCTGGAAGATGTACTGAGTGAGTCTGGGATCAAAACCAGTTTCAGAAGTTTGATCCAGTTGTAATATGGAAATCCACCAGATTCTGCTATGACTGATTAGAGATGTGTGAAGAAGGTTTCTCTTTTCCAACATTATTGATTTTTCTTTCAAACCCCCCCAGTTTCACAGAGAAAATCTCTGGCATTTAAAAGTGTTCAATTTAGTACAGTTCACTGATGCATGTAATCTTTGCTAACTGCATCCCATTTTCTCTGAACTTGGTTTTTCAGGTCCTCTTATGTTCTGGGTATATTTTAGGTTTACTTTTGGTTTTAAGTGAAATCAAGAATGCACCAGGACATATGAGTACTGAAAGGATAAATTTAATATTTGTAAGGGTTTTTTTTAGTTGCAATTTTTCCTTCCCTCTGTTGGAAATGGAGGAAATTATCTATGCCCAGAAAAAAAGAGGTATAATTTTTAAAAGTGGAGTCCACAATTTAAGCTTCCATCTGAGTCAAGGGATTTGTTTATCTCTTGAATCTCATCTGGAAAATGTGAGAAAATTAAGATGGTAATAGTGCCTGGAAATTTACAACACTGGAGAAAATCTGTAGTTGTATAGCCTAGCTCAGGCAAAAGCTGTGGCTCTGTGCTTCCTCAACTCCCTTTCTCCACCCCTTCATTTAACACTATCCCATGTCTCTTAGACTATTGTGGACAGATATCAGATCCTATAACTTTTCATTGAAGTCAGAACCATATGCTGTCATTTTATGTTTTCAGCTTCTCTTTAATGAGAAAAGATGCTGGATAGATGTATCAGATGGTCAATGTTGCATATTGGAGAGTGAAGCCTTTTCTCTTTGAATGTAAGATAATTTAATGTGCGAGAGTTTATTTTTAATTGAACATTTTTCTCTCCCATATCAAATGGGAACTTTTCTTTGTCCTCAGTTCTGTTTTCCCAAGAAATAAATTGTAGAAAGCATAGAGGAAAAATTGTTCAGGTATTTTCTTGACTAGGCTTCCTTTTCAGGCCACCTGGTTTGTATTTCAAGGTCATGCTACTTACTTCCATGATTGTTACCTATGCTTTAAACAAAATGTTAGATTTCTTTTCCCTCAAGATGTCAATGTCTTTCAGAGTGCCTCTTTTTCTTCAGTATTAAATATATGTTGAACTAATAATAAGTCTGAATTACTGAAACTTTTCTCTTATATAAAATCATGTAGAAGTTGAGTGTAGGCTCCAGAATTAGTCTCAGTTCAAATTCTGTTTCCAACCTTGACCAACTCTGTGATCTCTGGCAAGTTAAGCCTCAGTGTCTTCATTTGTAAAATGAGTATGTGAGGGTAATAACACCTGATTCATATGATGATCAGAATTACAAGAGATTATACAAAGTTTGTTACAGGTTGAGTTACATGGAGATGAGCATTCAGGATGTTTACCATTTATTAGGGAGTACTCTTGGGATCAGCACCTCTGGAAAATGAGTTGTAGTGCATTCCCAGCAAAGACCTCAGCCAATCCTACAGGTAAGTTTTTTCAACTGAGAGCTACAGGTAAGTTTTTTCAACTGAGGGCCATCTTCTCTCAGGTCTCCCATTAGCTGGTGAAATAAGTCCTTCATTCCTAAAGGAATATCTGGGTGGCCCATCCCAGTTTCCTCCAGAAGTATTTAGTAAATGCTCAATAAATGTTAGCTATGGAGTAGTGCCAGTGTACTGTGAGACTATTTACCTGTGAGACTATTCTCATCAGTATTGCAAACATTTGCTCCCCTTATATATACTAATTACAAGGGACAGTATAGTGTTGTGGTAAGAGCACAGCCCTGGAACTGGACTTCATGAATATGAGTCCCAATGCCCTAGCTAGCAGCTGAATGACCCAGATAGATTAGGATCATGTACCTTGGTTTTCTCAACCGTGAAATGGGAATAATAATAGTACCTATTTTCATAGGCTTATTATAAGGATTCAATATGTTAATACTGAACACTTTGAACAGTGCCTGGTATGTAATATGTTCTTACTGTGCTTATTGTTGTTATTTTATTTCTTCTCTCAAGTTAAACATGTAGTCAAAAAGAACTTTGGAATCAGATAATTCATGGTTTAAAATCCCAGCTCTGTCACTTAACAACTATTTTTATTATGTTATTTAATCTGTGGTACTCAAGTTTTCTCATTTGTTAGAGACGTTTTGATGTCCCTTATAGAATGCACCAAGAATTTGAAGTTTTTATAAACCTATGTTTTAGTTCCTTTTCTGAAATATGGGAATAATCCTACCCTTAAGATGTCACGAAGATTGCATGAGTTCATATATGAAAAGTACATAGAATGATGCCTGATGCAAAGTGCACATTAAGTGTTAGCTAATAGGATGAAGATGATGATATCAACAACGCATATATAAAGTACTCTGCACAGTGCCTTGCATATATAAGCACTCAAATCGTATTTTTGAAGCCCATCATGGATCTATTATTTTATTCTCTCCTTATAGCCTTTATTTCCTATGTAATCTGGTCTGCTGTTCCTTTATTCTTGATTATTCCTTTCCTCTTCCCTCACTGGCTTCAGGTTTTTGAATGTTATGTGTGGGTAACATTAAACCATATCCTCTGACATCTTTTAAAAATTATTTTGATCTTCTTTCATTTTCTGGAGATAATAAGGCTGATGAGTGATTAAATGTTATCTTCAAGTGTAGGAAGGCTCTTGCTGCAGAAAGGATAGTTGTCAGTTCTCTGTCTTTAGGACAGAAGAAGAGAAATAGACTTAAATGTAATGTAAACCCAGTATGGATGACCAAAGAGGATGGTAAAATCTCTAACTCCAAGAGAGACTGAAAAACAAAGAGTGCTCTTAATTTAACTAGAATAAGTATGCACATATGTTCCCATCTAAATGAAAGAGAAAATTCTAAGGAATCTCTTTTGACTCCCACAATTTTCTGATTCTGCTATCCCAAAATATCTTAACCATAAATATTACCTGCTAATGTATACCTTGCTTATGCTATTTTACTCTATTGTCATATTATCTTTCCTGGTTTTATAATAGCTGCTGCCTTTATAAATTCAGAAGGATCTTGGTTTGGCACAGCCATCTACTATTTATAATAGCTTATAAACTATTTCTCTTTAAAATAGTATATAATAATAAACAATGACAGCTAGAATGTTCTTTTACACTCCAGAGGAAATAGCCTGATTAAATCCACCTTATTCATATACTCAGGGTTTTTATATTGTTTTAGATTTAAATATTGCCAAGTGTTAACCTTAGATTGTTACTTTGGCAGAAACTTGATAGTATAATTATGGCCTTTATAATTACTCATGTAGAAAATCATCTTAATTAAATAAACAAAAACTGAAGGCAAAGGAACATTATGATTGAGTTTATTCCATACGAATAAGAGGAAGAGTGGCTCAAAATAGAAGCAGACATCTGTGGAAATAAAGAAGAAAAATCTGCAGTTCTTAAAAACCTAGTCTTCTCTTTTGAGGATATTATCATATAGAGATCTAGGAAATAGCACAGCTTCAAACATACCCCTTAATAGATAGAGTAAAGCTGCATTTTTGATGGCAGACAAAGCTATCATCTTTGTTCAGACTTTGAACTACTATTGTAGCATCTTCTACCCAGGAATCTCATATTCCCACAAATTCTATACATAGTAGTTATTACATGTTAAATATATAAAGCATGAAATTTCTCTTCCTGAAAGTCCCTGAGAGTGTATAAATTATAGATCATTGTTTTTAGAACTTTTTCTTTGAGTTCCTTCTGACTATCCCCACTGAAGACCTAGGCCCTGTTAGTATGTCTTTTAGAAACTTACAGCACAGGAAAATTTTCTGTAATATTTTCTCATTAAGAAATATTGCTTCCCTAAAAAATATGAGGGAGCTAGCTGGATTTTTGTGTGTGTGAAATACACTAGAACTTTAGTTGTTTTTTTTTTTTATATATATCTTTGTGCTTGGCACAGAATGGGTACTCAATAAGTAGTAATGGTTCACTGAGTCCATAAAAATTAGTTGTCAGGTTAAAAGAGATTCTTTTGGTATGATACATATTTATTGCATCAATGTCCACAGGAGTTCTGGAATTGCTTTCAGAGTTCAGAGCCTTTAGTACAGTCTTTTGAATATACTCATCTTTTCATATCAGTTAACATTTACAGAGTGCCTATAGTACATATTTTTAAGTAGCATGATTTTACTCATCAGTTGTCATTTATTTTTTTTAGTTGAAGTATAGTTGACATACACTGTTGCATTAGTTTCTTGTACACATAGTGATTTGACCAGTCTGTTATGCCATGCATACTGCATGTGTAGTTGCCATCTGTCACCATACTGAGCTATTACAATACAACTGGCTATATTCCCTATGCTGTGCCTTTTATCCCTTTGATTTATTCATTCCATAACTGGAGGCCTGTATCTCCCATTCCTCTTCACATGGTTTACCTATCTATTCCTCCCCCACTCCCTTCTGACAACCATAAGTCTGTTCTCTGTGTTTATGGGTTTATTTCTGCTTTTTTGTTTATTTGTTCACTTGTTTTATATTTTAAATTCCTTATATAAATGAAATAATACGGTATTTTTCTATCTCAGTCTGACTTATTTCATTTAGCATAATACCCACTAGGTCTATCCATGTTGTCTCAGATGGCAAGATCTCATTTTTTATGGCTGAATAATATTCTGTTGTGTATATATCACACATTTATTTATTCAAAGATTTTATTTATTTCAGGGAGAGAGATAAAACCTAAGTGGGAGAGGGACAAGGGAGAGGCAGAGAATCCCTAGCAGACTCTATACCAAGCATGGAGCTCAACTTGGAGCTTCATCTCATGACCCTGAGTTCATGACCTGAGCCAAAACCTAGAGTTGGCTGCTTAACCAACTGAGCTGTCCCATAGATGCCACATATTCTTTACCCATTCATCCATCAATGGATACTTAGGTTGTTTTCCTAAGTATTATATTGATACTATATTGTCTGTTATAAATAATGCTGCAATAAACATAGGAATGCATATATATTTTTGAATTAGTGTTTTCTTTAGTTAAATATCCAAAAGTGGAATTACTGGATCATATGCTGTTTCCATTTTTAATATTTTGAGGAACCTCCATACTGTTTTCCACAGTGGTTGCACAGTTTACATTCCACCAAGAGTACACACATGTTCCTTTTTCTCCACATCCTCACCAACACTTGTTATTTCTTGTCTTTTTGTTTTAGCCATTCTGATTGGTATAAGATGGTATCTTATTGTAGTTTTGATTTGTATTTCCCGGATGATTAGTGATATTGAGCATCTTTTCATATGTCTGTTAGCCATTTATATATCTTTTTTGGAAAAACGTCCATTCAGGTCCTCTACCCATTTTTTAACTGGATTATCTGGGATTTTTTGGTGTTGAGGTGTATAAGTTTTCTGTGTATTTTGGATACTAACCCCTTATTGGATATATAGTTTATAAATTTCTCCCATTGAGCAGTCCCTAATTCTTGTGTAGTTCCAATAGTTTTATTTTTGCATTTATTTTCCTTACCTGCAGAGACATATCTAGAAAAATGTTGCTAAGACCAGTAAAGAGTTTATTGTCTATATTTTCCTTTAGGAGTTTTATGGTTTCAGGTATTACATGTAGGTTTTTAATCCATTTTGAGTTTATTTTTGTGTATAGTATAAGAAAGTGGTCCAGTAGACTCCTAACTCTGGGAAACGAACTAGGGGTGGTGGAAGGGGAGGAGGGCGGGGGTGGGGGTGACTGGGTGGCAGGCACTGAGGTGGGCACTTGACGGGATGAACACTGGGTGTTATTCTGTATGTTGGCAAATTGAACACCAATAAAATATAAATTTATTATTAAAAAAAAAAGTGGTCCAGCTTCATTGTTCTCATGTAGTTGGCCAGTTTTCCCAGCATCATTTATTGAAGACATTATCTTATCCCTATTGTATTTTCTTGCCTCTTTTGTTGTAGATTAATTGGCCATATAAATTTGTGTTTATTTCTGGTTCTGTTCCACTGATCTTTGTGTCTTTTTTTTCTGCCAGTATCACACTGTTTTGATTACTGTAGCTTCGTAGTATCTGGGAGTATTTGGCTTTGTCCTTCTTTCTCAAGATTGTTTTGGCTAGTAGTTTGTTTATTTTCAATTATATCAATTGTCTGCCACTCTCCCTTCTGTCAGTAATAGTAACAATGCTGAAGGGGGACAGTAAAAAATAAGAAATGGTTTTCCTTCAGAGTTAACATTTAGAAATGTATGTACAAATTAATATAGTACAAAATACAATGTTTTAATAGTTATAAAAGAAGCATAGAGTGAAATAGATGACGTATCTGGTTGAGCTTCATGGAAGAGGTTGTATTTCAGATGGATCTTGGTGGATATGGGTAGGAAAATATGGGAAAAGGATATGTCAGGCAAGAAGAAAAAACTTGTAAACAAAGGACCAAAAGCAGAAAAGCACTTGGTTCAATTAGAGAATGGTTGAATAGTAGGTAAAGTAAGAAAAGAAACCAGGGAGATAGAACTCTGGAGCCAGGGTCCCTGGGTATAAATCGTAGTACTGACACATATTAACTGTCTTTTGACAAGTGACTTGAACTGTGTGTCTTAGTTTCTCATCTTTAAAATGGGGATAATATCTTTATTTTTTTTTATTAAGTTGATATGAACAATAAGATACCATATGTAATGCACCTAGAACAGTGCCCAGCATATAGCAAGCATTATGTAAGTGTTAGAAGGCAGGAGGGTGGACATTCTTTCCGGGATGCCCCTGAAAGCTTTTGAGCAATGGGGGCAAAGAGATAGAAGCTGTGCTTTGATAGGACAATCCTGGCAGTACTGTGCATAACTGAAGATCAGAGGGACATTAGCTGAAAGAGAGATCTGGGAAGAGGAAATGAGGGATTGGATTGGGGCACTGGCTGTGGGAATGACAAGGAAGAGATGTAAGTAAGAGATTGCACAGTCTTTAAAACAGGCACATACTAACTTTTCAAAAATTTTTTAAAGATTTTATTTATTCATGAGAGACACACACACAGAGAGAGAGAAGCAGAGACACAGGCAGAGGGAGAAGCAGGCTCTGTGCAGGGAACCCGACATGGGACTCGATCCCGGGACCCCAGGATCACTCCCTGGGCTGAAGGCAGGCGCTCAACCGCTGAGCCACTCAGGCATCCCACATTCCCACATTTCAAGTTTTTGAATGAGAATATCTTTGTTTTTGAAACAACCAGAAGTCATTTTGAAATAAGTCTAGTGACCAAAGTGGGAGATTTCTGGTTATAAAACAAAACAAAAGATGAATTTAAAAAGTAATAAAATGGGTTTTGTTTTGTGGCTTCTTAAACTGGTACTAAAGGCAATTCCAAAAGAGATTTGCTAGAAAACAAAAAATGTACAGTACATTTATCAGTGGAATAAATATATAATTTCGCCAGGTTATTATGATAGAGGAAAATAGTCACTTGGTTGTATTAATATTAGCGTACATATTTAATCATCAGTAATATTGCAGATACTACCTTTTTAATAAGAAAATTTAATAAAGTTTGAAAGTAATTCCTAATTTGTAATGATAATTCCTTGAATACAATCTTATGGAATGGGGATAAAAAATACTTGAATGATAAGGACCAGAATTTGGTCTTTCCTTTATTTTATTTACCATGTCCTACTGTTTATATAGCTTTTGGACACTGCCACATCTTGATTTTTTTTCTTTATGTTACTGTTTTTTATATTTTATTAAAATGAAAATAGGAAGGAGGATGGGAAAGCCAGGATTCGTTAACTTTAGGTACTGCTAAAGCTAGGTAGGGGACTTAAATTAAATTTAAGTAGCCTGATTGGCTTTGCATAGCTGTTTGAAGATGCATTCTAACACTACCATTTTCTATATTCTGTTAGATTTATTAAGGGTCTTAACATATTGTTGACCTATGTGCAGTTCACTAAATATTGCTCTATGTGCTAATCGGATCAGCTTTCACTTATCACCTTGCATCTGCTCTGGGCTGGTGATAAAGGGCCACAACTTTTCCTAGAAAAATTTCATATGATACATTGAACTTAGTATTTAATTTTACTTAAAATACTCTTTTCAGGCAAATGAACCACAATGCAAGTTTATAAGTTGGAATTGCTAGAAATGTTTCCAAGGTAAACGTACTATGTATAGACACACATCTTTTTTTTATGAGAAATTCATTTTATTATTTAAAAAAAACTTTTTTGAGTACAGTTTTCAAACATTGTTGAATTAAAGTCGATAATATAGTGCTAATTCAATTTCTCCATTGTGTTATGCTATGCTCACCACAAGCGTAGCTACCGTCTGTCACCATATAATGTCATTATAATATATTGACTATATTTCCCATGCTGTGCCTTTTAGTACCATGATTTGTTCATTCCATACATAGGCACTTGTGTTTTCCACTCCACCCATTTTGCCCATCCCCTCACTCCTCTTCCCTCTGGCAACCATCAGTTTATTCTCTGTCCATATGGATCTATTTATGCTTTTTGTTTATTTGTTCATTTTATTTTAGATTTCACATTTAAGTGAAATCATTTGATATTTGTATTTGTCTGATTTATTTCACTTGTACAATACGCTCTTGATCCTTTCATGTTGTCTCAAATGGCAAGATCACTTTTTTTTATGGCTGCGTAATATTTGTGCATGCATGTATGTATATACACTCCTCCTTTTTTTAATCCACTTGTCTATTAGTTGACACTTAGGTTGCTTCCATGTCCTGTCTATTGTAAATAATTCTGCAGTAAACTTATGGGGTGCATATATCTTTTTGAATTAGTGTTTTTGTTTCTTTGGGTAAATACCCAGTAATGGAATTAATGGATCATACGGTATTTCTATTTTTAATTTTTTTTTAGAAACCTCTATACTATTTTACATAGTGGCTGCATCTATTTACATTCCTACCCAACAGTGCTTTAGTTCCTTTTTTCTCCATATTCTCCATATTACCAATATTTGTTTTTTCTTGAAGACATAAATCTTTAAAAATTATCAATTAATTAATATATAACAGGATATATATTTTTACAATAAAAACACTACAAAAAGACAAAAAGAGAATGATTACTATTTGCTGTCAGTGAGGAGGGGCTTCTGTAACTGGAGACTATACCGGAAGTGGGGCTTTTTTCCACCAGGTATATCCCAGGGAAAAGGAAGTTTTCACTTCCCATAGGAAAAGGAGGGTTGAAACAATGTATGATATCCTAAAAGTGAAATAGAACTTCATGATGAATTTAGAGCAGAAACCTGAATGGAAGTCATTATGAACATAGTCTCTGTCTCTTGTTGAAAAGACAAGACTCAGTAGGAAAAACCTTCAGTCATTAGTTTAGCAAAAGTCAAGACTCACATTGGAAATACTAGAAGGAACTAGGATCTCTTTGTCAATTCCAACATAAGGTTTTATATTGATATGTGTTGTCAGACCCTCATTTTGCAAATGAAAGCTAACAATCATTTGGCAGTGAGGATGCCAGTAATTTAGTGTTTATGAAATGTAGTTACTTCTCAGGTTAGAATTAACCATTTGCTACCTGTACCTTCTACCGAATTCAAATATGTTGGTTCTTGCCAAGCTCTGTAGTGGGAGATTGAGTGGCAGGAAATAGATCCAGTCTGTTGATTCATCAGTATAACATCAATCCAGTGAACTCAGAATAGGATGGAAGTCATAAGGGCATTTCATAATTCCTAATAAACCAGCAAAGGAAATGTGTGAACATTCAAGAGTATGAGATTGCATTCTCAGTCTGGATGCCATTCTTCCCCAAATACCCAGAAAATTTCAAAATAGCTCTGGGTTATAAATAGACAAACAAAAAAGTTACCTGCTTTGATGGGCAGTTTTTCATTTGTTAACTATGGTGTCTTTGTTCAGGCTGCTATAACAAAATACCATAAACCAGGTGGCTTAGAAACACCAGAAATTTCTTGGAATTCTGGAGGTTGGGAAGTCCAAGATCAAGATATCAGCAGATTTATTGTTTGGTGAAAGCCTGCTTCCTGGGTCATAGATGGCCATCTTCTCTGTCTTCACATTGTAGGAAGGGTGAGGAATCTCTCTGGGGTCTCTTGTATAAGTACACTATCCCATTCATGAGGGCTCTGCCCCCAAGCGTCAATCATCTTGAAAAAGCCCCACTTCCAAATATCACACCCTGAGGGAATAGATTTCAGCATATGAATTCTTAGGGGACACAGATACTCAGCCTATAACATTGATTCCAGCTGTTCAGAGCAGCATAACTTGTACTGGTCAGAGAAGCAGAAATAAAAACCTGTGTTTATAGGGACATTTCCAGCAAATGCAAGCAAGAATTATTGTATGTTGGGAATGGCAATAAAGTCTTTAAAACTCATTAAAATAACACATTTTGTTGCTTTTCAGCCTTCTACCAAAAATCCTTCTTATCAATGCCATGAAAAGAATTTAGAGAATAACTGAGTATACAGCTATGCCAAGAATTTAAATTGACCTGAGGGCCTTCGTGCAAATAAGATTTCTGTTATCAAACAGAATTCTCTGATTTGTTAGTGTTTTTGATATGACTAGTTGATATGCAGATCAACCTCTAGTAGGATATTGACCTTTGAAGTTTTTGTAACCACCTTATAAATTGTGAAGCATTATCAAATGTATCTCTTTTAGGATTGCCCTGTTCCTATTGGCTGGTAGTGGTCATTCTGCAAATAGCTACCATGTGTGTACTATGTACCAACTACTCATCTAAGTACTAGAAAAATAATAATGAATAAAACATTTTATATTTAAATATAACAAAAATGCATAAAATTAATAAAGAACTTCAGATAATGATAAGTGCAGTGAATAGGAAAAAAGAGGCTATCGAGATATAGGGTGAGGAAGAGAGTGGGTTGTGGGCAGGGAATGAGAAATATTTTAAACAGGTTAGTCTGGAAAGATCAGTTTGAGGATCTGACTGCTAAAGGCCACAGATGTTGAGCAGAAGTAAGCCATAAATTCCCGGTTGGGGAACAAGAATTGCAAAGACACCCTGTGATAAGACCAAGCTTGGCTTATTGAAGAAATGATAAGAAGGCCAGGTTATGAGGTAAATAAAGCTCAATGGGACTTGTAATCTTACAGGCACTGAATGGCAAATGAATGAGAGAAGGTACTTGGTAAAAGATCTTTACTTTCAAAGTTTTGTTTTTCTTTTTGCACAGATTTCTTCTTACTAAAGAGACAAGATGAACCATTTTAAAGAACAGAATGATCTTAACTGTTTTACTCCTTTCCCCTAGTGTCCTAAGAAAAATTTATCTTTGAATACCTTGTTTCCAATCTTCCTCCTCTGAGTATCCAGAAATATCCTCTTCAATTATTAGCTTTTTGATAATATTTACAGAGGAAATATAGATCAGTCATATATGCCTTTTTGTCACAATGCTTATCAAAGGAAATGAAGAGGAAAATACTGAATAAATATGTATTACAGTAATTCTGTCTTTTGAAGCAGTCTGCCTTTATTATCATAGATTTAGGTCATTGTGTTCCATCAGGTCCATACCATTTAATATATAAATTTGGACAGGTTACTTAACCTCTCTTGAAACTCTGTTTTCTCATCTATAATATGTGGAGGTGACTACTCTTTATGTCAGAGGTTTGTGAGGATCATGAGACCATGTATATGAAGTGTTTAGTGCAGTGCTTGGTACACACAATTATGGAGGACTTGCTGTTAGGTTATCATGAATATCTTCATTCCTTCCAGTCACCTCCCAGTAAACTTTTCTGCAAACTTTTTCAAGTAGTTCCAATAAACTTTTATGTTGGCTTTTCCCACCAGCTTATGTCACTGATCAAATATCTTTTTCTCCAGTGTCCAGCTGAAAGAAACTGTATATTTATGAGACCATCTTTTGGGAAGAAAAATGCCTGGAGTCAGTGGTCTATTAAAAACCTAGTATTAATTAAGGCTCCTGTCAAACTCCTGACAAAACCTATGTGTACTGTATAGCTATACCAAGGATTCCAGAGCATAGGTGAAAACATGTATGTTGCCCTTGATCTCCTGAGCTACATTTGGCAAGTATCCAGTCACTCATTTTTATCTAATTAATGACATTCCTGGCATATAGGGATCATATAACAGAATCCGTTCATACTCTGCCTGCAAAAACCCACTTTGTTCTCCTACCTGCAAAAAAATAATAATTGGCAACCTCTGTTATTCATTTTTGTCATTTTTAATACACATTTTGAATTCTCCCTTCCTCCCCCTTCCCTCCCTCCCTCTCCTTACTTTTTCTGCCCTCTCCTCTCCCACTCCCTCCTGCCTTCCCCTGCATCCCATTCTCCTCCCTCCCTTCAAGTCTGTCTCTCTTTTCTACTGAAGGAAAGAAAAGCTTCTTGGGGGCAAGGGTATAATAGGAAATTAACATCATCAATTGAGCTGATTCTAGAAGTTTTCTTGAATCTCAAGAATAGCTTGAGTAATGGTAGCATTATCATGATCCTCTGAGAAGACCATGACCATTCCCTCCACCACATTTTAGCTTCTGCTATTTTCCTTGCTTAGAATACTTTTTCCTTTTCTTCCATCTTTAAAGAACATTTTAAAATCTCACCTCTTTCCATAAATCTTATTAACTCTAGAGTTAATGGATCTTTTTTCTCCCCCCACCTTTTGCTCTCTAATTCATATTATTAACCTTGTACATAAGTTTAAAGGCTTATTTTCCCAATTAGATTTTTTTTTTTTTCAGAGCAGTGACCAGGTCATATACCTTTTTAGTTTCGTACTGTTTCCATCTCTCCCCACCCCAGCCATCATCATGCTTTTAAACGCCTGAGCATTACATCTTCGTTTGGAAAGAGGGCATGTTAGCAAATTTCTAGACCTTTTAAGAGAATCAAGACAACTGTATGTTTTATAACATTATAGATACTACACAGGGCAAAACTTAGCTCTTATTGTAAGAAGCCTATCTACAATTACAGATCTAGGCCAACAGAATGCCTTGGGGCCTACCTTCATACCTCATTTCACCCCAAATTTCCAAGTGAGTTTAGATTATGTCTGAGTCTGAGCATCCAAGTCAAATCTGGAAAGTCATGCCAACCTCCAAATAAATTAAAAATCCCTGAGGAAAAATTAGGCTTTTTGTTTCTCCTTTTATATACTTTTGGTTCATTTAGCCTCTCATATATATCACCACCAGAAAGAAGATAAAGAAAGAATGCCAGTCATTCAAGTGTTTAAATTTTTTGTTGATAGCTGCAGTAAATTGGTTAGAGAAGTTAAGGAAAAATCTGCACTAAGAGGAAATTTAGAGACTATGGTTTTCATTTATCCACTCCTTCATTTCATCAGTTAATGACAAACCATAAAAACAGATTAACGCATAAAGGGAAGAACACTATATATCCTCAGAAGAAAATAATACTTGTTGAAGTTAAAAAATATGAGACATTTAAAAGTAAAGAGGATGGTAGCTAATGAGCTCTGTTATATAAATTAAAGAATATCACTGAGATCCTGAATAAACAGGCCATCTAACAGAGGGAGATATCTGTACCCGGTAACTACATCCTGCTATGTAAGTTTAAAAGGGAAAAAGAGAAGACAGTGCTGAGCAAGAAGCTATGTATACCTGGATGTGCTCTATTAAAAGAGGCGCTTGATTGCTCAGTAATTGCAGAGCTAGGCTCTTGGGGAGGCCTTTGTCATCCCTCCTTGGCTGACACCAGACGATAGTGTGGCTCTGTGATAAGAAACAGAGGACCAGTGTCTCCATGGTAACTAACTGAGCTCTATATATTACACTCATTACAAATGAAGATAGATAGTAAAAAAAAAAATGTATTAACACAGAGAGGGAATATATATATATGTGTGTGAGTGTATATATGTATCTTGTCTTCTATCTAGAAAGTGAATAAAATAAAATAAAAATGTGATTGCGCTGAATAGACAAGGTTGATAGGCCTTTTTTCCCCATTGGTGCAGGTAAATATTTCATTTTTCAGCTCCTCTGATGGTTTTGTTCTGAACCCACCCAGCTGTAGCTTGAAAGATTAATGATGGGCAGCAAAAGAACCTGAGAAGAGGCAATGAATGAATAGAAACCAGCACCAGAGAAGAAAGAGTTTTGCCTGGCCTTTGGGACAAATAAATAAGGATTTACTAAGTCTGCTGGTTTCATCCCCATAGCAGGAAAACCTGGAACCCATTAGAATGGAAACCTGGACATTTTTATAATGTTATAATTCCTAGAGTTCCAAACTCACACAGCCTAGTGACAGGGAAAAAAGAAAAGAAAGAGGGAAGAAAAATCTGTTTCCTTTCTAATTTTCTCTTCTGTAGTTATTGATTTTACTTTAACACAACTAACTTTACTGTGCGTCTCCTAACATAAGACCATTACACCTATGTGTAGATCTTTATAAGGTTAAACATATTTTCTGAAAGCTCAGCCTGCCTATGTCATGCATTTTAAAGAAAAAGTCCAAATTAAAGAAGTCATCAGTGAGTAAACCATTAACACTAGAAATTAAAAGTTTTGATTCAAGACACAGAATGCAAATATTTGGCCAGAGAACAAAGACCCAGGAGCTTTTTGCAACTGTTATATTATCTTTGATGTATTAGTCCATCTGTTCTTAGATGAATGACTTTAAACTCTGAAAGAAGGACCCTTGGTAGCCCAGCAGGGATTTTTGCTGATTCTTAAGATTGGTTTCTGTGTTTTTTTTCCTCAGTCACTCCAATTTCTGAACAAGTATTTGGGTCATTGCTAGAAAGGATATAAGTGTATTTTAAAAACAAAATAGGTTTAAAATAAAAAAAATAAAAGTAAAAACAAAATCAGTATTTCACCTCATTTGAGTAACATAATTTTCTGCCTTTCATTTTTTCTTACTGAAAAATCTTACTCCTCTACAATTCTTGTGAATTCTTCTAGAGTCTTCCGAGATAAGGATGAAAAAAGAAGGGGGGGGGGGGGAGGAATAGTGTAAGTACATACCTAAGAGGAATGAAAATATATGTCCCACACAAAAACTTGCACACAAATTTCATATCAGCTTTATTCATAATTGCCATAAAGTAGAAACAACACAAATGTCCATCAGCTGATGAGTGGATAATATAATGTGGTATAAGCATACAATGGAATGTTATTCGGCAATAAAAAGGAATGGAGTACTGATACATGTTACAACATTAACCTTGCAAACATTATGCTAGGTGAAAGAAGCGAATCATAAAAGACCAAATATTGTATGAATCCATTTATAAGAAATTTCAGGAATAGGCAGATCTACAGAGACAAAAAACACATGAGTAGTTGCTTAGGCTGGGAAGGGGCATGGGGAGAGGAGGGTGACTGCTAACAAATAGAGGGTTTCTTTTGAGGATGATGAAAATGTATTAAAATTCATTATGATGATTGCAAAACTTTTTGAATGTGCTAAAAAAAATGGACATTTTAAATGGATAAATTGCATGGTATGTAAACTATATCTCCATAAAAGGATTATCTCCATAAAAGGGACATGGGGAGAGGAGGGTGACTGCTAACAAATAGAGGGTTTCTTTTGAGGATGATGAAAATGTATTAAAATTCATTATGGGGATCCCTGGGTGGCGCAGCGGTTTAGCGCCTGCCTTTGGCCCAGGGCGCGATCCCGGAGACCCGGGATCGTATCCCGCATCGGGCTCCCGGTGCATGGAGCCTGCTTCTCCCTCTGCCTCTCTCTCTCTCTCTCTCTCTCTCATGAATAAATAAATAAAATCTTAAAAAAAAATCATTATGATGATTGCAAAGCTTTTTGAATGTGCTAAAAAAAATGGACATTTTAAAAGGATAAATTGCATGGTATGTAAACTATATCTCCATAAAAGGATCTCCAACTTGGGTGGAGATGAACATGATCATACGATGCCTGTATGTCCTGATTTGCCCAGAATTGTGCCAATTTTTGCCATTTGGGCCAACAAATTAATATCTCTGCTTTCACTTTTCCAAAGTGTCCTATTTGGATGATAAACTATATGGTTGCCTTGTATATAATCAGGAGTCCTATGACTTTCTGAAGTGTATCCTAAAGTTACCTAATGAAAATACCACTTGAGATTCCTATTAGTAGTAAAGATTCGGGGCAGCCCGGGTGGCTCAGCAGTTTAGTGCCGCCTTTGGCCCAGGGCCTGATACTGGAGACCCGGGATCGAGTCCTGCGTCGGGCTCCCTGCGTCCCTGCATGGAGCCTGCTTCTGCCTCTGCCTGTGTCCCTGTCCGCCCCGCCCCCCGTGTGTGTCTCTCTCATGAGTAAATGAAATCTTTAAAAAAAAAATAGTAAAGATTCATGTGTCCCTTCCACGGATTCTAATTTAGTATGTCAGAGGTGGAAACTGGTGTTTTGTATTTTTGATAATTTAGCGAATACTGTGAATGCCAAAATGAATTCAATGAATGTCAGAAATTCACTGTTTTGCTTGTTTATAAAAAAGAGGTGATCTAATGACCATTTGGGGCAAAGAGAATTTCAGGGAGGTATGAGAAGACTGCAGGAAATGACCTGACAGGAGGTCAGAAAATGAATTTTGACTGTGATGAGGATCAAGAGAACAATGGGAATAACATTCAGCACAAGTGGTGCTGCTGTATCTTCTTTTTCTTTTCTTTTTTCTTTTTATCTTGTCTGATTTATTCATTTTTATTCTCAAATTTTTATTTAACTTCTAGTTAGTTAAAATACAGTGCAATATTGGTTTCAGGAATACAATTCAGTGGTTCAGCATTTACAGTCAACACTCAGAGCTTACCATAGCAGGTACCTTCCTTAATGCTCATCACCCATCCAGCCCATCCCCCACCCACCTCCCTCTATCAGCTGTTTGTTCTTTGTCACTAAGAGTCTCTTATGGTTTGTTTCCCTCTCTCTTTTTTATTTTCCCCCCTCCTATAGATATATCTGTTTCGTTTCTTAAATTCCACATATGAGTGAAATAATAAGGTATTTGTGTTTCTCTGACTTAATTTTGCTTAGCATAATACAGTCTAGCTCCATCCACATTGTCGCAAATGGCAAGATTTCATTCTTTTTGCTGGCCAAGTAATACTCTGTAATACTCCATATCTCCTTTATCCACTCATCAGTTGGTGGACATTTCAGTTCTATCCATAGTTTGGCTATTGTTGACATGCTGCTAGAAACATCAGGGACATGTTCTCTTTGAATCTGTATTTTTGTATCCATTGTGTAAATACCTAGTAGTGCAATTGTTAGATCATAGGGTAGTTATATTGTTAACTTCTTGAGGAACCTGCATACTGTTTTCCAGAGTAGCTGCACCAGTTTGCATTCCCACCAGCAGTGCAAGACAGTTCCCCTTTCTCCACATTCTCACAAACACAAAACCTGTTTTTTCTTCTGTTGGTAATTTTAGCCATTCTGACAAGTGTGAGGTGATATCTCATTGTGGTTTTGATTTGTATTTCCCTAATGAAGAGTAATGTTGAGCATCTTTTCACGTGTCTGTTAGGCATCTGGATGTCTTCCTTGGATAAATATTCATGTCTTCTGCCCATTTCTTAACTGGATTAGTTTTTAACTGTTGAGTTTGATAATTTCTTTATAAATTTTAGATACTAACCCTTTATCAGATAAGTAATTTGAAAATATCCTCTTCCATTCTGTAGGCTGCCTTTTAGTTTTGTTGATTGTTTCCTTCACTGTGCAGAGGCTTTTAATCTCGATGAAGTCCCAACAGTTCATTTTTGCTTTTGTTTCCCTTGTGTCTGTGATGTGTCTAGTAGGAAGTTGCTATGGCCAAGGTTAAATGTTGCTGCCTGTGTTCTTCTCTGGTATTTTGATGGTTTTCTGTCTCATACTTAGGTCTTTCATCCATTTTGAATTTATTTTTGTGTGTGGCGTAGAAAGTGGTCCAGTTTCATTCTTCTGCATGTTACTATCTAGTTTTCCTAACACCACTTGTTGAAGAGATTGTATTTTTTCCACTGAATATCCTTTTTTGCTTTGTTAAAGATTAGTTGACTATATAGTTGTGGGACAAGTGCTACTTCTAAAAAAAATATCTTTCTTCTTCTTAGAAGAAAACAGATCTGTTATCTGTTATTTTGTAAGAATGAGTGAAGGCAAAACTGGTAATGGTCCATTGGAAGTTTTTTCTCCAGAGTGGCTGAATGTAGAGACAGGTAGGTTCTGGGATATCCCTGGCTATTATAGTCCTACCTCAGAACCTAATATCCACTGCCTTCACTCAGTCTCTTCTGGCTGGTCCCATCCCACAGCCTTTCACTCAAAACTTTATTGTTGAGAACTGTTTAACACCCGGGTTTGGAGACAAAAGGAGAACCCTCAGTTGAGGCAGAGCAGTCTTAGAAACTTAGGAAAATGCAAGAAACTTGAGCATAAGGGTAATTTTTAAAAAACTGCCATAGACCAAAGGTTTGTATCGTCCCAAGATTTGTATTTTGAAACCTAATCTCAAGTGTGATGCTGTATGGAAGTAGAACTTTTGAGATGTGATTAGGTCATGAGGGCTCTGGAATGGAATTAGTGCTTTTAAAAATGAGATCCCAGAGAGATCCTTCACCCCTTCTGCCCTGTGAGAACACAATAAAAAGATTGCTGCCTGTCAGTCAGGAAGTGGGCTGTCACCCAGACACTGTATCTTCTGGTGCTTTCATCTTGGACTTCCCAGCTTTCAGAATTTTTAGAAATAAATTTCTGTTGTTTATAAGTTACCCTATTTATGGCATTTTGTTATAGTGGCCTGAGCAAACTGAGACAACTACAAAAAAGAGCAAAGGAAATGGGGCCATGGTTTCTTAAAATGAATATGAGCAGTGGGGCATATAGCACAATATGAACAAAACTTTGATGAAAAGCAATCCATCGTAATACGCATATGTAAAAATATGCATATTATTAAATATTTGAAATTATTTGTGACTTATTTGAATCAACATTAACTTCTCTGTAAAATGTTTAGTCTTCATTGCTGTTGTTCATATTGAAGAGCTCTTCACAGTCTCAGAGTCTGAATCTGAAATGAAAATTGTGGTAAAGAAGCCTATACTTTCCCACATGTGCAGAATTGTCATAAAATGACTTGAGGAGGAAAAAGTCATTACAAACCTGTTCTCTCATTTGGCCAGATTGCTTTAATTCTCAGCTTTTTTTTTTTTCCTTCTTTAATCAATCAAGAAAATGCTCTCCTGCAGATTCATAGCTCAGAAGTATACTCTTCCTTGCTCGTGTCCATGCTCAAGCCTCTTGATCTCCAGAGAAAAAGGTTGACATCTGGGGAGATTTCCTTGTTTCACTTTGTTCCAGCAAACTGTTTGAAATATTCAGGCTTTTTATTGAAATTTGAGTCTTCATTCTCTCTTTTAGGTACTGTCTAAAAGTTTTCAATGTTTTAAAAAGGATTCCTAAAATGTTTTTTAAAAGATTCCTAATTAGTTGAGGGAATGCAGCCTAGAGTGAATATTACTATTACAAAAAACAGTACAAATTGAACTTCTGAGGTTTCTAAGCTGCTGCTTTTTAATGGAGTATTTCATGTATGCCTTTTAGGTTCCAATATGATAGTAGTAAGACACATTAACAGATCAGTGTGGCAATATTAATTATCACAAGAAAATTTAGATGTCCAGGTTTGGTGCTTCTGTATGATCAGACACTCATGCACTGGCATTGAAAGCAGTTTAACATTGTCCAAAAGACAAACATTTGGAAAAGCTTTAAACAATTTTGACTGCAGGGATTACAAATTTTAGTCTAATGTTGCAGATCTACTAGATCCTAGTAAGCAACAGGAGTAAAAACATTTTCTAGAAGAAAAAACCTGGGATGAATTTCAGGTAACTGATTTCAGATGAGTAATAAAACATCAGGTTTAGTAGACCCACAAACATGAGACTACATAGGACTCTAAGATAATAGACCCAAGACACCAGAAACTAAATACTAGACAAGACCATGGCTTTGAATTTTGATTTTGGGCAGGAAGTGAGGATGTTCTGAACAATAAGGATACAATCCAGAGAAATTATAGCAAAGCAAACTGGTTTAAAACAATAACTCCGATGTATATTGGGAGGGATTTTACTGCACTTGAAATCAGAAAATAACAGCTTCTAAGGTTTATTTGTTGCTATTCCTGATCCTGATCGAGTATTTCAGTTCTAGACTTCCATTAAGATGTTTAGTAAACTCTGACAATCAACCAAGGGCCAGGCTATGATAAGGGTTTCCATTTTAAACAAAGTCAAATAGCATTGAATCAAAAAAAGAAAGAAAGTTTATTTAAGGCATTGGTGTGTTTGTTGAAGATGTGGGTTATGCTGTAAGAGCAGGGTAGCAGTAAAGAACAAAGGCTGACATCAGATAGAACTCATTTCCTCCACTTCCTTTTTATATGACTTTGAAAGGGGCTGTGACTTAATCTGTTTGACTTTTGATATATTGAGTTTTGGTGGATACTGTCTTCTAATGTGGGTTTACTTACACCCCCAGCAGCAGTGTTTTAGGGTTCCAGTTTCTCCACATCCTTACCAACTTTCAGGTGAGTAGATGATGACTTCTCATTGTGATTTTTGTTTGCATTTCTCTGTTGACTAGTGTTATTTAGCACCTTTACATATGTTTCTTAGATTCTTGGATATCCTGTTTTGTGAAGTGCCTGTTCCAGTCTCTTGCTTGTTTTTTAAAATTGAATTTTTTTATCTTACTGATCTGTAATTTAAATATATATATGTATATGGTTAGGAGTCTATTATTGGATATGCATATTGCAAATATTTTCTCCTAATCTGTAGCTTGCATTTTACTCTTAATGGAGTCTTTGTTGAGCAATAGTTTTTATTTTTTTAAAGATTTTATTTATTCATGAGAGACACAGAGAGAGAAGCAGAGACACAGGCTGAGGGAGAGAAGCGGACAGCCCCATATGAAACTCGATCCTGGGACCCCAGAATCACACCCTGAGCCAAAGGCAGACGCTCAGCCACTGAGCCACCCAGGCATCCCTCGAGCAATAATTTTTAATTTAATGTCAGGTTTATCCATTTTTTTCCTTTATGTTTACCACTTTTTGTGTCCTTTGTAAAAAAATCTTTGTAATACTTAGTGGCTTCATTTTAAAATTTATATCTTTAATTCATCAAGTATTTATTTTCATGAGAGATATAGGTAGGGATCCAAATTATTTCTTTTCCAAATGCTCTTTCAGTTGTCCAAAAAATTTAAAAAATAATTCTTATTTATTTATTTATTTATTTATTTATTTATTTATTTAAAGATTTTATTTATTCATGAGAGACACAGAGAGAGAGAGAGGCAGAGACACTGGCAGAGGGAGAAGCAGGCTCCATGTAGGGAGCCTGAGGTGGGACTCGATCCCAGGATTGCAGGATCACACCCTGGGTTAAGGTCAGGCGCTAAACTGCTGCGCCACCCAGGGATCCCCCAAATAATTCATATTTTAAATGCCAGGGGTTTCTATCACAGTGACTTCACAAGTTTATGATATGAAACACTCTACTACTTAGCAGTGTTCAATAAAATATTAAAACACCAAAAGACATAGGTAAAGTGAGAAACAGATAAACATCTCTGTTGATCAGATATAGAACAGAAAAGCAAAATAGTAAGTGAAACTGAAGTCAGTGGCCCTTCCTCATTATGAGTTTAAAAAAACCAAAAGGAAAACAAAAACAAAAACAAAAAAAACCCAAAAGGACAGGGGAGACTATCTGGGGTAGTCAGTTAAGCATCCAACTCAGGTTTCAGCTCAGTTCAGGATCGCAGGGTCATAAGATCCAGCCCTACATCAAGTTTGTGCTGAGATCTCTCTTCCTTTCCCTCTGCCCCTCACACTTGTGCTCTCTCTTTTTTTCTAAAATAAATAAATAAATCTTTAGAAACAAAACCAAAAAACAAATAAACCCCCCGCCCCAAAGGAGGGTTATTAGGTTCCCATGAGATAAGGAGTACTTTAAGTGCTCATTTGATTCAGGAGTGCAAATACCTCATTACCTCATGAATTCAAAGGCTATGGTAAGGGACCTCCTCATGAAAGAAGGCTGATGGAAGAAAAGTTTCTGGTTACTGTGTTGGGCTGTGACTTTCAGAAAACTTCAGGATTTGAAGGAAGATAGGTTCTCATAACTAGAATAGAACCAAGCTGCTTGTGAGCTTTGTGACAGCATCAGGGGTATCCCCTATGTCTACTTGGAAAAGGAATCCTAACATGCCATTATCAGACCTCATTCTGGATTGAAGGATCAGGATTTAGATGGAGATAAACATAAAACTACCTGACTAGTGATTGGGTTGAACACTGGGCAAGAGAAAGAGGCAGGGAAAATAAACCTCAAAATAGCTCAGAATTCCAGAGAAACGAGTTTTTTTTTTTTTTTTTTTGAGAAACGAGTTTAATTATCCAAGAGAAACCAACCAAAATGACAATCAGAGTAGGAATTTACTCCAAACAATCAATTTCTTGGGAGTTTAAAGTAAAATATATTTAGATTGTTAAAGGAGATAAATAAGGAATGGCTTCAATGAAAAAAAAGATGAACGAAGAAATTACTTCTAGAA
The DNA here is from genome assembly GCF_003254725.2 of Canis lupus dingo. Lineage (NCBI taxonomy): Eukaryota > Metazoa > Chordata > Mammalia > Carnivora > Canidae > Canis > Canis lupus. The sequence goes on from NC_064251.1 coordinate 18,271,725, forward strand.
TGAAGTCCACGAAGAATGCAAGAATACAGTGAAGTGATGGTAGAATGGGAGGAGGAAATAAAGCGCTGGATATAATTACTTAGGAAAGAAGTGTGAAAAAATAATGGGATGAAGAGACCTTGAAAGGAACAGAGTAAGTATTCAAAAAGGCAAACAGAGGATAGAAATGAGAAAATTGAACAACATTAAATAAAAATGAGTAATTAGTTGAAAAGAGTTTTTGGGAGAAAAAGATGTACAAAACAAAGTTATATATGTCCTAAAATATGCATAACTGTCATCTAAGAAGAAAAGAACAAAAAGAAAATAGAACAGATATTTGAAGATAAAATTGAAGAAACAGGGGATCCCTGGGTGGCGCAGCGGTTTAGTGCCTGCCTTTGGCCCAGGGCGCGATCCTGGAGACCCGGGATCGAATCCCACGTCGGGCTCCCGGTGCATGGAGCCTGCTTCTCCCTCTGCCTATGTCTCTGCCTCTCTCTCTCTCTCTCTCTCTCTCTCTGTGACTATCATAAATAAAATTTTAAAAAAAGATACAAAGTTTGAAAAATTTTTTTAACTGAAATATAAAGATGTCATACACTGCCGCTTGGAATGCAAAATGGTACATCCACTTTATTTTTTTTAAAGCTTTTATTCATTTATTATGAGAGACACTGAGGGAGGGAGAGAGAGGCAGAGAAACAGGTAGAGGGAGAAGCTGGCTCCATGCAGGGAACCCGACATGGGACTAGATCCTGGGTCTCCAGGATCACGCCCTGGTCGGAAGGTGGCGCTAAACTGCTGAGCCACGGGGGCTGCCCTACATTCACTTTAGAAAAGAGGTAAGCAGGTTTTTTGTTTTTGTTTTTGTTTTTTTTGAGAGAGAGACAGCAAGCACATGTGTATGAGTGGGGTGGGGAGGAGGGGCAGAGAGAAAGGGAGAGAAAGAATCTTAAGCATGCTCCACGTTCAGCATGGAGCCCCACTGGGGGCTTGATCTCACAACCCTGAGATTATGACCTAAGCCAAAATCAACAATCAACAGTTGGACACTTAACTGACTAACCCCCCAGGCACCCCTAGGAAGCATTTTCTTAAAAAGTTAAATATACACTTAGCACATGATGTAGTAATCCTACCATTAAGTATTTCACCTCCCCCAGAATGAAAGCATATGCTCACACAAAGGCCTGCACGTGACTGCTTTTAGCAGCTTTATTCATCATAGCCAAAAGGAAAATCAGAACAACTCAAATGTCCATTAAGTGATGAATGCATAAACAAACTGATATATCCACACAACTGTAACACTACTCAGTAATAAAAAGGAGTGAATTACGGGTTGATGCAATCACATGGATGAATCTCAAAAGGATTATGCTGAGTCAAAGGAGCCAATCACACAAGACTGCATACTGTATGATTTCATTCATAAGACACGGTAGAGGGGCGCCTGGGTGGCTCAGCAGTTGAGCGTCTGCCTTTGACTCAGGGAGTGATCCCGGAGTCCCGCGATCAAGTCCCAGCTCAGAATCCTTGTATGGAGCCTGTTTCTCCCTCTGACCTCTCTCTCTCTCTCTCTTTGTCTCTCATGAATAAATAAATAAAATCTTAAAAAAAAAAGACATGGTGGAAAAAATACTATAGGGACAAAAATGAGGTTGATGGCTGTCAGGGGCTGATAGTGACAACAGGGGATTAACTACAAACAGAAATGTTCTGTATCTCAAACATGGTGGTGGTTACACAACTATATATTTACCAAAGCTCATTAAAAACTGCATACTTAAAAAGAGTACATATTAACTGAAAATTATGCCTCAATAAAGCTGACTTATAAATAAAACAAACCTAAATACACAACGAAGTGATAATAAACATAAGAAAAATCAACTTACAGTTTTTCCAATTCAAGGGTCATCATGAGAATGCTCTCAATTGTTGAAAGTGACACCTGTGTTGTTCCCATGTCTCTGAAAGAGAACGCCCAAACATGCATGATACCAAAGACTAAAATTTCACACCAAGTACAAAAAGGTACTTAATAGTATGTGATTATTTAAATTCTGGCTTCTCTGTCAAGCTAGCTCAAGAGTTTACTTGCTATGGAAGATAATTTCAGAGCATTCTTATTGAAGAAATTAAAATTTATGTGCATCACGAACATAATCACCTTGGTGCTAAACAGTACAATCTCTTTTTACCCTTTTTCTACTCATTCTCAGTTGCATCCACCTTTCTTGATTAGTCTTTTGTTTTAAATAAGGTATACCTTATTCCAGTTTGCTTTTTGAGATAAATGATATTTCTACATATGTGGTAAATATTTCGCTATACACCTGCATGTTCCATATCTCTATGTGTTCTTCAATACTGCTCTCTTCTACTACAGGCTGTCTTGTCCATATACATTCTTTCTTTGCCAATAATTCTTATTGCAATAACCCAGCTAAAATTTAAATTATGACTTTTTATTCAAAATGCAAAAGATTTAATCTTTGACAAAAGTAAAAAAGAGCAGAAATCATCTCATGAGCCATGAGATTGTTGTAATACTTACAAATATTTTAATGCTGGCAATTTAAAAAGATATGAATCTTCAACAGTTGTCAGAGGGTTATGACTGAGAATTCTGAAAAAAGCAATGGAATTAAAATTATCTGCATTTTAAGTAACTAGATGAAAATTTATGTTCTTTTTTTTGGTATGGAACTTGAAGTTTAAAAGCAATCATTTTCTGCCTTTGCCTATAAAATCACCCTTAGAATCTGTAAAACATTCTTCCTTTGGGCACTACCCAGGTCTCTGAATGATAAAGCAGGAAGAGAAAGAGAAAAAAATTTTTTAAGTGGATGGCAAAGAAAAAATATGCCAAAGAACATTTCAGGTTGAAAACCTCAGAAGTGACTATACCAGTAGGAAGTAATTTCTGTAGGAAATACTATTTCTAGTGTCCTCCATAATTCAAAGTGCTTTTCTTTTATCTCTAGAAAGTTTAAAAATCCTACAGTTTAAACCACCCAGTTAAAGACAAAATGATAACCAATTCTTCAGTTTTGGAGCCAAACAAGAAGGGCTAAATCTATGAGCAGCCGGTGAAAGCTATATTCCCACCACATAGCCTGTGTGTATTCTTGCATTACAGCCTTTGTCATGGCATGTATCACCTGTTTCCTTATCAATCTCCTGGATTCTCGGCTCCTGGAGGGCAGGGACCATACTTTATTGTCATGTTGTCCCTGTGCCTGACATAGTATAGTGCTTGTTATTGACTATTTAATGTTTGTTGAATAAAGGACATCTTGTCATCTTTTTGACACAAGCTTTTATTCCAAAATGCTGAACAGACCTTCTTCCCAACTCTTTAAAATGAAAAAAGGTAAAAGAAATAGGAAGAAAAGAAAAGACAATCTGCCTTGAGGTTGACTCTACTCAAGAATCATTAACTATACTTTTACCAAGTATTAGATAGATAATCTTCATAACCAATACTATTATTGGGCTGTAAGGCATCTGTGATCAGCATTTCACATTTAATCCTTATAATAACCTTATGTGATAGATACTATCATCACCTCATTTTACAAATGAGGAAACTGAGGTACAGAGAGGTTACGTAATTTGTCCGAGTTTGTCAAGCCAGTCAGAAGCAGAGCTGGAATTTGAACTGAGTTCTGACTCCAAAGCCTGTGTGTAACTCACATGAAGAAAAGGGGGTTTATAAAACAGCTGTTACCATAAACTTTGAGAGCGCTAAATATAGAAACTGTATTCATGTTGAACTTCATCTCTCCACCTGGGAGAGCTCCTCTGAGAATTACATTTTCTATTTTTATTCCTTTTCTCTAATCGACTCCCATGATGAAGTATTTAATTAGCTGATGGTCATTGAGACTTTAGGTATTTTAAACCATGTTATAGGTGAATCAGTGAAAACGGGAAAGTGAGGACATTTGAAACTTCATCCCTCCATAAAAGCAACGACAATGACAAACACTGGCAAACATAGAATCAATGTTTTAATCATTTTGGAAAATTTAACCAATGGGTCTACAGCAACCCAGAGAGCATTTATTAAGGGAAAATGTATTAATTTCTATAAGAACAGTGAGATCTGTTGTTTTAACTAGTTCTAGACCTCTGCTCTGTATCCTGATGGTAGCCTTGAAAAATAGCCCACATCCCAGGGGAGCAAAATGGAGCTGGAGTTCCTTAAAGCCTCCTTCCCAAAGAACTGTCATTGTTTTACCTGTCTAGTGAGTTTCCTGGAAGACCTCAATTGAGAACCTTGTCCTTGACCTCACTGAGAACTGCACAATGCTAGAAGCCTCTTCTTCTCAAGGGGCATTTTAAAAATATCATTATTTATTTATTTATTTATTCATGAGAAAGACACACAGACAGAGAGAGAGAGGCAGAGACACAGGCAAAGGGAGACAGAGAGAGGCAGAGACATAGGCAGAGGGAGAAGTGGGCTCCCTATGGGGAGCTGGATGTGAGACTGGATCCCAGAACTCCAGGATCATGCCTAGAGAGGAAGGCAGACACCCAACCGCTTAGTCACCTAGATATCCCCAGGAGCATTTTTAAAAACACTTACAGGTAAATGTTTTAAACTGGCAGCTGTGTAAGGCAATGGATAACAGTTGGGACAAAAAAAAAACAAAAAAACAAAAAACAACAACAACAACAACAACAAAAACCCTAATCTAAAAGTTTAAAAGAAAAAGCTGAGAAATGAGATATCCACAGAGAGTTTGAAATGCTCCAACATATTCCTGAGAAACTAGAAGACCACAAGACATATTCCTAGGAATGTAGAAAAAAACCTTAGCACTAACAAATGGGTTCAGCAAGGTTGCAGGAAACAAGATCAATATATAAAAGTTAGATGTATTTCTATGTATTAGCAATGAGTAATCCAAAATGATATTAAGAAAAAATTTCCATGTATAACAATATTAAAAAGAATAAAATACTTAGGAAAAAATGTAACCAAAAAGTATAAGATCCATACACTGAAAGCTACAAAACATTGTTGAAATTAAAGAAGATTGAAATAAATGGAAAAAATGCCATGGTCATGGACCAGAAGAAAATATTGTTAAAATGGCACTATGCCCCAAATTGAACTATGGCTTCAGCACAACCCTTATCAAGATCACAGCTGACTTGTTTCCAGGCTAATTCTAAAATTCTTATATCAATTCAAGGGACCCAGAATAGCCAAGAAAAATCTAGATAAAGAACAAAAAAGTGGGAAGATTCACATGCTCTGCTTTCAAAACCCAATTCAAAGCTACAGTAATCGTAGTGTGGCACTGGCATAAGGATAGACATATATAATCAGAGAAGGACAAACATTATATGGTGTCATTCATTTGGGGAATATAAATAATAGTGAAAGGGAATAGAAGGGAAGGGAGAAGAAATGGGTAGGAAATATCAGAAAGGGAGACAGAACATGAAGACTCCTAACTCTGGGAAACAAACTAGGGGTGGTGGAAGGGGAGGAGGGCGGGGGGTGGGGGTGAATGGGTGATGGGCACTGAGTGGAGCACTTGACGGGATGAGCACTGGGTGTTATTCTGTATGTTGGCAAATTGAACACCAATAAAAAGTAAATTTATTATTTAAAAAAATAAAAATAAAAATGCTAACACTGGAAAACAATGTAAATCTCTGATGTTCTGTAAATTAAAAGTGAATAAACTGAGGCTGAAGATTTTAAAAAAAAGGATAGACATATAAACCAATGAAACAGAACTGACAGTCCAGGAATAAATCCTCACATTTATAGTTTACTGATTTTCAACAAGAGTGCCAAAGCAATTCAAAGTGGGAAGACTAGTCTTTTCGAATGGAGCTGGGACAACTATATATTCATATACAAAATAAGGATTCCTACACTTCATTCTATATATAAAAATTAACTCAAAATGGATTAACCTAAATGGAAGTGCTCAAGCTATAAAAACTCTTAGAAATCTTTATGACCTTGGATTAGGCAAGAGTTTCTTAGACATGCCACCAAAAGCACAAATAATAAAAGGAAAAATAGACAAATTGGACTTTATAAAAAATTAAACAGATTTTTGTGCTTCAAAGGACATTATCAAGAAAGTAAAAGACCACTCACAGAATGGGAGAAAATATTTGCAAATCATATGTCTGATAAAAGTCTAGTATCCAGAATATCCAGAACACATAAAGAACTCTTACAACTCAATAAAAAGACTAATAATTGAACTTTTAAATGGGCAAAGGATTCAGAGAGACATTTCTCCAAAGAAAATACACAAATGGCCAATAAGCACATGAAAAGATGTTCAATGTCTTAAGTCATTAGGGAAATACAAATCAAAGCTATAATAAGATACTACTTTATACTCACTAAGATGGCTATAATCAGATGGAGAATGATAAGCGGTAGCAAGATTATGGGGAAAGTGGAATCTTCATACATTGGTGAGAACATAAAATGGCATAGTTACATGTGGAACACAGTTTGGCAGTTCCTCAAAAGGGTTAGACATAGAGTTACTACGTGACTCAGCAATTCCACTCCTAGGTATGTACCCAAGAGAATTAAAATCATATGTCCACACAAAACCATGTATGTGAATACTCATAGCAGCATTATTAATAATAGAAGTGGAAACAACTGAAAAGTCCAATAACTGAGGAACAGATGAACAAAAGGTGATGTGTCTATGTAAGGGAATATTATACAGCCTTCAAAAAGAATGAAGTGCTGGTATATATGCTACAACATGGAAAAACTTTGAAGCTAACAGTTATGTGAAAGAAGCTAGACACTCATTTGTATGAAATGTCCAGAAGAGGCAAATCTAGGATACAGAAGGGGAATTAGTTGTTGCCTGGGAGGAGGGAAGAAGGGGGTGGTCACAGCTGATGGGTACGGTATTTATTTTGGAGGGTGATGAAACTGTCCTGGAATTAGGGTGGCTGTTGTCTATCGAAGTATACCACTGGACTGTATACTTTACAATGTTGCATAGTCTATTATGTGGATTATATCTCAATTAAAAATAAAGAACTGGGGATCCCTGGGTGGAGCAGCGGTTTAGTGCCTGCCTTTGGCCCAGGGCGTGATCATGGAGATCCGGGATCGAATCCCACATCGGGCTCCCGGTGCATGGAGCCTGCTTCTCCCTCTGCCTGTGTCTCTGCCTCTCTCTCTCTCTCTCTCTCTCTCTCTCTGTGACTATCATAAATAAATAAAAATTTAAGAAAAATTTAAAAAAAAAATAGAGCACTGGGTGGTAGAACACCAAATATGTTGGTAGGTGGAGAAAAGAAAAGACTTGGACTCTTCTACAACTGAGGTCAGAGGGAGCCAGTGGTAGTGAGGTTGGGAGACAGACTTTTTGGTGGGGGGAGCCATACATTTTTGTTCTTGCCTTGGAAACTCCCCTATTCTTCCTATTCCCATTCTTCTAGATTTTTTTCAGTACCATTAATGTATTGGATTTGTAATGCTAGTTATTATTCAGCAAGATAATGAAGAGGAAGAATATGAGTGTCACATGTCTGGTTAAGCACAGTTCCTCTACTTTGAGATGTTGAATGTCCTTTGCTTTTATTTTTATTTTATTTTTAAAAATATTTTATTTATTTATTCATGAGAGACACACACAGAGAGAGAGAGAGAGGCAGAGACAGAGGCAGAGGGAGAAGCAGGCTTCATGCAGGGAGCCCGATGTGGGACTCAATCACGGGTCTCCAGGATCACGCCCTGGGCTGAAGGCAGCGCTAAACCCCTGAGACACCGGGGCTGCCCTATCCTTTGCTTTTAAAAAACAATTGGCATTAAAATCTATAAGCTCACTGATGGGCTATGTGCTTGTGAGCTCCTCCACCTCTGCATCCTTCCCTCCGTGCGTTTTAAAACAATGACTATAAACCATTATGTAGCCAAAACTATTTGTTTTAACAGTTTGTTATCCTTCCCCCAAATTATCTCAGTTCTCTAACCGTCCACTCTTTCCTGAGTGTTCACCCATGGTCTTGTACCCATCAGCTCAGTGTTTCCTCTTAACCAGTCAGCCCTTGTCCTACTGAGGTTAACATCCTGCATTTATCACTAGTGAAACCAAAATATGGGGCCACTCTAAATTATCCTTGTTCCTCCTCCTGTCTTTAGCGCTATCTTTTCCTCATGAAGGCTGTGCCTGGAGGAAGGACAGAATGAGAACTGACCCAAAAGTTTACAGGTGGAGTACTCCATAGCAACTGCTTTTCTACAAACCACAATACGAGTGGTTTAGATTCACTGAGGACATCACACTAGAGATCATTTTCCTTTCGGTTCAATTCCTTCATTTTGCAGATAAAAGATGTGCTGACCCCTAGTCCACTGGCTTTTTGACATTCACAGGGTTATCTTTATGGAAGTAAAATAAAACAACAGTTTTTATTAGCTTTAAAGGCTGTCTTGTCATCAAAGTTGAAGAGATATTATTCTAAATGATTTTTTTGAAAACTATACCTTATTTGAAGAGGAAAACTCTTGCATTTTTGCAAAAGCTTTTTGCTGTAGAACAATGGGACGGATTAAAGGTAGCTCACAAAATAAGGGAACACGTCTTACCTGTTTTTATTTTTTTCTCCAAATTCTTCTATACGGGTCCAGATAGATGGACTATGTTTCCTTTCTATTAACTAAGGAGACAGAAGAATTGAGGACTGAAGCATGTCTTCACTGTCCTGAATGTACTGAAATCCTAACAGCTTTAGCTGAAAAACTATCCAAAGTAGGCAGTGAAAATAAATTTAAAATAGGACAAACTCCAAACTATCTATCCTAGAATCCCAAGACAGGCAGGGAAAACTGGCTCCTGGAAGGAAGACAGTCGAAGAAATAAGTAGAGTGACCTAGACCCTGTTCCAGTATGTTTGAAGTACTTGGGGATGGATAACCCCTTTCCTTTATTCATCTACATATGTCCATGAGCCACGAGAATGTGACTCCCCACGTGAAGCTCCTCAATACAAGACTTCTAACTAACTTTATCACATAAATTCTTTCTCAGGGGTAGGGGAGGGGCCAAATGTAAAGAATCTGTAATGGTAAGCCTATATCTTAATCAAAGTTCTGAGAATAGTTTTAAAGAAGAGTTCCTGGCAGTGAGGAACAGCAGAAGAAGCAAGCGCCCTTGGAAGCAGGCAGACCTAGGCTTGAATTCTGGCTGTCACTTCCTGGTGAAGTGACTTGAATAACAAACATCTCTGAGTCTTAGTACCATTTACCTCATAAGGCGATTTGAGGATTAAATGAAAGACCATATGCAAAGCATCTTGCATAAGGCTGAGCATAGAGTAGGTGCCTAGTAGTAATGGTGTTACATTTGCCCTGGGGCAGTGAGCAGAAAGCCTGGGGATACCCATAGGTGGCATGGCCAGGAGCTCCAGAAGCATGGGATTGTCTTAGGGAAAAGGAGTTCTCTGCTCTAAAGCTCTTATTCCAGTTAGAAACCAACTCCAAGAGACAATGCACCAAAAGCCAAATAGTCATCATTTAGCTCCTAGTACAAGGGAAAGCGGAGCTGTATTACTTGCAAATCTTGTAAGTGGTTTTGCCACTTATCAACAATGTGAACCTAGGCAAGTTACCCAATGTCTCTGTGTTTCAATTTCCTTGTCCCCAAAGTGGGGATAACAATATCTACATCACAAGAGCTGTTGGAAAAACGAAAATGAGATACAGTGTGAGGGAGCATGTATTGAGTATTTTCCATGTGGCAGGCACTATCTAAGAGTTTTGGTCACACTATCTTGCTTGTACAATACATAAAAGTCCTTAGTATAGTGCCTGGAACACAGTAAGCACCTAATAGAGGTAGGTATTAAAGAAATATTATGGGGCAGAGGAGGAACTGCTATGGTTCCGAGAGAAAGAAGATACGTATCGTTAATAACATGCATGGGAAGAATAAGATGCAGTTGGGAGAAGGAAAGTATAGTGGTTGCTGGGTATGACTGTCTCAAACCTTTTGAACTATTACTAATAGAAAATAATAAAACAGCCACCCTGAGTCCTCCCAAAGGACAGACTGAGTTATTATTTTCACCCTTAATGTTTATGCCTTTCTGAATCTGAACAAGAAGCTGCCAGGATTTCCAGTACATACCAAAAAGTGATGACAATACCCTGAAGTGTATAAACTTGTGTGTGCACACGGCTATCTAAAGGAAACCAATGCTGGATGACTGGGGAAGCATTAGGGTGTCTCTGTGACTGCAGCTCAATTTGCCTTCATAGTATGGCCACACCTGCCTCATTGGTATTCTCAACAGTGAGGTAAATAATTCAATAGGGATAAGGCTTAGAATTTCCTTATTCTCTCTTAGTGCTTATGTTCTTAGCACAACACTGAGGTACCACAGACAAGCCAGCATGTCAATGTACTCTACTTGCATAAGATATAGCCCTTCTACATGGTAGAGTCTTTCAGTTTCTAAAATCATGGAGCTTGTATTGTTAGAACCAGTGAAGTGACTAAAAGAATTTTTAAAAACAATCCATCAGTCTGGACCTGTGTAGGTGAATGAAGAAGAAGCACTTTAAAGTCAGAAAAGAAGAAAAGTATACTTAACATTTTGGATTATCAACCACTGCTGGTTTTCCATAATCTATTTCATTCCTGATTTTATCTGAAAGAGATATGATTATTACTACCATTCAAAAAGTGGTACCTTATTAAAGCCAAAGAAAACAAAAACCTCCAAAGGTGGTACCTCATTAATAAGCTCTTGGCATGTCTTTGAGGTGGATTTCAGATTCAAAATAGACTTTACCACACTGCTAACTTGTTCAGTCAGTATTTATCAATAACTTAGAGGCTTCATTCAAGAAGCTTACTGAGTTATAATTACCTGAAACCCAGGGTCAATCAAGGTCTTGTGGGGCCTGAACCTCATCTACTTTGGGAAATCCTGTCTAATAAAAACATGCAACATTATGAATATAAAAATTGCTAGGACTCCTCTCAAGACCTTGGAAGGGGCCTATGGAAGTGAGGAGCCCTGAAGTTAAAGCTTTGGTCAGTTCAAAATAAATCCACCTCAGCTAGGGCCTATACATTTTACAGACTTCTTTAATGCCAGAGAAAATATTGTTTCAACTTATAAACACCTTGGTAACATGTCACACAGGTAACATGACTAATTCAAAGGGTGGCATCTTCCCTTGGCAACTTGCCTTTGGAAAGAAATGCAATGAAGTTTATATTTCACTATGGCAGAGATTTCCTAAAGCAGACTAGCTTTGTCTATTAGAAAAATTTGACCTCAAACAAAAAAGGAGCCTAACCCCCAGTACACACTTACTGTATCGTGATAATCTTTCAGAAGGAACTGTGAATTAGGTTTTCGAAGCTGTATTCAAGTCCCATGACATGAGTATTAATTTATTATCAATACTGGCTAGCTCTGGTTCTTTAATTACCTTTTTCTGTTATTTAAGATGCACACAGAAACTCAACACAAACAAGCTGTTGCTTCATCCATTAAGAGTCTTTTCTATCCCACAACCTGTTCCCTACCTTGTCAACCCCCTACCTTGTTACCCTGCTGCATGGATGCCCGCACGGCTCCCGTGTGTTTTCCTGTCAACATCTTTCTCCTTCCAGTATGAAAGTTTCTTGGGGACAGTCCCTGTCTTATTCTTTGTACCCCCAGTACTTAGTACAGTGTTGACATGTATTGGACATGGCACTCAGTGAATGTTTTTCAATGAATTCATTGATTTTTATCAACTGATTCCCCCATATTCTTTCTTGTGTTGCCCATATAACTATAATGAAAGTCAGATTCTTTCCTTTCCTTTCTTTCTTTCTTTCTTTCTTTCTTTCTTTCTTTCTTTCTTTCTTTCTTTTTTTCTTTCTTTCTTTCTTTCTTTTCTTTCTTTTTTGGAAATTCAGATTCTTCTAAGAGACTCTTGGTGTGATAACATGCTTAGAAATAAAGATGGTGAGTTTAAGGCAGTATATTGATGCACCAAAACCTCCTGGTGCAGAAACCCAATGAGCCTTTTCTCCGGGGTGTTCGCAAGCAAAAAACTGACCCTCTGTAGTCTTTTTCCAAGTTAGGCATCAGCAAATTAATGGGAGGAGAGAGGAGCCTTCAACAGATAGGCATCTGCAGGAACTGTCCCTCTAGCTCCAGACACACCCTCAACACCTTCATCTATCCTAAAAAAAACTGTGTGAAATAATATTTCTGAACTACAAGACAGATAAGATAATCTTTTCCAAAGTCACGTTTAGAGGAAGATCTTCACCTTGAGTCTAAAATCCCCCTCAGGCCATTGAACATCCCCCACTATGATTTGTTTATATCACCAGGAAATCACAGAATTTTCCAGCCGAAAGGGAATAACACACTTCTTATTGAAGAAGAGTCAGGAAATAGCCACATGGAATTATGCTACAGCAATGTATTTCATGAACATTTTTCACACAACTTAACACAAACAATATCTTTTACCATACCTCAAAGGTTCTTATGGCCCCCAGATGATTTACTCAGAGGTATACATTTTTTGAAAAATAATGTTCTGGGTAACTGGTGAGAGAAGTGCCCTGTGGCAGGTTCTCAGCAGTTGTTTCTGCTTTACCATTTAAAAGAAGCTGATGGCTGAGGAAGCACCCACACTTTTGCTCCCTGGAGAATTCCCCTACACTTAGTTCTTTGAAGCTTTATTTTGCATGCATTGAAGCAGTTAGGAACTTTGCCCATTAGCAGGAATCAAAGTTAAATTCAGAGGTGGAATTTGAAGGACCATGCCCCTATTGGAGAAGCATCATTGTCATGGATTCCCAGGATAGTGTTGACTTGGGTGTTATTTGCTTGGGGCCTTTTATTGCCCATACCAAAGCTGAGTACAGGGAAAGCTGAGAGTGCCATTTATGAGATAGACAAGCCTCTTGGCCTCTTTGTACCTTAGTTTCATTTGAAAAAAAAAAAAAAAGAATGGATTTTAAGACATACTTTTCAGAGTTCATACTGGGCTTAACATCCACTGAACCAATAAATGTATGATGTTTTTACATATTGTTTGTCTGTTTATTTTTTACATGTGTTTATTTTCTATTTCACTTACAGCTTATGTAAAAACTGCATTCCATGCCAGGCCTGAAATGTTCCAAAGCTCACTTCCGTCAATACATTGCAACTAACATTTCTACAAAAAAAGACACAAGCAAAAGAAGAAGGAAAAAAGGTATTCTTTCAGAACATTTACCCTTTGGCAGTGATTCCAATTTATATAGGATGAAACATAATCTCAATACCCTCTCCATATCCTGAAACTATCTCGCTATGGAAGATATGCCTTTTAAAATTTTTTTAGAAATTTAAATTTAAAAAATTTGCATGAAAGATTTATATTTTCATGTTTCTACATGTGTTGCATTAGATACAAATCTGTAAATGCTCAATAAATACTTGTGTTAGGTAATCTTTATTTCTCTAGAAAAATATTTCACATCAGCACTATTGACATTTATGGTTGGATCCTTTTTTAAGAGGGGCTGTCCTGTGCATTATAGGGTGTTTAGTGCCATCTCTGGCCTCTGCCCACTAGATGCCAGTAGCATATCTACAGTCTGACAACCAAAAATGTCTCCAGACACTTCAAATGTCACCTGGGTGCAAAATCACCCTAGTTGAGAACCACTTCTCTAGAATGATTCAGTCTGATCTGTATAATAATTCTTACACTAATCTTTGCTACAGACAAAAAAGATTCGCTACATAATTTTAGTAGCTTTCTACTAATAAAATTACAATCATATTTCAAAATGATTGTAGCAAAGAGGTTTACAATTAAGTTTAACAAAAATTCCAAATATAATGAAATTTATATTTGTAACTTACATAAACTTCAAAAAAGGTAGTGGTTCAAATGTACGTCTTTCAATAGATTGTATCTTATTGCAGGATAAATCTCTAGGAAAAGTAAAAGGAAAATATTGCCTCAATTAGCTATTAGATACCTAACTAGTAGGCTGATAGTATTGAATAAGCAGCTTTTGCCTAAACTCTGAACTTAAGGACTTGTTATTTGAACCTTCCAGAGCCCCTAACTCTCCTCATCTCTCTTAAGAGTCTCACTTTCATAAATGAAAGAAGTAACTACAGCTCTTGATAGATTCTGGAATTAATCTTTCCTGAGAGCAGAAGAATTAATTAGAGGACATTTGAGGCCTCATCAATTTCTAGATTATGAGCTCAAAGTTTTGACCTCCACATAGAATTTCTTTCTTTATTTTGTAAAAGATTTTATTTATTTATTCATATAGACACACAGAGAGAATGAAAGGCAGAGACACAGGCAGAGGGAGAAGCAGGCTCCATACAGGGAGCCTGACATGGGACTGGATCCAAGGTCTCCAGGATCACACCCTGGGCAGAAGGTGGCACTTAACCGGTGAGCCACTCGGGCTGCCCCTATAATTTCTTTTTAAAAAATATTTATTTATTAGAGAGTGTGTGTGCATGCACATGCACAAGTGGGAGGAGCAGAGGAAGAGGGAGAGAGAATCCCAAGCAGACTCCTCACTGAGTCCAAAAACTGTCTTTTGGGGCACCTGCGTGGCTCAGTGGTTGAGCATCTGCTTTTGGCTCAGGTCGTGATCCTGGAGTCCTAGAATCGAGTCCCTTTTCAAGCTCCCCACAGGGAGCCTGCTTCTCCCTCTGCCTATGTCTCTGCCCCTCTCTCTGTATCTCTCATGAATAAATAATTACAATTTTTAAAAATAAATAAATAAAAACTGTCTTTTCATTTCACTGGCCTCTCTATTTTTGTTTTCCATTTTCTTTATTTGTGCCTTGATCTCTATTATGCTATTTCTTCTCCTTATTCAATGATTAATTTTCTTTTCTTTTTTTAATTTCTTAAAAGTGGATACTGGGGAAGTTGAACACCGCATTAGCAACATCCCATATGTTGACATGGTTTCAGTTTTAGTACGAAATAGCTCTTAATTTCTCTTTTGATTTCTTTGACTGGCAGGGTTACTTAGAAGTATGTTGTTTAGTTTCTAAATAATTTGGAGATTTTTCAAATCTGTTCATTTCTAATTTAATTCCATTGTAGTCACAGAACATATGTTGAATGACTTAAATCCTTTTAAACTTATTGAGGCTTGTGTTATACCCATGAATTCTGGTATTAGATGAGCCTATGATCTATTTTGGTAACTATTATGTATCTACTTGAAAAAAATGAGTACTCTGATTTTGGGTGGAGCATTCTATAATGTCAGTTAGGTCAAGTATGTAGATAGTGTTATTCAAGTCTGCTATATCTTTACTGATTTTCTATATATTTTTCTGTCAATTATTTAGAAAGCAATATTGAAATTTCCAACTATAATTGTGTATTTATTTGTCTCTCTTTGCCATTCTCCTTCATATATTTTGAAGTTCTGTTATCAGATGCATAAATTTTTAGGTTATGTCTTTTTTATTAGTTGATATTCCTATAATGATGGAATAACCTCCTTTATCCTTGGTAATATTTTTTTACTTTGAAATGCACTTTGTCTTACAGTAATGTAGCCACCCAAGGTTTCTTTTGATTACTGTTAGCATAGCACAATTTTTTCTATACTTTTAACCTACTTGTATATTTCTATTGCAGATGATTCTTATAGACAGCATATAGTTGGCTTTTGCTTTTTTATATTTTAATTAGGGTGATTATACCATTACACCTAATGTAATTATTAACATGACTACATTTAAAGCTACTAAACTCTCTATGTGTCCCATCTGTTCTTTGTTTTGCTATTTTTTTTCTTTTTCTTCCTACTTTTGGATGACTGAGTACACTTTTAAATTAAATTAAATTAAATTAAATTAAATTAAATTTTATTTGTTGGCTAGTTAATTACAACTCAGGTTTTGTTAGTTTAGCAGTAGTTTAATGGCTTGTAGTGTTCATCTTTAACTTTTCACAGTCTATCTTCAAATAATATATGATTTCATGATTGGCATAAGAACCTTACAATATATAGTGTACTTCATTTCTCCCTTACTGGCCTTTGTGCTAATGTCTTCATACATTTTGCTTTACTTCTAAACAGCACACTATATTATTTTTTTGTTTAAACAATAAGTTAACTCCTTTAGGAAGTATAGTTGATGTATATTAAATTAGTTTCAGATGTACAACATAGTGATTGAAGAATTAATACCACAATAAGTGTATTACGGTATTATTAACTATATTCCCTACATTGTACTTTTCATCTGGAGACTTACTTTATAACTAGAAGTTTGTACTTCTTACGTCTTTTCACTCATTTTGACCATATCCCCGCCCTCTACTTTAACAGCCACCAGTTTGTTCTCCATATTCATGAATCTGTTTCTCTCTTCTTTTTGTTGTCAGTTTTCATTTGTTTAAGATTCTACATATAAGTGAAATCATATTGTATTCAGATATTTAAATAGTAAGAAAAACCTTATGTATTTACCTTTGGAGTTACCAGTTCTAATGTTCTTCTTCCTTTTGTGTGGATCCACATTTCTATCGCAATCATTTTCCTTCTGCTTGAAAATACTTTCTTTAGCTTTTCTACAGTGTAAATCTACTAATGATGACTTCTTTCAGCTTTTGTATGTCTCAGTCTTTTGTTTTGCTTTTATTTTTGAAAGATCTGGATATAGAATTCTAGTTTGATAGTTGTTGGTCCCCTCTCCGCTTCACTGCTTTAAAGATGTTGCTCTACTGAGTTCCATTAATTCCAACAAGAAATATGTTACCATTGTTATCTCTATTTCCCTATATGTTGTGTGGAGGTTTTTCCTTTGGCTTATTTTTAACATTTTCTCTTTATTGATGGCTTGAGAAGTTTGATTATGATGTGCTTTGGCATAGTTTTGTCCATATTTCTTGTGTTTAGAGTTCATTGACCTTCTTGGATTTGTGGGTTTATTAGGGTTACCTGTTTGGACAATTTGGGGGCTATTATTTTTCAAATTATATTTCTTCTCCCTTGTAGACTCTACGTATGCATATATTAGGCCACTTGAAGTTGTTGTATAACTCACTAAGTAGAGACATGGGTTTCTTAGTCTGGGATTTTTTTTTAAGATTTTATTTATTTGACAGAGAGTGAGAGCACAAGCAGGGGGAGCAGAGGAGAGGGAGAAGTAGGCTCTCTGCTGAGGAGCAAAACTGATGTGGAGCTCGATCTTGGGACCCGGGGATCATGACCTGAGCCGAAGGCAGACATTTAACTGATTGAGCCACCCTGGTGCCTCATCAGTCTGGTTTTCTTTAACATAAGAAATATTGTTATAACTTTTTTTATAAAGATTTTATAATTTATTTAAGAGAAAGAAGAGAGCACACGTGGGTGGGGCAGAGGAATCTCAAGCAGACTTACAGTGATCTAGGAGCCCAGTGAGGGGCTTGATCTTATGAGCCTGAGATCATGACCTGAGTTGAAACCAAAAGTCAGATGCTTAACCAACAGTGGCACCCAGGCACCCCAGTTATAGTAACTTTTTAAACATCCTTGTCTGCTAGTTGTAACACCTGTGTAGATTTTGGGTTAGTTTTGATTGATTGCTTTCTATCCTTGATGTGGGCCATATTTTAGACTTACTCAGACTCTTCTTAGAAGTCTACCCTCTTCCTGTATGCTCTTAACCCAAAGTGAGACTTTTGGGTCAGAAGGAGATACTTCTGAACTGAACTACTGATCAATGTCACCCAGTTCTTATCTCTGTCTTATTCTAGGTATATCATACCCCCTACCATCCTTACCTATTGGTTGAGCACCTCTGTCCTTCTCTTTATTTATAATATTCATGAGCAACAATTGGCCAACTGGTCCCTACTCAACCCTACCCAACCATCATATGCCACAAGAATTCCTTTATGCAGAGCCCTGTGAAGACCTTGGCCTGAATCTTCTACTCAAGTAACCCCTTTACCACTAATATAATGCTCTGTGTTTCCATTTATAGGATATTACCTAGCCGTATGTCCTGTTGTCTCTGCCAACTCAAAAATAATATTGAGGTTGTTTGCAAGACAGTCAAGCTGCATTGTGACGGTGAATGTTTGACAAATGCCACACGTTGTGGTGAGTTTGAATTGCCTCATGATATATATATAATATTTATATTTAAAGATTTTATTTATGAGAGAGAGAGAGAGAGGCAGAGGGAGAAGCAGGATCCATATAGGGAGCCTGATGTGGGACTTGATCCCAGGACTCCAGGATCACGCCCTAGGCTGAAGGCAGGTGCTAAACCGCTGAGCCAACCAGGAATCACCTCATGGTATATTTTAAATTTTATTTATGTTTTAATTTTTATTTTTAATCAACAATGATCAATTTTTAACTAATGATGTCACTGCATTATTTTTATTCACTTACAGTTCAAACCCCTAAATTTCTTTTTTTTTTTCAAAGATTTATTTGAGAGAGAGAGAGATGTGAGTCGAAGGAGGGGCAGAGGGAGAGAATCTCAAACAGATTCCCCACTGAGTGTGGAGCCCATTGCAGGGCTCAATCCCATGACCTTGAAATCATGACCTGAGCTGAAACCAAGAGTTGTATGCTTAACCCACTGAGCCACACAGGCACCCTTAAAATCCCTAAATTTATAAGAACTATTCCTTTGTTATAAGTCAGATTCTCAGTTACATTATTAAATTAATTACTCCCAAATGAAAACATATGCATCATAATTTGTAAACGAATTTCATATGTATCAGAACTCAGGTCCCCCTTGTCTTATATGACAAGTGGAGATATATTTTTGTTTATTGTTTGTTTTTACAAGTTATCAAGAGTAAAAGTGATGCTGATTTATAGATAAAGTTTATTCAGAGCCTGAGAGTTCCTGTTCCCTAACCAGAAGCTGCTGCCTTCTTATGGATACAGAGCACTCTTCTATTCTTGGACTGTCCAACTCTGAACTTTTTCTGAATCCTCAGCTTTTCTATCCAAAAACACTCAGATACTTTTAAGTATTTTTCTGTATACTATGTTTTATTGGCACTAACTTCATGACTTCCAAAATGTGCTTCTGCACCCAGATAGCTTGAATATGGTTCCCTATCAATGATCTAGGGTACATCATAAATAACACTTTGCTACCTCTGTAAATACAATGTTGCTTATTTTTCAAAACAATTTTTTACTAATTACTCCCTTATCTCTTAGAGGTGGGCAGAATAGGCATGTTTAGCCTCCTTTTACAGGTGAGGAAAAATTAGATCAGAGGTGTTAAGTACTGTTGCCTAGCACTCAAGTGTCCCGTTTAGGGCTCTCTACAAGCCCGTTGCTCCTCCTTTCTTGTGACCTTTATTACCTCCTCCTCTGACTCTCATCAACACCGCTGAAAATACTTCTAATTCTTCTGGAAATGAAACTCGGTTGGATGATACTGTGCATGTACACAAGCCATATGCTGACTTTCATGTAGTGGGAAGCTCTGGATGGTACCCTAATAACTAAAGCTAGAAATATTAGAAATGAAAGTGAAGTATATTTCTTCACATTCTGACAAAAAATTTCTTTATCCCTTCTGCATTTTAAAACCTCAAGTATTATTCCATTGATTTATCGAACATTCCACATTGGCATATCTCTCATACCTGGAAAATCTCTTAGCCTACACTCGTTCCCTGCCCAATTTAAGCAAAGAGCCAGGGTGGACTTAGTGCTTTTTTTCTGTCTAGAGCTTATGTTTTGTGTGAGCTGCAATATATGGGAGCAGGGACCAAGCATAGTAATTGATGGGTAGATGGAGAGGGCATGTCCAGATGAGGCCCTACTAGCAGTGGGTGTTTTCATGGGCATCTGTGATAGTAGCAAGAAAACAAGCACACTGAAGAGATAGAAGGAGGAAACCCCCTGCTCCCACTGCATCTGAAGCAGTACAGGACAGGGTATATGAATACCAGGAGTCACAGTAGATTTGCAGACAGTTTAGCTGAGTGTCTTCCAGACTTGGCTTTTCTTAAGTGCTAGATAATTGGCCCTTGGAGACCAAGGATTATGGAATAATCCTAAATGTAGTCATTCACGTTGTGAAAGGTTCTGAAGAAATAGCCATTTAAAAAAATACCCTTTTCTCCTTTTGTTGTTGCCAATATAGGTTCAAGTTTGAGTTTGTGTCCTTGATAATGGTACTCAGATATTTGCTGGTTCTTAATTTTTATGACTGGGATGTATGACTGCGGACTGACAAAAACTGTGCTATCAGCCTTTCATTATCAAAACTAGTCTCTTCTTTTTCTGACAGATGAAAAAGTATCTATAATGAATGTAGAAGGATCATTCATGAAGGTATTAAAAGCCCGGAAGAAGAGTACCAGTACTGAGCTGACAATTGAGCCAGAGAAGGCATCCTCAGACAAAAATGGCATCGGTCTGTCAGCCTTTATGAATGAGCAGTTAGACTTTAATGATGAAAGTGATGTTATCAGTGCGCTGAATTACATATTACCTTATTTCTCAGAGGGAAATGTAGAAGATGTAGAATCAACATTACTACCATTCATTAAAACTCTGTTTTCAAATGTTCAAGATGGAGACAAGCCTGTGGGTTACTTGAAAAACAACACAAAGAGCCCTTCTCTTGAACCTGGACCCAACAATTCAACTTACAAAAATAAACTGAGGAAACTCTCTTTCCTGGAAAATTTGTTAGATGCAGAAATTCAAGAAAAAATTGATGAGGTAAAAAAGAAAGAAAAAACTGCCATGCTTATACCTCCCGGGATTTTAGGTCCCAAATTTAAACGCCAAATCTTTCCAAAGAAATTGGAAACTGCCCAAGGACAGGAAAAGACCCTTCCCAAGGCTAAGAATGTACGGAAGAGGCGGTTTAGAAAAAACAGGGTTCTCAAGGGCCCCAAGGACCTACAGAAAAGGCACTACAAGGAAGTGGACGTTCAGAGCACCCAAGGGAAACAGAGTGCCCAGTCATTTGTGAAGAACATGGCCAAAGAAAGAAGGCTCAGTGGACCATCCCCAAGGGAGCTGGAGGAGCTTCACATGGCCCAGAGGCCCAGGAAATTAGTGGGAAACTCCATCCACACAGAGTCTTCATTCATAAAGGAGCACAAGGCAGCAGCCTCTTCTTTCCCGAAGCAATACATAATGGGCAGGCCTTCTGCCTCCACTGCTCCAAAATCCCTACCTAAGGTGAGAAACAAATCAGAAGACTTAACCTACCCCATTGTTGTTTTAGAAGATGCGAATGCTAGAGTTAGGGAAATGGAGATTTCCAGACCAGTCTCGCATTCTGGAAAAAAGTATATTTTCCATAAAATTCGCTCACGTATAGTCCAAAGAACACCCAAGACCAAAAAAAGTAAAAAGTTCAGAAAGAAAAACTCACTCTCGAATAGATTGATGCCTGCACAGAGGCCTCCATTGCCTGCCGTCAGGAGCCTCATCGATTCCCCTTCACAGGAGGCTATTTCATCTTCAGAAAAACGAACTCAGGAAAATCCTTTTCCAGAATTATTTACTCTTTCAGAACCTTCTAAAGAAAACACTACTGTAGAAAACACTACTGCACAGAATGCTTCTGAAGAAATTATTTCTCCAGGAAGCACTACTGTATCAGAACAAACTCCCCCTGAATTCACAAACCGTAGGAATCTTTCCAATACATATTCTACTACCACCAGAGACAACTTTGTGCCGACTGTTAAACAAACCAATGAAACACAATGGGAATACCACAACTTGGTCACTGACTTGCCCCCAAAGCCCACAGGCTTCAGTGTTGCAAAGCTCTCATCCGCAGGTGATCTATTTGAAATTCAGCTAAACCAGCAGCTACGGTCCCTCATCCCGAATAATGACGTGAGAAGGCTCATTTCTCATGTTATCCGGACTTTGAAAATGGACTGCTCTGAGACCAATGTGCAACTGGCTTGTGCCAAGCTTATCTCCAGAACAGGCCTCCTGATGAAGCTTCTCAGCGAGCAGCAGGAAGTAAAGGTGTCCAAGGCAGAGTGGGATACAGACCAATGGAAGACTGAGAACTATATCAATGAGAGCACAGAAGCCCAGAGTGAACAGAAAGAGCAGAAGTCAAGTGAGGTGAGGATAACTCCTGAACCATGGGGTCTGAACTTTTAGTCAGTTTAGGACATGCAATTAAAGCACCCACGCACAAGGACCAGGGCCTCCCAGTCTGGGTCTTGTCTTAGCCATTAATGTTGGCTGAGACAGTGATCTGCCACTTTGCTCATTTAGAGAATGGTGCCACTCTTCCCAGGTAGATGAGAAGAGGACTTAACATACAAGATAAATATATTATTGAAGAAAGGGCTAATGATAAAATTATATAACACATTAGATTTGGTATATTTCTTAAGAACCTATACGCCACTCCACTGAAAGAATGAGGTTTTAGAGTAGCTTAAGAATAGTTAGCTTTCATCCTTTTCTTTGATTTCTAAAAAATTGTTCTTTGTTTTTTGTTTTTTGTTTTTTTAGCTCACAAAAGAAGTTCCAGGTTATGGCTATAACAACAAACTCATCTTGGCAATATCTGTGACTGTAGTAGTAATGATTTTGATTATAGTTTTCTGTCTCATTGAGGTAAGAACAACCATTAATTCAGATTTCCAGAAAATCTTTTGTCTTTATAATAGATTCAGAATTTACAAACTTAAAATCAAAGCCACTTTCTCACTTACTGATACTTGGTATTTCTCTTCTGTCTGACAGACTGACATGTACTTCATTCTTTTATTGCAAAGTATATTCTGGGGATTTTTATTTTATTTTATTTTTTTAAAGAGAAGCAATTCTTTTTTTTTTTAAGATTTTATTTATTCACGAGAGACACAGAGAGGCTGAGACACAGGCAGAGGGAGAAGCAGGCTCCATGCAAGGAGCCTGATGTGGGACTTGATCCTGGGTCCCCAGGATCACACAATGGGCTACAGGCAGTGCTAAACCGCTATGCCACTGGGGCTGCCCTATTCTGGGGATTTTTAAAGGAACTTTCCATTGCCAGGTGATTTATGGATTATAAACAAGGCAACAAGCCATTAGACTGTTTTGGGACGTTAGGCTTAAGAAGGCCAAGTTAACATGATAGTAACATTTCCTCAACTCAAAATTCTGTGGTTAGATGTACTCACCAGCCACTTTCAGACTACCACTGATTTCTTTCCTTGGTTGAAATGATGAGAGATAGTATCCACCCTCATGGAGCTATATCAGTCATCCTGGAAAAAAGGACATGGCTTAAAGATAAAAATATCATCTTGTTGATTAATTAGATTTACTCAGCAGCTTTTTCCACACACTGAATTATGTGAATAGTTTTGGTTAAAATACTGTAGCTAAAATCCTGCATCAGGCTACTCCAAAGCATGTCATGTTTATAGTCACCTGTGCTGGAGGTTGCCTGTTTACCTTTTCTTCAGTTCCATAATGACTTGGCACTGGTTTATGCCAAGCATAGGAAGAAGAATTTTCCATATCCAATTTCATGCCCACAACCCTGGGAGGACAATATTACCATCCCTCTTTCATACATAAAAGGGGATCAGCTTAAGGCTCCAGTGGCAAAACCCAAAGCAGAACCCAGTTTTACTTAACTGCAAATCCTGTGCTCTTATTCCACTGTTCTGTCTCCTTAAAGATGAAAACACTGGCCAGCATTTGAAACACTGAAATTCAGTGGAAGCCACTGAAAGGATTAATATATTTAATATGAAAAGAGTTTTATCAGTCACCAGAAGATGACCAACAATCCAAGGGTGAAGGGGGCGAGACTACAAGAAATGGGAGATGTTTTGAGTCTGTCACCATATATGCGAGTTCTTTCCTTGTGGCCTATGGGATGTGGGTCTTGTTAGCGAGGCCTTTGTTGCCTTTATACTGTCTTCGTCTATACTTATATTTGTTATAATTTATATTTTTCAACCTGTATAGATCTGTTTTGTTTTTAGGTATGGTTGAGGTAGGGGATCTAACATTTTCCCCCTACAGAAAGAACCAGTTACTTTAAAATCTTTTATTGAATGGTTCATTCTTTCTTAACAGATCTAAAATACTATTTTTTTGTAAGATTTTATTTATTCATGAGACACACACACACAGAGACAGAGACATAGGCAGAGAGAAAAGCAGGCTCGTCTCAGGGAGCCCAATGTGAGACTTGATCCCCAGACCCGGGTTCACCCTATGAGTCAAAGGCAGATGCTCTACCACTCAGCCACCCAGGCGTCTCTAAAATACTTTTCTTATCTGGATTCTTATCAGTCCAGTTTCCTTTCCCATATCACACTATATACTTAATTCCAATTGCTTTATAATAACCTATTTTGATGTCTGGTAGAGTTACGCTCATGCTCTTTGATCTCCTTTTTCATACATTTCATAGCTAGACTTGCATATCCCTTTACCAAATGTCAGCTGGCCAGTTTTTATTTAAAAAAAAGAAAAACTATCTTGGGATTTGAATAGGATTGCATTGAGTTTGAGGAGAATTGACATCTTTGCAATATTCTAGGAACATGGTATCACCATGTATTCATTTCTTAAAGTCCTTCAGAAGAATTTTAATGTTTTCATCTCAAAGGTCTTCCCCATTCTTTGCTGTAAGTTTATTCCTAGGTACTTTATGTCTTTTATTGATATTTTTTAATCTTTTTTTAAGATTTTATTTATTTATTCATGAGACACACACAGAGAGAGGCAGGGACACAGGCAGAGGGAGAAGCAGGCTCCATGCAGGGAGCCTGATGTGGGAGTCGATCCCGGGACTCCAGGATCACACCCTAGGCGGAAGGCAGGCACTAAACCATAGAGCCACCGAGGTATCCTTCCTTTTATTGATATTATAAATGGAACCATTCTTCCATTTGTTAATTAGTTATTTGTGGAACGTAAAAAAGCTATTGCATTTTGCATGTTGAGCTCTTGATTTTGTATTTAGCCATCTTACTGAATTCTCAGAGCACTTCCAGTAAAATTTATTTTTCTATTTTTTTAAAGATTTTATTTATTCATGAGAGACAGAGAGAAGCAGAGACACAGGCAGAGGGAGAAGCAGGGTCCATTCAGGGACCCTGATGTGGGACTTGATCCCAGGACCCTGGGATCATGCACTTAGCCAGAGGCAGGCGCTCAACTGCTGAGATACCCAGGCATCCCACTACAGTAAAATTTAAGTTGACTCTCTTGGGCCTTTTAGGTTGTCCATAATTTCATATGCCAATATGTTTTGTTTCTTACTTTCCAATACTTAATTTTTCCTATTGCATTGAGATGCCTGGAATCTTTAAAAGAAGTGTTTTCCTATTGCATTGATTAGGACCTCTTCAACGTGATGAATAGTAACAGGAATAATAGGCATTGAACTCTTGTCCTTGACTTTAAAACAATGTTGCTATTTAGGTTTCTGGTAGATACTTTTCTTTTCTTACTTCTAAGAATTTTTATTAGGAATTACCTGTTGGATGTCATCTAAAACAGTCAATAAAATGTATTGCCAGATGCACACAAGTTCCCAAGTTGGGACTATGGAAGAGTCAAAGGACTACTAAAAAATAGAATTCCTGCTCTCCAAAAAGGCTGAATAAGACTTAAAATACAAAGGAATGAATACAGATTTGGAGGCATGGTCATTGAGATGGGTACCTGTGATATGTTTTCTTCCAAAACAGATTTATTCTCATAGAGCAGCACCAGTGGAAGATGAAGAAGGAGGCTCAAGGTAAATTGGCAATTATTAAAGCAGAATTTCAGAACTAGATTTTAGAACTCCTATTTCACTCCCCTTGTTTTACACCCAGGAAACTACCAAAGGCAGAAAGAATATTGATTTGGTCTAATGCTTTGCCTGGATCCAGCAAAATTAGCTTCCCAGACAAATCTGAGTTAGAATGGAACTGACACAGAGCATCTACTGTCACTACTCCTTTAAAGAAAAAGGGTGGAGAGGGGTTGGGTGCACCTGTTCCTGCTGGTAGTGACCATCAGGCCTGGCTACAGAGTCTTGGGCTAAGAGGCCTAGTCTTCAAGGCTGATGGAAGGCAGAAAAATAGGACTCCTTCCTGTAAAGTGGCAGGAAAACTTCCCTCCTCCTCCTAGTTTTTGATCCACCACTCTCCATTCCCTTTGTCCAGACTCCATAGACTGTTAACTGGGAGAGGCCTTAGGTAATAGTTTGTCTCTTCCTTTTATAATAAGGAAATGGAGAAGAAAGGGAAGGTAAATTGCCCCATGGGCATACTGCTACTGAGTGTCAGAAGATGGTTCCTTTCCAGAGGGGCACTTCTCCTCTGATTATACTGTTCTTGGGCTGCGAGCTACATTTTATGTCACAACTCCGTACATACATACTGTCAAGACATAAGCAGGTTTTTAAAAATATTTTTTAATTTATTCATGAGAGACGCAGAGAGAGAAGCAGAGAGATAGAGGGATAAGCAGGCTCCTCTCATGGAGCCTAATGTGGAGTCCATCCCCAGACCAGGACCACACACGCCCTGAGCCAAAGGCATTACTAAACTGCTGAGCCACCTGGGCGAGCCAACATAAGCAGTTTCTAAGACAAACTTACTATACATTCTGATTCTTTCTATATTGTTTATATTCAAAAATAATATTTTGTGTTTTAGTGCTGGCTGTGACCTTCCTCACTCACTCATTAGCCACTGCCTGCAATGAGAAAGTCAGTGAGTTAGGTAACTTTGTTGGTTGGACTCGTGCATTTATTTGGTGTGAATCAACTTGTAGGATAAAGCAGCTAGGAAAATAGAAACACCTCTCTCTCCTCCTCCCCAGCAAATGATGCCTATGAGACAAAGTCCAAAGGGGACCAAAGTAAACTGCTTCTGGAGAGAGTAAGGTGCTTCTGTGTTATAGTTGCACAGTCTGTTCACTGCACGAGGGCACTTGGCCATAGGCCCAGGTGAGCAGGATGAAAATCTTGCTTATACTCAATGCCAAGCCACATACAAAGGCCTCCCCAGAGAAATTGTGGGGCCATTATGGACAGACATGGGAAAATTCTGGAAGTGTAGCATGCATGGGATTATTTTCAGGATCCGAGGTCTGTAGTGATTTTGCTTCCTGTGATTATGGACTGAGATGTCCTAATAGGACCAGAGATACACATTGTGAGAGGCATGGGAAATGGCGTGAATCACTAATTGTCTGCATATGTGTTTCCTCCAAGGCTCTTCTTTAATTCTCTGCTGCATAAGAGATGTTCAATCCAACGGGAGAATCAGGTAAATCTGAGGAAGATAAAGTCCCATGGCTGGAGAGAGCAGGGGAAATGCAGAATTAACAATGTCCTTTCTGTTTTCTAGGGCTTTTTCTGGAGAAGGTGGCCACTTTGGCTTCGGGACATGTACAGACCTCTCAATGCCACACGGAAGAAAAACATGGCACAGAAGCTACACGACAGGGATTCTTCTGATGAGGATGAGATTTTCAACAAGGAACCAGGGTACCTGATTGGGGACAATTTATACTTCTTTTCTAAAATGAGTTAATTATGAAAAGTTTAATTGTTCCTTTACAGAGTTAAAGGCATTCTTCTTTTTTGCAGAGAGAAAGGTGATGCCCCAGTAGAGAAGCCTCGGGCTGCAGATTCAGCTGCTGAAGACCTGGGTGAGGAGAGCGACAGTGAACTCCGCACCGTCATCGTCCTCAAGTGACTTTGTCCTGCCTCAGGCTGTCTATAAAGTTTATTTTTATTTTTATTAAAAAATTTATTTTTTATTGGTGTTCAATTTGCCAACATATAGAATAACACCCAGTGCTCATCCCATAAAGTGCCCCCGTCAGTGCCTGTGACCCAGTCACCCCTACACCCCGCCCAGCTCCCCTTCTACCACCCCTAGTTCGTTTCCTAGAGTTAGGAGTCTTTTATGTTCTGTCTCCCTTTCTGATATTTCCTACTCATTTTTTTCTCCTTTCCCGTTTATTCCCTTTCATTATTTTTTGTATTCCCCAAATGAATGAGACCATATAATGTTTGTCCTTCTCCGATTGACTTATTTCACTCAGCATAATACCCTCCAGTTCCATCCACGTCGAAGCAAATGGTGGGTATTTGTCGTTTCTAATGGCTGAGTAATATTCCATTGTATACATAGACCACATCTTCTTTATCCATTCATCTTTCGATGGACACCGAGGCTCCTTCCACACTTTGGCTATTGTGGACATTGCTGCTAGAAACATCGGGGTGCAGGTGTCTTGGCGTTTCATTGCATCTGTATCTTTGGGGTAAATCCCCAGCAGTGCAATTGCTGGGTCGTAGGGCAGATCTATTTTTAACTCTTTGAGGATCCTCCACACGGTTTTCCAGAGTGGCTGCACTAGTTCACATTCCCACCATAAAGTTTATTTTCTGATAATGGCTTCTCAGCATTGCTTGTAAAATACTTATTTTTCTCATATTAAAAATGTATAAATTAATAACCAATTCTAGCCATGTGGTAAGGAATTAAAATGGAAATAAACATGTATATACAGGTAACAGGGGACATTGGTGAGAGGAACAGACCTGAATCTAGAATCCCTCGTGGGAGACTGTACTTCCACAAGAGGCAGTGCCCGCAAGGAAGGATGAATAGGAGTATCTTCCCCTCGTTTCCCCAATAAAACCAGTGTCTGAAAACTGGAAAACATATCTATTAAATCAATTGGCAGTTTATTCTGGTGCTCTCCCCCCTGGTTCACCAAATACAAGTTATTCACAACATGCTTGACCTGCCCATAGAAGATTATCTGTTTCTGGCCCCTCTTGTAAGATTTTTAGCATTACCAGAATATTTGGATCACTGAGCCTAGCTCCACAGTAGGGCTAAGGCCTCTTTTTCTTCCCAAGCACTCAAACTCATACACAAAATATGTGCCCTGTCTTGGCATAGGGGGTTCTTCATTGTTACAAGCTATAGATAATTCACATTGGGGTATTTTGTTCCTTTTCTTTAAAAAAAAATAATCCCAACCCTTGGATAGCTAGCAGGGAGGGGCTGGAGGGCTAGGGTAAAGAAAAATGTGTGAGGGTGGTAATTACCCAAGACTGCCCTCCTCACTCCTTTATGTCAGAAAATATATTGGTGGTGCCACTTACCCATTCTCATGGACCACCCTACTAGCCTCTCCTGACTCCACTGAGGGTCAGATGTGTGCTACCAGGCCGCCCACCACCAAACCTACTACTGCCTTCCTCAACCAACACAGATAATGAAGCACAGGGATAATGAAGCACAATCTGTGGAAGAAGCACAACTCCCTCCACTTCTGGGATGCCAGGGTGGCTCAGATGGTTAAGCATCCATCCCTTGGTATCAGCTCCGGTCATAATGTCTTACAAGGAATGGATGCTCACCACTGTGGGGCTAGCAGTGGTGAATGTCAGGTTACTTTAGTTTTTATTTTTATTTTTGATTTTTTTCAGGTTACTTTACCACAGCTGCTTTCCATACATTCAAAGCTGCTGCTGCCACTCAAAAGTCAGTACATTTTGGGAACCCACTGCTGAAGTCACTGCAGCCCTCCATGGTCCCAAGCCTGTGACTGGCAACATGGAGTCCCAACATGTAGCCTGTGCATCTGCTACTGCAGAGGAGAAAAGAATGGTTTCCACCTCCTTTTCACCCCCTAGATTTTATTGGCAGAACTCTGCTGTCAAGGGAATCTGTGAAATGTGGTTTGTGGGCTTCTAGCACCTGCAAAGAAAGGGATAGAAGTGGGTAGCTAGAGCCAACCAATACTATCTAACAAATGGGTGGGTGTTAAAGTCTTTCTAAAAGGAAGGTGTTGTCTACATGGAGTAGTAACATGGTGGAGAGCTAGCTAAGTCAGAAACACAAAAGGTGTCATTTTAGCTGGGCAGCAGGTTAAGGTACCAGATACTGGATACCAATCACATGCAGTCATCCCCAGAGGTGACTGGAGAAGCACTTGGAGTTGATTCTTAGTTTGGCCTCCAGAATGTTCTCACTGGAATGAAAGCTGGATGGACTAATGGCAGTGAGGTATCTGAGAAAACATAGCCCCCATTCAAAAGGGCTGCCAGAGGAAACGGTGTCCATAGGGAAATAGAGTTTCTAAAAATGTGGCTTTGTGGGGATCCCTGGGTGGCTCAGTGGTTGAGCGCCTGCCTTCGGCCCAGGGCGTGATCCTGGAGTCCTGGGATCGAGTCCCACATCGGGCTTCCTGCATGAAGCCTGCTTCTCCCTCTGCCTGTGCTCTGCCTCTCTCTCTCTCTCACACATGAATAAATAAATAAAATCTTTTTAAAAAAAATATGGCCTTTGGACCTCTAAACTCAAACATCCTTGGGATGCTTATTTAAAAGGCTGATCTTCGGATCCCTGGGTGGTGCAGCGGTTTAGCGCCTGACTTTGGCCCAGGGCGCGATCCTGGAGACCTGGGATAGAATCCCACGTCGGGCTCCCGGTGCATGGAGCCTGCTTCTCCCTCTGCCTGTGTCTCTGCCTCTCTCTCTCTCTGTGTGTGTATGACTATCATAAATAAATAAAAATTTTAAAAAAAATAATAAAAGGCTGATCCTGAAAAATAAGCAAATTAATTTTAAAAGCTGATCCTGAACATCTCCCCTGTCAAAAACAAACCAAACCAGGCATACTTAAAGTGGTCCAGACAGATTTCCAAAGTAATAGAATATTGCAGTGGCACAGGGAAAAGAGTTCATCATGAACAGAACTCAACTGGGATAAGTACAGAGGTGACTGAGTATTGCACAGGGAGATTGAGGGACTAGGGAAGGGAATGAGTAGGGGCTCCATAGTCAGAAGCCAAAGATTACAAAAGGCAGGAAGGGGGTTAGCCCATATGAAACCATCTGGATTTGCTAACTGGCACTTACCAAAGCTAGACTCCTACTCTCTCACAGAAACTGGGAAACAGGGGCCTTATCTTCAGGTGGTGGCTGGAATAAGCAACAAATTCTTTAGACAGCCTTGAGTTTCACGGGCAGGCACTTTAAGGGAGACTGGGGTCTTACTAGGGCAGTGGTCATGAGCTGCTGAAAACTACGTTAGTGTTTGTTCAAGTCTTCACAAGCCAAATAAGGTTGAATCAAGAAGAGGGCTCAGAGGAGCCTGGCTAGAGTTTAGAGAAAGAATCTGTTACCATTCAGATGCCCACCCCTCCTGAGCTGATCTTCAAAACAGAGGGACCATTCTAACAAGACTGTTTATGCTCACCAAACTACTGGCGTAGTTAGTGCAAAGAGAACCAGGAGGTGGAGCAGAGGTTCCCTGGCTTCTTCAGGACCAGAGGTCAGCAGGGATTTGAGGCAGGGCAAGACAGACTGAAGATGACCAAAAGGCACGACTGAGATTCTCACCCTTGGCGTCTCAAAGAGTCACACTGGCTGGCTGCTGCCACTATGGAAATCAGGGCCTCTCAGTCCTGGGAAGCGCCAGGCATGACCAGCTCTGGCCCCTGAGGTCCTAGTCAGGGTGAGATGTTGTTGAGACCTGGGCGACAGTGGTGGGGCACCCCCTGGGGGTGTGGGAGGAGGCACACCCATTCAAGAAGAGGAAAGGTCCTGAGGTCTGAAGCAGAAGCAGGAATGGTGCTTCAAGGTGAGCCTTAATGTGTTCCAGTGTAGCACTGGAGAGGGGTCTGGCGCCACACTGTGGAGTGTTTCAGCTTACAGGGCCAAGGGAAATGAAGACTTCAACCGGTGAACAATACAAAGGCTTCATGTAGAGAGGGCTACACCCTACAATGGTGGAGCAGTAAAATAGGAGGAGCCTGGCTCCCTGACACATGAACCACCAAACTAGCCCTGGATTACAGTACTTAACCAGATCATTATATGAGAGATCAGTAAGCTTCTTTTTTATTTAACCCACTGCTGTGTTGGGTCTCTACTACAGTGGCTGAACCTATAGCCTAATAAAGGTTAACCAATAACGTTATAACCAATAACGTGTATTGGTTATCTTTCGCCACAACAATGCTAACTAATAAACCATCCCCAAACTCAGTGAACTGGAATACCGGTTCTCACAGGATGGCTGGTCCAGCTGTACTTGAATGCTCTGCTGGCTGGGTCAGCACTGCTTCTCCGTGCTAGTCTGCAGATCAGCAGGGCTAGCTAGCTCTTTTCCACCTGGGTGGGCTCTGGGGCCCAGGCTGAAGAGGCAGCGGCAACCCGAGGGAAGCATATGAGGCCAACCAGAAACTTCATTGGGCCTCTCCAAGCCTAGACACAGAACTGTCATACTTTCATTTCTGCCTAGTCCATGGGTCCAAGTAAGTCACATGGCCAATCCCCGAGCCAGGGGACAGGAAAGTACACTCTGCCCACAGAGAGACACAGCAAGAGTGTGGGTGCAGGGAGGGCCAATAATCCTGTCTACTCAGGATGTGACTGAGTCCTGGTTTAGAGACTACACACCAAGGCCCCGCTCTTCTAGGTGTCCCTGTAAATGCAACAGAGTGAAAGATAGCACCCATCAATGTGAAGGCCCCACCGCAGTTATCTGTTAGGTCAGGAACCCTGACGAGGCAAGAATCCCATCTTCCTCTCCCCAATGCCTAGTAGCGGACCCTGCCCACGTGATGCCTCAGGGATCTTACTGGATGAATTTTAGACCATTTCTTCATTCTCCACATATGATTTCCTTATGAAATACAGACTGACCTCCTAAAGGTCAACACATAGTACTATGAGTTTGCCCCATAGCCTGCATAGGGACTGTGCCATTAGGAGCAGGAATTTGTACCTAGATCCTGTCTACACCAAAAACTGTATCCACTGCCTCCTACAGGGACCTCCAGAAGTAAGGGCTTCTACAAGTTAAACATCAAAACAGGGTAGTGAGGGGAGCCTGGGTGGCTCAGTTGGTTGAGCGATCTTACCTTAGGTCATGATCTCAGGGCCTGGGATCAGCCTGTGTGGAGCTCTGCACTGAGTGGGGAGTTTCCTTGAGGATTTTCTCTGTCCCTCTACCCCTCCCCTGACATTCTCTCTCAAAATACATAAATAAATAAATGAATGAATGGATCTTAAACAACAGGGTAGTGAAATTTCTTTCTCTATAGGTCTTTTGAAACTGGAAAGATTCTGATTGCCTGAAATATCTTCAGAGGGAGGCTGTCAAAAGGCACGACTCTAGTGGGGGATCTGCGTGGACTTGGGACAATTTGAAGAACAGTGAAATTGACCATCAGAGCTCCCATGGCTCCACAAGGTCCCTGGCCCCCTCATCATCTGTTTTGCTAGATCTCAGGGCAAAAGCAGACCTGGCCCAAGATGCTCTACCTTAATGCTGCCTTTCCCTGCAGACTTCTCACTGCAAAGGAGAACCACTTGAAGAGAGCCAGGATAAATCCTAAAGAATGCCACCATCACCACTGAATTCCAGACATGGGCATGTGGGTGGAAAATATATTTTAGGGCAGTGACTCATGGTAAGTTGCTTCCTCCAGTCCCTAAATGGTACTATTCAATGTCAAGCTACCTCAGGCTCTGGCTGATAAAAGCAGAGGGAGAGGGAACCTAGTGTCGTGAGCTGTGCTGGTCAGGATACATATACATATACATATACATATACACATACACATACACATACACATACATATACATATACACATATACATACGTAAATATATACATACATATACGTTTTGTATAACTTACCCAAATTTATGAAGACCATATGTATCAGTCACTGCTCTGTACGCTCCAAGTGAAAGAAATCCAACTAAAATATGTTTGAACCAAAAATGTCATACAGTGAATTAGCTTATATAACCAGGAAGCCTAAGTACTTAAAGCTGCCTGCATCTAGGGTTCAAACAAGTCATCTTCTCCCCATCTATCCCTCAACTGTGCTTTCCTTTGGCTTCAGGCTCTGAAGGACGCAGACTCCAAGACTGCAAACATGGTCATTCATCATTCTAACTCTACACCAAAGTAGAGAAAGCCCATCCTCAAAAGTCATCTTTTTGGGTTGCTTGGAGCTGTATCTTGGAGGCGAACAATAGTTACATAATCACAATTCTGTAAACACTATCAATTATCAGGAAAGAGTGGCATAACTAAACCCCAAGAACGGACAGGGGTGTTAAAGAACTAACTCCTTGCCTGTGATAATAGGAAGTCCACAGACAGTGTCTAAAATGGATAAATCCAAAGCTAGAATTACCAAGATAGGTGGGGAGATAAGCACCAGAAGATTCAGCTAGAAGTAAGCATGCCCAGAGAGCTGGCTCAGGAGGGAAGGTGGGGATGGTCAAGGGGAAGAAACTGCTGTGGGTCATTATGTTTCCTCACCATTTGATGTCATACTATTTGAACTGTAAACTATATATAATAATAATAACTATTGGGGAATTTTAAAAATTCATTATTTTTGTCCAGCTTTATTGAGGTATAATTGACAAATTAATAATTAAAAAGAGAGCCAGGATAAATCCTAAAGAATGCCACCATCACCACTGAATTCCAGACATGGGCATGTGGGTGGAAAATATATTTTAGGGCAGTGAAGATGACTAGCTATAGGGCACCTAATTCTAATTGCCATATTTTAAAAGAGTGGGAAGAACCAACTTCCTACAACAGAATCCAGGGGGAACATTAGCTATTCCACTTTTGAGAGAAATGGTTGCATTAGTCCTTGTTTGATGACTTTAGTCAGCTGCCAAGTAAGGATATATCTGGGGTTCAAATAAGAAAGGCTCTCAAAAAATGGAAGAAAAAAAAAAAGCTCCCACTCCAGTGTTCAGAAAGCAGTTAAAAACAGATCTGACTGGATTGGGAAGGTGAGAATTAGCCCAAACTATAATAATAATATAGCTAGTCTTTCTTTTTTTATTTAAGATTTTATTCATCCAGGACTGCCCAGTTGGCTCAGCGATTTAGCGCCGCCTTCAGCCCAGGGCGTGATCCTGGAGTCCCGGGATCGAGTCCCAAATCAGGCTCCCTGCATGGAGACTGCTTCTCCCTCTACCTGTGTCTCTCTGCATCTGTGTGTGTGTGTGTGTGTGTGTGTGTGTGTGTGTGTGTCTCTCATGAACAAACAAAATCATTAAAAAAAAATATTTATCCATTTGAGAGAGCAAGTGAGGGCACGAGCGAGGGTGGGGGCACAGGGGAGGGGCAACAGACTCCCCACTCAGTAGGGAGCCTGTTGTGGGCTGGACCCCAGAACCCTGGGATCATGACATGAGCCCAAGGCAGAGGCTTAACCAACTGAGCCACCCAGGTGCCCTATAGCTAGTCATCTTCAAGTGCTTCCAGCAGGCCAGAAACTCTCCTAAGGATATTATCTTAATCCTCAGGTCAACTGATATTTTCCCCAATTTACAGATGAGGAACTGAGGCTCAGATAGTTTTGGGAACTTACCTGAAGTCACACCCTCTGGCCCCTCTGCCTGAGGCTAGGAGGCCATAGTGTGTTGTGCCTTTACTTCTGTTTTCTAATTGCCAATCTTCAGGGCTATATCTCAAGGGGCCTGTGAAAACCATAGCTTCACATTGCTTGGTTGTCCTGAACGCCCACACTAGTGTAGGGAAGGTCCTGTAAACAGTATGGGGTAGAGCTGGTGTTCAAACCTAAGCATTACCGCCTACCAAGCCCACTTGCTCTGCCACTGAACTATGTTAACTCTCTAATTAGAATTAGAGTTGGGTGAGAGTCCTCCCTCTACCATTTATTTATTAGTTCTGAGGCCCTGGGACCCCAAGTTACTTAGCCTCTCTCTGAAGCCTGTTTTCTTATCTGTGCTATTGAAGATAACAATGGCAACCTACCTTCCCAGTGGTTGACAAGGACCAATCACAATTCCTATCTAGCAAACAATAGAAGCTTCTCTTTTGCCCAAATGTTAATAATCCCTTACCCCTCAGCTCCTAAAATAAGACAAAGGTTCTTATGTTTTCTTATGCTTTGGATCCGCTGGTGCTGAGGGCAGAGGACAGCAGAGGTGGTTAGGCCTAAATTCTTGGACCCCATCCCAGAGTGACTCTCCAGGGAAGGGATGGGGTTCAGGAATCTACACCTTGGACCTGTCTGCAGGGAATTCAGATACCTGCAGTTCTCCTACCTGGCTTTTTAAATAAGTCTGTGGAGTTCTTGAAATCTAAGCTGACAGACCAGTGGCCTGTGAGCTGAGTTTGCTAGTGTTTGAGCCCTTCCTGCACAGGCCTCCAGCTGTGTCTGCATCCTTCCTTTCCCCCCTCATCCAATCTGTCTTTATCTCCCCTCCCATCCTAGCCCCATCCCCTTACTCTGTTCTTAAGTCCAACTTCCTCTCCACTCTTGGGGACCTCCCCTGAGCTCAGCCTGCACTCCTACCCACCAGCCACTTCTCTGCCAGTCTCTTCACCTGCAATGCCCCTTCCTCTATCCACCTGCAAGACTCAGATAAAAGCTGCCTCTTCCAGGATAACCTTCAAGCTCTCTTCTCTTTGCATGTGACTTTATTACTGTTCAAATGATAGAGCAGTGTGAATTTTTTTTTCTGGCTGGAAACTACCTCGTGGACTCATGGCCCATGAATGGTAAAAATGTGCACCAGAGCAAGATGAAGAGAGGAAGACAAGCAGCGGGGCTGAGAGGCCTGAGAAGTAAGAGAAGACCAAGAGACAAGGGCTGGGCTCCTGAAAAACCAGACAAAAGATTACTATGTGGGGTTCCCACAGCTTTTGCAGACAGTGGCTGTGCAAAAATTCATTGGAAGAACTGAGGAATAGTGCTCACTTCGGCAGCACACATACTAAAACTGGAAGAACTGAGGAATATTGCTTGCTTGCTCCATTTGGGGGAGGGCATGCTTGAGTCAAGACACTGATGGTATTGAATGTGCTAATTATTACCAGAAACACTATCCTTTTGCCTAGGAAATGGGATTTCCCTAGTAAATCCCTTACTTTCCACCTTGTTCAACACCCAGAAAATACTTTGCCTCTATCTCTTTATTCCTAACTTCCTCCTCAACTATTTTTTTAAATATTTTATTTATTTATTCATGAGAGACACGGGCAGAGGGAGAAACAAGCTCCATGCAGGGAGCCTGATGGGGACTCATTCACGGGTCTCCAGGATCTGGCCCTGGGCTGAAGGTGGCGCTAAACCGCTGAGCCAACCGGGCTACCCACACGTCAACTATTTTTTTATTTTATTTTATTTTATTTTTATTTTTTATTGGAGTTCAATTTGCCAACATACAGAATAACACCCAGTGCTCCTCCCATCAAGTGCCCCCCTCAGTGCCCGTCACCCAGTCACCCCCACCCCCCGCCCACCTCCCTTTCCTTCTCTGATTGACTTACTTCACTCAGCATAATACCCTCCAGTTCCATCCACGTCGAAGCAAATGGTGGGTATTTGTCGTTTCTAATGGCTGAGGAATATTCCGTTGTATACATGAACCACCTCTTCTTTCCATTCATCTTCCGATGGACACCGAGGCTCCCCGTCCTCAACTATTACCCATACTGAATGCACTCAGCCTCATCTAGTCTGAAACCGAGAAGTGGTTCTCACTCCCGGAGAGATTATTACCAGAGAAGCAGCCCCCACACACTCAGGTGCCACATCTCCACCAGCCATTTTTTTTTATAAACGGCAACGGGCACTGAACCCGAACCTTCCCAGAAACGGTCACAGAACCCCTGGCCCAGGTCAGTGGAGCTTGCTTCCAAGAGGTGCCCTGTTCCCAGGCCAGCCCTATAAATACTCCCAAAGTCCCCCTGGACAT
This sequence comes from Canis lupus dingo, assembly GCF_003254725.2. Taxonomy (NCBI): domain Eukaryota; kingdom Metazoa; phylum Chordata; class Mammalia; order Carnivora; family Canidae; genus Canis; species Canis lupus. The sequence goes on from NC_064251.1 coordinate 18,309,458, forward strand.
GCAGTTAGTAGTACCTCTGCCTCTGGGCACTGTCCCCACACTCAGGCCTACGCTCCCCGCTGGACCAAAGCCTGCAGGTGAGAAGTGACCAAAGCAGACATCCCCCCTCTCACACACTTTGGACCTTTTGTTCTGAGTCCACCTGCAAAAGAAATGTCAACTCTACCGAGGAAAGCAGACACACAAGTACCTGGCTAGATGAGAAGAACCAGATCCTCCAGGTTTGTGCCTCAGGGGCTGATGGGCAGGTACCTGAGAAAGTCCCGAGGAGGAGGGAGCGGTGAGCTAAAGACGCCCTGTTGGTACAAGATAGGGTCAAAACACGTATACTTTTTTCCCTCAGAGCCCCCGGGCTGCAAGCACCACCAGCGCCCATGCCCTCAGGGAGGCAAAAATAGCGTAGACGTCACTGGTCTGATTTTACCAGTGGGAACCTACCCCTCAGGAGGCCAACGTTACACGCATGGCGCTGCGGCCAGGCGAGATCACGGACCCAGAAGCCGGGATCTAGTCTGACGCAGACACTGCTAGAGGCGGGCCTTGGGCCAAGCTCCTCTTAGGTCGGTGACCTCGCTTAGTGGCCTCACCTCTGCAGGCGGATCTCCCTCTCCCCTTAGTGGAGTCCAAGCCTCCCAGACCGCTCACCCGCTGGCCGTTGGGGAACTCGGCTTCGGGAACGTTGGCCCCGCCCCGCGGCTCCTCCCGCCCCGCCATTGGCTCCGCGGGCCGGGGGCGGGGCCGAGCGCCCAACCGCCGGGTTGGCGTCAGGCGCCTCGAGCGCAGTTTCCGGGCGTCGGTGGCGGAGAGGCCGGAGCGTCGGGTCGGAGGCTGAGAGGCTGCAGCGGCCAGGAGCGACCCCGCCCCCTCCCCGCTCGCTCTGGTGAGTCCGGGGTCAGGGGGAGGAGGGGGGAGGGGGGCGGGGTCGAGATGCGAACGGGCGGCGGGCGCGTTCCGTGGTCCCGACCCCTGGTCGCCTTTGCGCTGTCCTGCTTCAGAACCCTTTGCCTTCCCCGTTGTAAGCCCGCGCCCTACCCCCTCGGAGCCGAGCCTTCAGCCGGCACAGCCCCTGCTGACCGCCCCCTCCATCTTCTCCCGACGGGGACCCGAGCCCAGCACGTACCCCCACCCCCTCGCCCCTGGCGTCGCGTAAATGCAGCCACACTCTTGACCCCCTGGGAGTCCAGTTCCAACCCCGAGCGCAGACACATCCCTCCTCCGCCCTCTGAGGCATCACATCCTCACCCCTCAACCCCTGTGGCAATCCCGGTGCTCCACGCCAACCTCCCCTGAGCCCCACCGCTATGGCTTTCCCCTTTTCTGACCCAGCTTTCTTATCCCAGTCCCGGAAGGTCTGCTCAGCCCTAACACCCACCTCCACCCACCCTTATTCAATGCCTGCCATCCAAGCGGATGCCCTGTTGAGCTCACCCCCTTCTTGATAGCTCTGATCTCTGCCCTATCCCAAGTCTTCGATGCATCTTCTTGTCCACACCGACTCAAGCCCTCACTTCCCAGCCCACCACATGCTTTCTTTCCACCTGCAGCCATCCTGAGAACACTTCATCTTTGCTAAACTGCCCCCGACTCTTGCCGCCCCAGTTCCTACCACCCCAACCCAATCTTCTTAAAATGAGGCCTCCATGCCCCCATCTCTTCCTCTCAGCTCTGTGCCCATTCTTCCCTTAATGCGGTCCCCATCTGATCTGAAAACTTAGTGCAGTCTCTTGCCAGCCCCACCTGCTGCCCCCCCAACAGCCAATCCAGGTGCTTTTTCAGAGCCGGGTAGTTACTGAGTAGCTCCATTGGTACAGGGCCTCAGATGGTAAGTAAGTGTGGAGGAGTAGAGATCTATGTCCCGTGGTTCAAGAGGTTTTCCTGAATGTCTGCTCTCCTGCACCTGTCCTCAAGGATTGTGTTTCTAGCATTCATATTATGTTACTTGTGTTGGCTGCTGCAATGGTACCTTATCATCCAAATACCTGGAAGGTGAGGGATGGCTACTCATTCAGCCTGGGACACTGGAAGCTTATCACTGCCTTTTGGACTGTAATCTGTAGAAACCCAGGGGGTTGCACTATGTGGGGTTGGCTGTGGTCACAGACCCATGCCCATGAAGGTTTTCCTGGCATTTAGAGACGACCCTCACCCGGAGCTCCTCCCAGCCAGAGCTGATTGCAGGTTAGTCCCAGTACTGAACACAGGGAACACAGTACTAGACGTGATGTTACATGTCGGGAAGAGTGTAGGTGAGTGGATCCTGGGGAAGCTGATGGCTAGGTGGGTTTGGAGGCTTTTGAATTGCTTCCTCTTTTTGTAGGTGCTGGATCGTTAAGTTTTGACCATTTTGATTGCCCTTGAACTGAGAGAGCCAAGTTCCCCCAGAGTAGCTAGACATTCTTGAGGCACCCAGGCCCATTTGTTAACATTTATAATTTCCTGGGCTTTTTGGATTCACATCCCCTCTAAGTTCTGGTGACCAGGCCCCAAGAGATTGGCTGTTTGACAGTAATTGTAAAGGGCCCCAAAGAGGACCCATTGTCTTTGCTTGCCATTTATAGTCTCACTTCTTTGAAAATTGAATGCCTGTCTACCTTCGGTATCCCTTCGTGGAGGCGTGATATATCTGAAAGGGTCTTCAGCCAGTTGGCAGGTTGGTGTAATGGCAGGGGTTCCACAGTGACCCTACCATTGAAAAGTTGTATACCTCCACTTCTTAGTGTCTGAAATGGAGATACCCTGCCCTGAGCCTTTTTATTTTATTCATCTGTTCATTCATCAAGTATATTTTGAGCACCACTGTGTGCCATGCACTCTTCTAGGCACTAGAAATGCAATGCTGAATGAGTCAGGCAAAGTTTCTGCTTTCATTCATTCAGAGTTTAGTCCTTACTAGAATCCTAAGGGATGTGGAACAAGAATATGGGGGAGATGTGGGGAACCTGGGTGGCTCAGTCAGTTGAGTGTTTGACTCTTGGTTTTGGCTCAGATCTTGATATCATGGGTCATGAGATTGAGCTCTGCATTGGGCTCTGTGCTGGCCATGGACCCTGCTTAAGATTCTCTCTCTGCCTCTCCCTCTGCCTCTCCTCCCGTTCATGTGAGTGTGCTCGCTCTCGCTCTCTCTCAAATAAAGAGATATTGAAGAAGAAGGAGAAGGAGAAGAAGAATATGGGAGATGTCGGTGTTGTTGAATAGGAGGAGGGAAGGAGGAAAGAAAGATACCCAGTGTTCATAGACTTCACATTTCTGGCCTCACCCACTAGCCTTTAGACTGGGAATCATGAGCTACAAGTTTCTTGCCCTCCAGCTGATATTCAGTTGCCTCAAAGGCCTAGTTGCCTTTGGCCCCATACACACACACACCCATCCCACCCCTCACAGGACTCCTGTCCAGAACCCCAGCTCTCTTCAGGTAGAAGGAGGTACTGTTTACTCACTCAGCACTCACACGTCTAAGGATCAGCTGCCTTTCTGAATCAGATGATAACTTTGTCATTCATTTCCAACTGAAAACCCTGACTCATCACCTGGTAAAGCAGCTGGAGGGCTTAAACACCAGCCTGTTGTTCTGCACAGCCAGGTGCAGGATCAGATTCAGGCCTTAGAGACTAGGCTGTCACGGATGGCGGGGAAGTCTCCGAGAAGAGGAGGTTGCTGTTTACTGATGAATGGAGTGTTTCAAAAGCGGTGAAGCCAGGTCATCCCTTTCTTCTTTTAAAGTAAGTCTCATCTGAGCCCTTCTCCTCTTTTCATTCTTCCTTAGTCTCTGGAGGAAGTGAAATTGGATGTTTATATAAGTTATGTAACAAAATCATGCAGAATACTTCCTTCCTAACTTCATGTTGGAACATTTAAGAAAGGACAGCTCTTAAGCCTAGCCACCACGGAAAGGACCTGTGCTCCAGGGGGACTTTGGGAGTGTCCACAGGGCTGGCCTGGGAACAGGGCAGTTCTTGGAAGCAAGCTCCACTAATCTAGAAGCAAGTTCCGTGGTCCTTTCTGGGAAAGTTGGGGTCCCAGTGCCAGTTTCCATTTATAAAACCTCCTGTTAGAGATGTGGCACCTGAGTGTGTTGGGACTGCTCCTTTGGTACGCTACAGATCTGATGGGCAAGATTGTTTCTTGTTGGTTTTAGGCTTTCTTTGATAAAATGGAGCTTCTGAGTGCCTCTAAAGGGTCTATGAGTAATAAATTTGCCTGCAACTCTTTGAACCAAGGACCTGAGACAGTTTGATCTGGTAAAAGGCACAGGACCTGGAATGAGGAAATCAGAGAATTCTGTCCCTTACCTGAGGCCTGTTTGTACTGAGCCTCAGTTCTCTCCTCTGTGAAATGTGGGATAATCATCCTCCTCTCACAGGATTGTTTTAAGAATTAAAAAATATCAGAGAATGAGATCCCATGCCACGGCAAATCCGTACTGAGGGGCAGAGGTAGACTTAGGGTGGCACCAGGTATGTTTGAAGCTCTGGTCTCCTGAAGAGACACCCCCTCTTTGGTTTGGTTCTTGGTGTTAGTGAAGATTATTCTGAGGATAGGAAGTGGTGCTAGTCTCATAGGATGGTAGATTGGGGGTCTAGGCCACCCAAGAGCCTGCTGGAATGCTGATCTAGCAGTCAGGAGACCCAAAGCCCAGAGATCTCACGTCATAGATTGTCACGTTCCTGCCTCTGAGCCAGTTTCCTGCCTCCCTGAGGCATTGTGGGACAGGTCTAGGTAGGGTGCTTTGGCTACCTGCAAAGAAAGGTACACCCTTAACTTTTGCCTGACCCCAAAGTCTCAGTCCTATTTTGTGAATTGTCAAGTGGCTGGCCTCCTGTATTTCTCTGTGCTGTTGTCATTTTGTGACTTTTCTGACACTTTGTTTTAGGCTGCAGTTGTCTCCTATCCAGTCCTGCTCTGACCTCTCATCATCAATTGACTCTGTTTGTTTAGCAGACCCTGTCTTGGCCAGAGCATGCACTCACTAATAAGCCTCCATCCCTCCAATGAATACTCTATTATTTTTGGTTAATTAATTAATGAGCCCTTAATGGACCTACTATTCAGTATGTTGAGGTCCAAGTCATAAGGCTGGCTGAGGGAATGGCATCTTTGGAACTTGAGTCTCTGTCTAGAAGGACAGGCCTGAAGGGAGGCCCTAGCCTTCTGAAATTGCTGAAAGGGATTGGATGCCAGGGTCTTGGAGCCCGAGAACCTGATTTGATGCGGGGCTGCACGGGGTAGCATTGAAGGAACCCTGCCTCTAGGATCAGACACAGTTTCAGGAGGGACTCAGACTGCAGCCCATCCTCTTTTCCCATCGCCGTGGTGCCCAGAGCATGGAGCTGGTCTGCAGAGGAGGATAGGACTCCAGGTGAATAGGAGCCAGGAATATGGTGAAGAGAGAGGCAGTCAGACAGGGGATGTGGCTGGGGAGGAGGGTAGGTTGCTGGTGGTCTGTCATGTGCTGGCCAGAGCTAATTCTGTGGGGGCCATCCTTCACACACACCTCCTCCGTCTGTGTGTCCTTCCTTAGGAAGTTTGGCTCTGGGTCCTTGGCCAGCTCCAAAGGCCAGGGCTTGAGTCAGAGCATCTAACATCATTTAGGGCCACTCTGCTGTTCTATCTGCTCCACTGTTCTGTAAATCTTTGCCACCAAACTGACCTTGGTATTCCCTTGCACCCCTTCACCTGGGCCCCCAACTGAAAAGCCCTCCTTCCAGACCCCTCTGCTTCGTCCCACCCACCCCTTACCCCAGCTCACACTCATCTCTTCCAGAAGGATTGATGTTGCCCTGGTGGGAGGTGCTGGAACCTGCTACTTATCAGCCCTGGCACCTTGGGAAGTTCCTTGACCTGAGTCTGCTTCTGTTTCTTATCTGTTAGATCAAGATAATAAAACAGCTCTCCTAGGGTGATTAGGAGGAATGCAAGAAGCAATATATGTAAAGAGTACAAAATCCATTAACCATGCCTTGGTTTTATTAACTTATTTGGGCCATGAGTTTTTGAGATAGCGATGACTTATCTTTCTGTGCCCCCTCATGCTCAGCTGTGGGGTCATTAGTGATCTATGTAGAAGGGAAGGTGCCTGCCCCATCCTGGTCAATCCAAGTGGCTGGGGAGGAGCCAGGCCAGCCAGCAGCCTCCTCAGGCTCAGGTTAAAGTCTCCCCCACCTCAAAGACCCCCACCCCCACCCCAGGAAGCTGGAGCCCTGAGGAATTTACCCTGAGGGATCTACTTCCAATTATTTGCACCTACTCTTTCAGGCACTGGCATTCTTTTGCCTGCAGGTTGGGATGGCCACGTACACTAGGGTTGTAGATGGCATTTCTCCTTGGTATCCTCAGGCCCTGTGCTAGGCATCTTCCGCATTTATATCTGCATTTGAGAGGTCTGATGTTATCGGTGGCCCAGCATGCCTAGTGCTGGTCACTGGCAAATTGAGAGTCAGACCCATATTTTTCCCTTTAGACATGTCGCTGTGCTGCTCAAGCCTAGACCCTTGTGCCTAAAGGAGAGGCAGATGTGTAGCAAGAGAGCCCCCCCCTCCCCGCCCACCTTCAGAAGCTGTTTCAGTTGTCCCTGTCGCTGTCTGAGCTGGCAGACACTAGACTGGGACAGGAGTCAGAGGGGGCAGTTGCAGGGCCCAGGCCCCGAGTATAAATTGTGAGCCCCTGCTTCCTGGTCCTTGTGGGCTCTCAGCACCTTCTGCTGCAGTATCCCCCTTGCATCCTTAGCTCTGTGTCTGAATCAGCCTTTCATGCCTACCTTTGGTGCAGCCATTTGGTGTGGAGTCCACAGCCCTTTCCGTGATTGCTTGGAGTGTACCAAGTCCTCAGATTTGTTTTCCTTCCTCATTTCCTTCCTTCAAATCCACTCTTAGATTTTACTTTTGTATTCAAAGGCCCTTGCACTGCAGTTTGAGGAAGATGGGCTGACCTGCTGCTACCTGCTCCGGGTAGAGGGAAGAATTGGCTCGGGGTGGTGAGCTGGAACTTGCTCATCTGGCCACCATCTGTCTCTGCAGGTGTCATGTGATTCTCCGAGGGAGCTGCTGTGTGAGTGGAAATGCTCTCAGTGCTGGAGAATGGACCCCCGGGCTGCCATCCCGGTAGGCAGCAAGGGAGGCTCAACGGTGGGGAAGAATGCCCAGGACAGCCATTTCATTGATTTTTCTCACTTTGAAATGAATGAGTATTGTCCGGAAAGTGAGGCCTTAGGCTGAGAAAGCTATAGCAGGAGCAGGCTCTGAGGATATCCTGCCCTTTCTAGAACATCTTTTTGGTGATAAAATGGGAATTTACAAAAAAAATGGTGGTGATTCAACATAGGCTACCTAAAGAACCTAAAGAGCAAAGATTTCTCCAAAGCAGAGATAGGTATGACCCATAAGTACATGAAAAGATGCCTGACATCACTAGACATTAGACAAATGCATTCAAAATCACAAGAGACATCTCCACACTCTCTGGGATGCCTCAAATCAAAATGACATAATAGTAAGTGGTGATGTTGTAGAAAAAATTAAATTAGAACCCTGGCACACTGCTGGCAGGAATGTCAAATGGTACAGCCATTATGGGAAGGTTTAGCAGTTGCTCAAAAAGTTAAACCCAGGCGTTGGCGCCGCTGTGGCTCTCGTCCCCAGGCCAGTGGACCCAAAGCAGCTCCTGGGGACGGATCAGTCCTGGAGTTTCAGGGAACCTCCGCGCTCCCCCGAGTTGGGGAAGGAGCCGAGTCCGGGTCCCCTCCCCACCCAGCCCGAGACCCCCGCTCTGGTGGGCATCCCTGCCTTGGGACCCCCGCCCTGAGTCTTTCCAGGCCCGGCCAAGCTGTGTGGGGAAAGGGCCTGGGGAGGGCGGAGGTGGGCCCGAAGCGAGTAGTGCCAGCAATCGGGCTGGAGAGGGCTCGCGGTTGGCAGTTGGTGATTCAGGGTGCAAATGGCCTCACCCGTAAGGGGACGCCTGGAGACGACGATCCGGGGTGGAGCAGCCCTGGAGCAGCGCACCCAGGGGACACAGAGGCTGGAGGCCAACAAATCCCGCGGGGGGGGGGGGGGGCGTTGGTGGAGGGCGCAGGGTGGGAGTCTACCCACCTTGGGCTCTGCTTGCCAGCAGGCAGCACACCACACCTTCAGTCGCAGCCCTGCCAGCTGCAGCCCCTCCCTCCTGCCTTCTCTTGCCCTGGGCCGGCTCCCAATGTCTCCACTGGCCCAGACACTCCTTCAGGCTCCTCCTCGCCCCTCCCAGAATTGGGGGCAGCCCTCCGGAGCCTCCCTCTGCCTCTTTGCTCCCCTTGGCAGCTCCTGCTCCCCGAGGTTTCCCGACCCAGCCCTCAGAAGCCCCGCCCAACGAGATGGGGGCCTAACCTGCATCGTTTGCTGGCTGGAAGGTCTATCTAGCCCTTCACCATGGGCCCGCAGAGACCTGCCCTGCCAAAGTGAGCGAGTGCCAGGGGTCCAGGAGAAGGTGACGAGAAGGGGTATCCTCCCAGGGTTTGTTGCCTTTGCTCCAGGCAGCTTACTGACTGCGCCTCCAGGGCCCACTGTGCACCCCTTTCCCCATCGAGGAGAGCTTAAGAAAGTGGGGAAGGGGCACTAGGAGCCCCTACCCGGACCCCTGCCGGCCAGACCCTGTTCCTTGGGTTCCTCAGCCTCAGCAAGCCACAGGGGCTCCTACCTGCTGCCCCCGGGGAGACCCAGTTGGGCAGGAGATGTGGTCAGTGTAAAGATCGGGAGGGAGCAGCCACGCAAGAAGTCACTCATTCATCTTGTTGATGGTGAGACCTGGGCAGCTTTACAGTTAGGCTCTGACCAAGGCTGCCCCACCCAGAGCCAAGCTAAGCTGGCATGCAGAGGGGTGGGTTGGGGCCATCACTCCAGGACAGCTTTGGGGAGGACACCGCCTGGGTAGTGCATTCTCTAGGGGCGGCTCTGCTCTCCTGGGGCAACGTGGAGATCACAGGGCAGGTGGGCAGGCCCTCCAGCCTCTCTCGGGAGGTTGGAGGTGGGATCTGCAGTCGGGGGCGGTGCGGGCCGCTCTGGGCGGGCCAGGCTCCGAGTTCACGTTCCCCGCAGAGCCGCTGGGGAAGAAAAGAGAAACCAAGAGAACCGGTTCCCCGGCCTTGGCAGTCCTGGTGCCTCATGCCAAGGCCCTTGGTCTACGCGAAGCGGGGACACTCCCGGGGTAGAGCGGCGCCGGGGCAGCTCCTAGAGCCCCGCGCCTCAACTCTGACCCCGAGGGCCCGGGCCGGGGGCGCAGGATCCTGGAGGGAAGAGGCTCTGTGGACCCGGATTTCCTGAGGGCTGGTGGCGTCGGGGCGGGGGCGGGGGCGGGCGGGCGCGGAAGGAATGAGCTCTTTTTCCCACTTCACAGACAGGGAAACTGAGGTTCAGGCAACTTTTTGGCAAGTGTGGTGTCGACTTACCGCCGCCAGTCAACCCCATCTCTTTGAGTCAAGGCTTCCTTGGCTGCAAAGTTGGACCAGTATTACCCACAACCTCCCCACCGGGGGATTGAATGCAGGCTCAAATCTTATCAGCAATGCCACAGAATCAGCGTTGGCATAATTACATCAGCGACTGTGGGCATGGGAACCTTCGAGATTATTTTATCCGAGTGCCCCGTTTTGGAGATACCAAGGCCCTAAGGCACAGGAGGAACGCGGCTTCGGGACTCAACCAAGTCTCTTGTCCCCCTAGCGCGGCGTGCCTCCCGGCTGGGTGGCCCTGACCTCCGCGCCCCTCCTCCTCGTGCCCACAGGGAGACTCCGCGGCCGCGATGGCGATGGCGGCGGACGTCGAGGGGGACGTGTACGTGCTGGTGGAGCATCCCTTCGAGTACCCCGGCAAGGACGGGCGGCGCGTCGCCATCCAGCCCAACGAGCGCTACCGGCTGCTGCGCCGGAGCACGGAGCACTGGGGGCACGTCCGGCGCGAGCCCGGCGGCCGCCCCTTCTACCTGCCGGCGCAGTACGTGCGCGAGCTGCCGGCGCTCGGGGACCCCGCCGCCTCCTCGCCGCCGCCCGCGCTCCGCCCGGGCCCCGCAGCCCCCGAACCGCTCGCCTACGACTACCGCTTCGTGAGCGCGCCGGCGCCCGCGGGCCCCGACGGCACGGCCGCCAAGCCCCGGGGCCGCGTGAGCTCCCTGTGCGGCCCCGCGCGGCGCGGCGCCTCGACCCAGCACGGCAGCCCCGGGCCCGGCCTGCCCACCTGCCTGTACACGCGGCCCGCGGCGCCCGTGCGGCCCGCGCGGTCCCTGGACGACCTGGCGCGCGCCGCCGTCGCGCCCCCTGCCGGCCTCCTGGGAAGCGCGGGCAGCTTCAAGGCCTGCAGCGTGGCGGGCTCCTGGGTGTGCCCGCGCCCCCTGGCGCGCAGCGACTCGGGGAACGTCTACGAGGCCATCCTGGACGAGCGCGGCCCGGCGCGGGACGAGCGCCCGCAGCAGGTATGGGGCGCCCGGGAGCGAGGAGGCGGGCGGGGGGCTGCGCCCGGGCTCCAGGAGCCCCGCTCCGCTTAGCGTCCGCCGGCTCTGGACGGGCTGCCTCACGCGGAGCCCCACGTTCCTCAACCACGAAACGAGAGGGGTGCAGGCTCCCAGTCACATCTGCAATTCCGAAATGCCAAAGCTCCCCGAAGCGCGAGTGTTTTCCGTAACTCAGTTGGTGGCAAAGTTGGACTTGAGCCCGGGTGAAGCCGTTGGTGGTCTTTATTTATTTATTACACTTCGTTTTCCTGCAGAAATGCAGATGACCTGGAGTACGGTGTGCCGCCCACCCCGTGCTGGCAGGTGCGCGCCACCTCACCTGCCTGACAGCCGCACCATTCCGAGAGGCGTCGGGATCCTGGGCCTGCAGGATCTCTCCGCCTCCCCTGTCTCATAGACGCTTGGGGATCAGATGAGATAATGGATGTGAAAGTCAGGGATCTGCTTCCCGTTTTGGCTTCTTCCAACATTTCAGTCATTTCAGTTCCCCTCTAAACACACACACGCACGCACGCACACGCACGCACACCAATTTTTTGTTTCAGGAAGAGGTCTGGTTACAGCGAGGGTTTTTTGTTGTTGTTGTTGTTTGTTTTGTTTTGTTTTCTTTCGTTTCGTTTCGAATCCGGTTGTGTTGATTTGGGCAACCGAAAATAGAGCACGGTTTTAAAACGCTCTTACATCCCCAGAATCCTTTCCATGGCCCTGACATCTTGAGCTTTAGGAACTTGCGGCAGGGGAAGGGGGGTGTGGAGACGTGGAGGGAGGATGCACAAACATCTTTTTGACATCTGCCACCAGCTGGGTAATTATGGGAGATTCACTTCCTCTCTCAGGGTCTCAGTTTGTCCCTTGGCCCAAAGACGGGTGGAAAGGGTGAATGGATGACCCCCCAACCTTGTGTCTCTGGTTTCTTTCTTTGTCCTTGATGTACTTGATGTCAGCGTGGTTGCCTGGCACATGCCAGGACTGAGTCTGGGATGCCCCGCGGAAGGAGGCACCGTCCCGCTCGGGGACTTCCTGGGTCTTCCCACCACCAGGTCTGGTTACAGTGCAAAGAGCTCAGGATTTGAAGCTAGAGAGACTCGAATTTGACCCTGCTGGGTGACCTGCCAGCTGCTGAGGAATCCCTTAATTGCCCCAGCCCCAGTGTCCTCCTGTGTAAAGGATTAGCGTTGTGAGCCTTCGACGAGGTGAGGCGTGGAAGCGCTTGGCACGTAGCAGGCGCCGCACGGAGGCAGACCCGGGTCGCATTTAGCATCCCCTTCGGCGCCGCCTTCGCTTTGATTTCTGCAAGGAGCAGCCCGCCCCCCTCTGGCCATGGCGGGGAACAGCATTCTGCGGGTGAGGACGCGGACCCAGATTCCGCCCGGAAGGAACGGGGGCGGGGGCCAGGGGGATCTTGCGCCCGGCGTCCCTGGGGGCCAGGTGGCCAGCTTCTCCGGGGCAGATGGCTGGATGCCAGCGCTCCTTACCCCGGCGCCCCTCCGTTCCCAGGCAGGCCGTCGGAGGCGCATTCCGGGGCCTTTCCATATTCTCTTTCTCCTTCTTCAGCAGCAGTTACCGGGGAGTGAGGGGGTGGGGACACACGTGATGGCGGGGTGGTGCTCGCGCCGGGAGGAACCGGGCGTCCGCGGAGAGACCTGGGTATTGGTCGAGACGCTCAGCCTGCTCCCCCTTCTGGCCCTAATTCCCCGTGCGATCTCAACAAGAGGCTTGGTATCTCTGTTCCTGTTTCCCCTGTGACCCTGCTTTATTCCAGTGTCATGTGTGGGTCTCCCTGACCCCCTGTCCCCTACAAACTCCAGGGGTGGGGAGTTGGTTCTCTCCTGGGAAGGATCCCCAGTCTGCTCTTAGTTATTGAAGGCAGCCTTCTTTTTTTTTAAGATTGATTATTTATTTATTTATTTATTTATTTATTTATTTATTCACGAGAGACAGAGAGAGAGGCAGAGACCCAGGCAGAGGGAGAAGCAGGCTCCAGGCAGGGAGCCCGATGCAGGACTGGATCCAGGAACTCCAGGATCATGACCTGGGCAGAAGGCAGGTGCTCAACCGCTGAGCCACCCAGGGGACCCGAAGGCAGAATTTAGAGAAGGGAATTTCCTGAAAGGTAAGCCTCCCTGTTTCCTTCTTAGAGGAGGCAGGAGAGGCAGCACCTACCCTTCCCCTTCATTCACTCCTTGACTAAGCATGAACTGGCCTCCCACCTGCCTGCCAAGCATCTGATGAGGCACAGCGCCAGCCCTGGAGAGCTACCATCTGAGTCAGGAGCCTGGCAAGAGGGCAGATGCCTCAGACCAGCGTGGCACAGGCCATCTGGGATAGAAGGACACCCAGCGTGCCGTGGTGCCGAGGCATGGGTGCAGGTGTGAGATGTGGCACCCTTGAGGCCTTGCAGCTCCACTCCCATCCTGTACTGCTGGGGCTCTTGTGGGGAATGGGCAGTGCCTGGCCAGGCAGGGCCTCATGGACTCTCACCAGCAATGTGGACTTAATCCTGCAGCTGCTGGAAGATTCTCAGCAGAGAAGAGAGGGGGTTCAGAAAAGACCCCCGTGGCTGGGACTTTGAGAATAGCAGAGGACAGACCTCCATGGTCTCCCAGGCACACAGTGATGACAGGAGATTTGGGAAGTCGATTCCCTGGAATCTAGTGGCCGACGGGCTGAGGAAGGTGGGAGAGAAGTCGGAATGAGTCGCAGTCTCCCAGTCGCACACCCCGCAGACAGTGGTCTGTTTATTCGGTGGCGCCAGGTCCAGACAGCAGCTGGAGAGGGGGCCTGCTGCCCAGCAGAAGGCCTGCAGCATGTGGCCTGCAGCATGTGGACCGGGGGTGGGCAGAGTGCGTGGACGTGGGGCCGGGAACACCTGAGACAGTCAGGCCCCACCACATTCGGGTAATAGACAAAGGGAGGGAAGAGAAGCCCCAGAGGAAGGAATAGGCAACAAGGAGGAAGAACAGGAGAGTGCCTGTCCAGACACCGAGAAACGTCCAGAAGAAAGGAGAAGTGAGATAAAGGCCATTAAACATGTATCAGAAACGGTGACTGCGAGGTCAGCAGCCACCTTATCAGGAGCTGGTCAAGGGGTTACTGAGGGCTCAAGGCAGGGGCCAGAGGGATGAGGTAAGGACACCGGCTGAGCGTAGTCAACTCAGGAGCTTGGCAGGGAAGGGAGAGATGCTTTGTGGCCAGAGGCAGGTGGAGGTCAAGGGGGGAGGCTCCCCAAATCTAAGCGAACGGTCAGGAGCCAGAAGAGTGGGAGGCTGAGGATGGTGAAGAGGTGGTTGGGGAGATGGGACGCAGGGAGAGAGGCCAACAGGGTGGGGGTGGGGTGCCCCGGGCAGAGAGGGAGGGACCCATTTCCTCTGAGGTGAGGGGCAATGATCTGAGGGTGGAGGTGACATAGGATCAGGGTTGGGTCATTGGGGATAGTCGACCAGTGGACAAGGGGAGAGGGTGGCATGGGGGGAGGAATCAGCAGAGGCAGGGACCCACCCCAGAGGAGAGAAGCCTCTGCACTGTGTGGCATTTTATAGCCTCGTCATTCACCTTCCACTCAACTAACATGTAATGAGCACCTGCTGTGTGCTGGTCAAAGTGCTGGACCCTGGGGACGCAAAGCATGTTACACCTGACACGATCCTGTCCCAAAGGGGCTCGTGGTCCCATGGGCTTTCACTCAAAGGTTCATCCCCGCAGCAGCTCGGAAGGCAGTCTCAGCTGGGTGGCCACAGCCTTGGCCAGCCTGTTCCCCTCAGCAGGGACAGGACAATTGGAAGGCAAACAAGTATTCACTTTCCAAGCCCCCTGCGTGTCCCCAGCGGTGGGCACCGGCCACAGGGAAGGAGGCAGGAATTCCCAGCCCTCGTCCACCAGCCAGCACCCAGCTACCCAGGGCGCAGTGGGAGAAGCTGTCCCAGGAGAGGGCAGAGGCACACCTTCTGGAGCACTCTGCCCCCACCCCCTCTAAGGGAGGAGGAGGGGCCTCTGAGACTCCTCCCCCGTGGTTGCGGTGGAGTGGGGGAGGGGGACCTGCTGACTTGGGGATTTCAGGGTGTGGTCACCATCCCCACCCCAGGGCCTCTGAGGTGGAAAGGCCCAGGTCGGCCCTTTGGACGGGAGCCCGCCCCTGCTGCCCAGACATTGGCCACAGGGAGGAAAGAGGTGCAGCCAGAGGCCTCAGCAGCCTCCTATGCAGCCAGCCCAGCCCTACTCACCTGAGTAGGCAGCCGGACTAGAAGGAGCCTCTGGGGCCCTGGTTCCCTGTCCTGTGCTGAGAACTGTGAGTGACCCCTCAACTCCCAATGGGGCCCGGGGAAGGCGGAGTCGTGCCCTGGCAGCTCTCCCACCCTCTCTCCTCCTTCCCTGACCTCCACCTGGTCTTTTCCTGCACTCATGCTGAAACTCCCCTGCCAGGTGCCTGGCGGGCAGGCACCTCACCCTCCTCTCTGGATCCCAGGCCTGGCACCCACCCCTTGGGACAGACTCCAAGAGCCGCCCCAGGCAGCGGTGATTAAGGCAAAGGAACTGGCCTTAGGGATCCCTCCACCTGGATCCCCCTTTGGGACCAGCCAGGGGGCCCTCTAGGAGGAGCAGGGGAGCTGAGGCCAAGGAGGGGGGGCAGTGAGCGCCCTTGTCTGTATGCCCTCCTCCCAGCAACTGTCTTACCTCCCCCCCACCCACCCTTGGAGAACAGCAGCCCTGGGCTGGCCCGGCTGGTTTCTTCACACCTGGCTTGACCTTTCCCTCCCCATGACTCACCTGCAGCCCCAGGCTGACCCTAGAGCCCCACTGCCCAGCCTAAGGCCTGACCCATGAAAGAGCAGCTTCTTGGGTAGCCCCCTCCCAACCCAGCCCACATTCCTGGCCACCAGTAGTCCTCCCCACCCACAGCTCCCAGGGCAGAAAGGAGCAACCTCCCAGGCCCCTGGCAGCCCCCATGGCTCTGTGGAGTCCCCTGGGTGATCTCCCCTGAACCTGAGCCTTATGATTCACCTCTCAGTCCCCAGCCCCCCTGAGACGGGTCCACCTGCCTCCCCACTTCCTTCCTGAGCGCCAGGGGCCGGCTTCTCACTCAATCTGTTGTCTCTGCCTTTCCTGGAGCTGTCTGTGTCCAGTAGTGGGGAGGGCCAGGCCCAGCTGATGCAAACATGGTCAGGGTTCCAGACTAGAAGGTCAGGGGACAGTTGAGGTTGATTGGCGTTGAGGGAAATGGTGCTGCCAGGGACTGGGTCTGAGGGACATAGGGGTCCTTGCTCAAGTGCAGGAGGCTCTCTTGCCAAATTGAGGAAGGATTGTGGTGTTGAGGGGACTTCCAGAGCAGCTGCTTAGGCACAGCAGAGCCTGCAGGACCCTTCTGCCTAGCCCAGGCTCTGGGCTCCTATGGGTCCTCCGAGTGGAGGTCCACCGTGAGGCATTGGGTGAGCAGGGCAGGGGTCCCTCTCAGGGCTTCCATGTCTGTCCTGGGGGCTGAGCCAACTTGGCCTAGGAAAGGAAGCCAGAGGAACCAAGAAAGGTGCCAGAGGGGGGCCTTCCTGCCTCTGCTGCACGCAACTGGAGTGCTCCTGGAATCTTCTCAACTTGTAAATTACTATCCCCCCCCCCCCATAAAAATAGCTTAAGGAGGGGCTCTGGGGAGGCTCCCTAGGTTAAGCATCTGCCTTTGGCTCAGATCAGGATCCTAGTGTCCTGGGATCAAGCCCCGCATAGAGAACTCTACCTCTGCCCCTATCCCCACTCGTGCTCTATCTCTCTGTCTCAAATAAATAAATAAAATCTTTTTTTAAAAAAATAGCTTAACGCCATTGCAAATATTTGGCGAATATGGGCAATCTCACTCTAATGACTATTAGAGGGAATCCCTGGGTGGCTCAGCGCTTTAGCGCCTGCCTTCCGCCTAAGGCGTGATCCTGGAGTCCTGGGATCAAGTCCCAGGTCAGGCTCCCTGCATGGAGCCTGCTTCTCCCTCTGCCTGTGTCTCTGCCTCTCTCTCTCTCTCTTTGTCTATCATGAATAAATAAATAAAATCTTTTTTAAAATAATAATGACTATTAGCATTTTGGCTTCTTTTCATCCATTCTGCTTTACTCTGTGTGGGAGAGTTTTTACAGACCCCGGGGCATCCCGGTACACTGACAATGGCACTGCGATTTTTCACCTACTGTGTCATGGATTCAGTACATGGCAGGTGCCACTGAGAAACAAGGCATGGTCCCTGCCATCAGGTAGTTTTCTGTCCCAGAAGAGAGATGGGCTAGCAGACCCACAGGTAGGATCTGGTGTGGCAGGGGTGCCTGCAGGATGCCTTGGGAGTGCGCTGGAGGAGCTGTCCCCAGAGTCCCCAGAATCCCGCCAGTCACTAGAGAGAAACTTAGGATTGCCTCCTGGCCAAGGAAGGGGAACAGCAGCTGAATCCGAGAGGTTCCTACCATTCAGCCTCCTCCCTGAAACCCTCTGGACCTACCTGGTGCTTTGTTAGGGGCAGACTTTTTTTCTCATCAACGGTAGTTTGGTCTTTTCACGTTTTCCACTCCTTCTTGTTCACTTTGGCCATTTTGCCTTTTTCCTAGGAAAGTATTCATTTTTCCTAGATTTGCAAAATCTCCATTTTTAAATTTCTCTATGGATTCCTTTGTGACCGAAGAAATAAATGGTTTTTCTAAGTTTTTCATAGTGGAAAAATCGTATATTTTCCATCTAAGGGACATAAGGTCTGGTATATATCAAGCCAAGCTGATCGATTACGTTATTGAAACCTGTGTTTCCTTTGTAGACTTCGTTTTGTTTTTGTCTTTTACTCCAGTTCCAATAGAGGTTTATTACATCTCTCGCTCAGATTTTCTTTGTAAAGATCTTGTACTTTTAGCAGGTTTTGCTTTTTTTTTTTTTTTAAGGTTTTATTTATTTGTTCATGAGAGACTCAGAGAGAGGCAGAGACACAGGCAGAGGGAGAAGCAGGCTCCCTGCGGGGAGGACTCAATCCCTCAATCCCAGGACCCCGGGATCACGTCACGGGATCACACCCTGAGCCAAGGCAGATGCTCAACCACTGAGCCACCCAGGCATCTCAGGTTTTGCTTTTTATATTTAACTACAACTTTGTTGGCAGTGCACACAGATTTTGACTGTCCTGGCATCACAGAGTGTGCCTTTGTATCATCCCCTGGTGTCCCTCTTTACCCGGTGGGTGGTTTCAACCTGAATCACCATCTTGCTGTTACAAGCAGGGCCACTCTTTCTATTTTATTGGGTTTTATTTTTTGCACTTGCTGGTATCTCTCAGTATCCTTCTATATTCAACATTATCATGTTTTTACGTCTATTTCATATATATATCTCCTACCACTGAATTTGGAAACCCAAACTGACTGTCTTTTTTGTTGGGATAATGCACTCTTTTCAGAATCTTTAACGGGTTTCCTTTTCCCCCTTCTATCAGGTTGCTCCTGATTGTCCTGTTCCTCTGCTGTCCTGCTACCCCTTGCATTTCATTCGTGGCTTCTGCTTTTCCCCGCGGCTCCTGATCAAACATCCCCTCCAGGATGTGCAGAAGGGAGGGATGCTTTTTCTCAACACTCCTCCTCCTGGAACTCATAAAACCCCGTCAGTCTCCGGATAGCCGTGGGTCTTTTTTCAGCTTAGAGAAATCTCTTTGTTGCATGAGTATTGGGGTCTTTGCCTTTTTCTTTCATTTGCACGTTAGCTCTCTTGACTGGCGTCTCCAGCTTGGTAGCTTTGCCCCCTCTATGTCTTGCCTCTGCGTACATAAGTTCTGAGATATTTCTCCTGCTTTCTCTTCCAGGCCACAAATTTGAGTCTGGAAAGGGACTGTCCTCACCTTCAATGAGTAGTAAATGATATATTTTAAATTCTAAAGTAGTAGTCTTTTTTTTTCTTTAGTGTCTTACTTGAATCTCCTGAAGATTTCCCTTTTGTTGTTGTTCCAGTAGTCACTGTGTTTTCCAGCCCTTCTATCTTGCTAATAGCAAGATTTTTTTAAAAATTAGATAATGTACTTTCACGGTTTTTAAAAATCAAAGCAATAGGGTGCCTGGGTGGCTCAGTGGTTGAGCGCCTGCCTTTGGCTCAGGTAGTGATCCTGGGATCCTGGGATACAGTCCCACATCAGGCTCCTCGAAGGAAGCCTGCTTCTCCCTCTGCCTGTGTCTCTTCCTCTCTGTGTGTGTCTCTCATGAATACATAAATGACATCTTTTTTTAAGATTTTATTTATGTATTCATGAGAGACACACAGAAAGAGAGGCAGAGACACAGGCAGAGGGAGAAGCAGACTCCATGCAGGGAGCTCGAAGTGGGACTCGATCTTGGGTCTCCAGGATCACACCCTGGGCTGAAGGTGGCACTAAATTGCTGAGCCACCCGGGCTGCCCTGAAATCTTTAAAACATAAAATAAAAATAAAAGCAATATTAAAAAGTATATAATAAAAATCCCCCCACACACACCTGCTTCTGTGCCCTGTTCTCTCCATCAACTCATAAGTCACCACTTTCATTAATTCTTTCTCGATTCTGCCAGAGTTTCTTTATGCAAACACAAACCTGTATGAAAACACATTTGATTACTTGCTTTTCTGTCTCTCTTCCGTAAAGGTAACATGCAGTACACACAACACCGCATCTTGCTTCTTCTTTGCCTTTTTGATTTAACAATATATCTTGGAGTCTGTGCAGAGAGAGTATCAGTCTCCTTCCTTAGAGCTACATGGTTTTCACTGTACGGATGTATCAGAAATTCTTCAACCGGTCCGCTGGTGATGGGCCCTTGAATCGTTTCCCATCTCTTGCTATTATGCACAATCCTGTAATAGATAATCTTTCACCCCACGTGCAGATAAATCAAGGATAAATCCCAGAAGTAGGATTGCTGGGTGGAAGGATAAACGATGGATATTTGTTAAATTTTGCCAAATTGCTGTCCCTTTCCTGGGGGCTTATACCAATTTACATTCCCACCAACACAAATGTGAGTGTCTGATCCCCCACAGCCTTGCCAACCAGGTGTCAACAAGATGTCGTTTCCTGCTGATCCAATAGTAAAATATATGATTTTAGGATAGCTTGAATTTGCATTTCTCTTTTCAGTGAGAGTGAGCATCTTCTCATAGATTTAAGGACTGTTTGTTTTCCTTTTTCTGTTAACAACCTGTTCAGAGCCAGTGCTCATTTTTCCATTGACTTATTGGTCTTTTACTTATTGGTTATTAGGAGGTTTTGCCATACGAAGGAAAACAGCCCTCTATCTCTTACAGGAGTTGTCATGTAAGTTTCTCTTCTGACTTTG
The DNA here is from genome assembly GCF_003254725.2 of Canis lupus dingo. Classification (NCBI taxonomy): domain Eukaryota; kingdom Metazoa; phylum Chordata; class Mammalia; order Carnivora; family Canidae; genus Canis; species Canis lupus. The sequence continues at coordinate 18,329,232 of NC_064251.1, forward strand.
CTAATGTTATTTTCTGGCCACGCAAATGACTTAAGATGCACTTACGTGGTCAAATGTATGGCTTTGAGAGTTTGAGTCTCTGCTTTTTTGTTTGTTTGGTTTGGTTTGGTTTTAAGATTTTATTTATTTATTCATGAGAAACACACAGAGAGAGGCAAAGACAGGCAGAGGGAGAAGCAGGCTCCCTGCAGGGAGAGCCCAATACAGGACTCAGTCCCAGGACCCCGGGATCACTGCCTGAGCCAAAGGCAGATGCGCAACCACTGAGCCACCCAGGTGCCCTTCTGCCTTTTTTATTTTTAATATACAATTTTGCTTATGTTTTTCTCTTTAAGTATTTTTATGGTTTCGCTTTTTATGTCTGAATCTTTGATCTATTTGGGGGTATATCCGAGTGGACAGAGTAAGATGTCAACCCACCTTTAATTATTTTTCTGGATGGCCATCCACCTATCCTGCCACCTTTTACTGACAAACTCCTCTTCCTACCCGGATTGGTGATTGGTCTTTAGCACGTCCTGACCCTGCTGTATTAGGGTCTTGCAGCCCAGGTAGATTTGGTTGTTCTCTTTGCTCCACCTCTCTCCAGCCACTGTCCTGTAGGAGGAGTGGGGTTTATGTGTCTTTTCTCACTGGGGCTGGGATGAGCTGTTGAAGTGTCCCCACTAGGCGCGGCCCTAGAGCAGAGGAATGGTGGTCTCTGCCAGTGGGCCAGCCAGGCTGGGCAGCCTCTTCTAAGACACCATCAAGAATTCTCCCTGCCTGCTGCCTCCTCGGCATCCCCAGCCTGTTGGGCAGAGAGTGCTGAGCCCACCTGTTTGACTCCCTGTCAGCTCCTAGGGGTCACCCTGCTTTCCCCCTAGGGTCCTATGGTGGCCTGGTCTGCCCCGGGGTCTCCTGGGTTCCAGCTTCTATCTCAGGCCCTCTACTCCGGCCAGCCAGCCCTGCCCAGGAGCTGGCACAGCCCCTTCCTTGAGGGTAGCGTCCAGGAGAAGAGAAGAAGCAGGACATGTTTAAGCTGCCATGTTTCCAGATTTCCTAGAGCCAGAGCTGCGTCATAAAGGAGAGAAATTACTACCAGGGGTAGGGGAGAGCTGGAAGGGCCTGTCTTTCTGGATAAGAAACAGTGAACACCTTGGAGTAGTAACACTGAGAATCCAGAAGAGTAAACAAGTTTAAGGGAGGTTTTCTCCCCTTTTTATTATGAAAAAATTTTTAAAGATTTTATAATTTATTCATGAGAGACACACAGAGAGAGGCAGAGGGAGAAGCAAGCTCCCTATAGGGAGCCTGATGTGGGACTCGATCCCAGGACCCCAGGATCATGACCTGAGCCAAAGGCAGGTACTCAACCACTGAACCACCCAGGTGTCCCTATTATGAAGATTTTCAAACATGCAAAGAAGTAAAAAGAATATTATAATTAATATAATTATACCTATTACTTAGATTTAACAATTCTTGTCAAGTTAGTTCTCTCTCTTTTTTCTTTTTGCTGAGAAATAATAAATTCCAGAATTTATCCTATCTCATCCCTTAAAAACTCAGCCTGTATGTCTTTTTTTAACAAGATTTTATTTATTTATTTATTTATTTATTTATTTATTTATTTGAGAGATGTTGAGTGAGTGAGAGAGAGAACATGAGCAAGGGGAAAGAGGCAGAAGGAGAAGTAGGCTCCCTGCTGAGCAGGGAGCCCTATGCGCCCCGGGGATTCCAGGATCATGACCTGGGCCAAAGGCAGACGCTTAACCAGCTGAGCTTCTGAGGTGCCCCAGCCTGTATCTCTTAAAAATGTTTTTTTCGATAACCACAATACTATACCCATTATTATATCTAACAAAATTAATATTAGTTCCTTCATATCAGCTAAGATCCAGGCCATAGTCAAATGTCCCTCATTGTCCTAAAACAAATCTCTCATAGTCACTTTGCTTGAACCAGAATCAGCTCAAGGACCATGCATCTCATTTGTCTCTTAAATCTCTCTTGCTGGTTCCCTCCCTCTTCTCCTGCCTGGACAGGGACCAGAGTGGTAGCCCCATAGGACATCTATTCTAGATTTGAATTTCTGCTTCCTTGTGGTGGGGTTGCCATGTTCCCCTAGCCCCTGTGTTACCTGGGGACTGATAGGTCCGAAAGGCTTAGGCTGGTCCCCAGCCTCGGGGACTCTAGGTCTCTGCTTGAACAACCAAGATGGGGCACCTGGATGGTTCAGTGGTTGAGCGGCTGCCTTTTGCTTGGGTCATGATCCCAGGGTCCTGGGATCAAGTCCCACATTGGGCTCCCTGCAGGGAGCCTGCTTCTCCCTCTGTCTGTGTCTCTGCCTCTCTCTGTGTCTCTCGTGAATAAATAAAATCTTAAAAAAAAAAAAAGAAAAAACAAAAACAAGATGATGCCAAGATGGGAAGGAGGAGGGGAGGAAGGTGAACTTGGTTTCTGGGATATGCAGCTTGTAGGGTGTACCAAGGACCCCCAGGACTCCACTCAGGTTTTTGCTCCTGGAGATGGTCTTGCAGGTAGTTAAGCTAACAGATCCGGCTGGGCTTCCCCGGGACAGGAGAGTGAGAAGCAAATGGGAGACCCAGTATCAAGGAGTTAAGCGGAGGAAGAGGAGCATGGCTCACAGCCCAGGAGGCACCAGAGGGTGAGGAGGGAGAGGCCTGTAAGGACTAAGTCCTGAGGAGAGTCAGACCCTCCAAGGACCACTGCTGTCATCAAAGGAGTTGTAGGACCCCCGGGCAGTGGGCTGGACGTCAGAAGCAGGACGGCAGACACACACACACACCTTCAACAGGTGGGCTCCGGAAAGGAGGCAGGATGAGCTGGGTCCAGGAGCACACATTTTCTTTTTAAGATGGAGAGACCTGGAATTTGTTGCCACGCCAAAGGGCCTGCAGCCATCAAGTGGGAGGGTTAGTGAGAGGTTTGTGGAGAGGCAGCTTCTGAGCAAGAGGCAGTGGGATCCTCAGGGGCCCATATTCGGGAGGCCCTCTTGGACGGGGGAACCTGGTCCCTCCAGTGGGGAAGTGAGGAGGTGCGGTGGGTACAGGTGCAGACACATTTGGAGGGACAGGCCCCTGTCACATCTCTCTCCCTCGGTTGGCTCACGATGACAGCCTTTGCCAGCCAGCAGTTTCCTTGACAGACGGTTTCTGATTCCTCCTGGGCGTCAGCCAGCCTTATCCAGAGCACAGAGCATGTGAGTGGCAAAGGGGCTCCACCCCCTACCCCACCTACCCTGAGGAGCAGGCCAAGCACACAGTCCCATGAGGTCACCAAGAGGCTGAGGGCAGAGTCCAGAGCCGAGGGCACTCAATCGAAACCCAGAACCAAAAAAACGGAAGTGTCACCCCGCTTTCTTTCCCACGTCCCTGAGTGTAGAGTGTAGGGTGTAGGATCCCGGGGGCGGCTTGACGCCTCCACAGAAGCCAGCCCTGGGAGCGGGGAGAGAATGACAGCACCATTCTATGGATAAAGAAACAGAGGCGCAGAGATTCAAGGGGCTGCCCGGGGAGAAGCTAGGGCACCAGCGACACAAGAAGCCATTTCTCTGAATCCTGCGTCATTCTCCCCGCCCCCCTTTAATCAAATGATGATGCCTCTGCTCTAAACCCCACAGAGGAACCTGACCTCGGGCTACTGTGTTCGTCGCAGGCTACAGGCCGAGCAGTAAGGTTACACTGAGCCTCACCTGGGCTTTAGTACAAAACGAGGGGTCTGAGCCCCGGCCCAAACCTGTTACACCAGACTCTGGGGACAGCTCCAGGCGTGGTTCCCTCCGTTCTGAGGGGACCCCCAGTTCCCCCACTGCACATCAGTGGACTTGTGGCTCAGGGCTGGGGGTGGGTACAGTGAGGCCCGGACTCCGTCCTGGAGATGGCGTGCTCAGGGAAGGGAAGGACGCCAGCTCTGGGCACCCTGCAAGGCTCCCTGAGGCAAAGATCACAACCCATCCTCCACTCTCCCTCCGCTCAGCTCTGGAGGCACTGAAGTCAGCAAAGGAGGTCCCGACCCCGCGGCAGCCCCCCTGAGCCAGTCTCTGGGCTCCAGTCACTGGTTTGCAGGCATTTCTTTTGCCTCTGGCTTCAGAGAGCTGATAGGATTTTTCTGGTTGCCACAAGCCTCCTGTGAGGGTTTTGGGGAGAAGGGGTGAGGACAGAGCAGCCGGCTTGTTCTGTCCCCTCCTCCACCGTGTGCCTCTAGAGGGCCAGGCCAGGTGTGAAGATGCGGTTGAGGGAGGAGGACACCACTGGGGAGCTGCTGTGGTCACACCTCCTCTTGCTGAGGGGAAGCCTAGACTGGAAGCCTGAGGAACCAAGCTCCTTGACCAAGAAGAGCAGGCCAGAGCTGTGTGGGTTTGGCTCAGCCCCTGTGGTGGGGGGCCAGAGCCCCCTGGGAAGACCCCAGGCCTGGGGGGCCCAGCTTCTTACAGAGGAGGAACAGCACGTGGGCTGCCTTTTCGGTGGTCCCAGTCTCCTGTACTGTCACTCTTGGTTCCTGCCACAGGAAGACCCTGCTCCCTAGTTCTCCAGCGGGGCAGTGCTAAGGGCTCAGGTCCCCACACCCATGTCCTCTCTCTCCTTCCCCAGCTCCTGCCTGCTGCCAGCTCAGAGTTTCCGGCCTTTCCCATCTTCTGGGCCTGGCTCCATCTCTCCTGGTGACCTATTTTGCATGTGGCCCATGTCCCCCAGGGCGGGGGCAGTGGGATGTGTCATGTGTGTGACAAGTGGGAGGACCCCAGGCCTCTCTGCCCTCAGTGTTCCAGGCTTCTGAGTCCCACCTGGGATGGGAGGGGAGCAATACAGGAGCTTGGAGGGCAGAGTAGGGCATGAATCCCTGGCTTGTTCTGGATGCGGTCTGCCCAAAGGGCCCACACTCCAAATCTACACCACGCCTGGCTCTCCTTGGGTGTCCCTGTCCTGGGCCCACAGTGGGTGCAGGGAAGGAGTGGTCTGGGGGGCATGGGCAGGGGAGGAAGTAAGACCAGGGCTGGGGACAGGAGGGTTACTGGAATGGAAGAGCAGGAGACAATGGGTCTGGGATCCTGGTGGAAGGTGGGGTCAGAGCCTGAAACAGGAGAGAGAACAGGCCCAGGGGAAGCTCTTGGTTGTGGGGTTGTGGAGAGGCTAGTCCCTGTCCCCTTCTCCGGGTCCTTAGAGAGTGGGGACGCAGGCATACTTGTGCACGTATTAGACACCCAGGCGAGGGTGCATGCGTGCATCTTGGAGAGCGAACCGGGAGGGGACAGGCTCAGGCAGTCAGGCGAGTGGACTGTGGTGTGGTCAGAATCCCTCCTGTCCTCTGTGAGGCTGCAGAACTCCAGACACTGACTCCATCTGATGCCACAGCTGCCCAGACCCCTTCCTCTTTGACACGTTGCCCCCCCCGCCCCGGCACCCCACACACAAGCTTCCTCTTCCCCATCGCCCTGGGCACTGGGGGAGTTGAGGGCCACTCCATGTCCTGTCTACGCCAGCCTGGGGCCCCAGCACCCAACTGCCCCCTCTGCCCTCTCCCAGCTGTCTGGCCTCCCCTCCCCCAACCTCGGTTTGGCGCCATCCTGCTCCCTGGCTGTATCTGCCCTGGGATTCAGACCTTGCCGGTGATCAGAGTATGGAGTAGGAAGGCCGGCGCTTCCCTGGACACATAGAAACACCCCCGACCTAAGACCCCCCCCACTTCACCCCACCCCCCTCCCCCCACAGCAGGCAGCCTCTGTCTCAGGCAGCACTTCCGCAGCCCTGACAGGAAATGGGCTGGAGGCTCAGCCTCCCGCCATCTCAAAGCCACTTCTTGTTTCCTTGTTGCCTTGTGCCAGCCCTGGGGTTGTGCCCCTTGGCTCCACCCCTAAAGCCTGCCCAGGGCTTCGTCCCAGCAGCTCTGAGGGGACAGGATGGTGGACATGATTGCCAGGCTGACCAGGAGGCGGAGTCAGGCCCTGCGGGGACAGGTAGGGGGCCGTGGCATTTGGGGGCAAGCTCAGCCTCTGGTGGGGACGGCCGAGGGCCTCTGGATCAAGGTGCCACTAGTGGGCCTCTGTTCTCTGGCCCTCTCAGGGGCTGGCTGAGCGGAGCTTCGGAGCAGGACATCTCTCAGACTTTGGGGACTCCTCCCTGCTTTCCTCTTCCCTTTGCCAAGGCCTTCACCTGCCTGGGAGGGGCTGCAGGGGGACCCTGAGAGATGGTGATCAGCGCAGGGACAGAGGCAGGCCTGCCACCTGCTTGTGGGCAAGGGGAGGGCTGCGGGGCTGGGCAGCTGGGCGTGGTGAGAGCCAGAGCCCCTCTTGCCGCTGAGGTAGGAGACCACTTCCCCTTTCCTACTGTTGTCCCCCGTGTCTCTGTTGTGATTGGGATCTGGGCCCCGAGAGCTGTTGGTGCCTAGTCAGGGCCCCACTGATGGGCTGTCACTGGGTGTTGCCTGGACCTCCAGGAGTCGTGGGCAGGGTGGCAGACCCTGCTCTAACCTGCACGAGCTTCCCCTTGAAGGCCAGAGGGCACAGGGGGACTGGCCCTGCCTGGCTTCCAGTCTGATCCTGGCTTTATCCTAGCACTGGAGGGGCTCTACAGGGAGAAAGTTCTAGAGTTTGAAGGGGCCTCAGGGCCGCTGCGTGTGGTCCAGCTCCCACCACAGGGCTGTAGCATCACTGACAGGGGGTTGGACTTTGCCTGCTCACGTCCAGTGAAAGCCCCTTCCTACCTCCTGAAGCAGCCTGTGTCTCTGGGGCAGCCCCTCCCAGGGGCCCTGCCCTGCCCCCATTTGGCCTCTGGTCTGCAGCCTGGAGCCCCACAGTGCGATTCTGCATCTTCTCTTCCTCTGACAGCCCCCTCATGCTGAGAGCCTAAACATCCAGCTCCTAGGTCTCACCTCTGTACCCACTAGGGCTACTTCGTGTGAGATCCCCATCACCCTGGCCAGCCTGGGACTCCCCATGGACTCACAGCCAAGACTAGCAGCCTGCAGGTGGAAATCCCCGCTCCATAGAGCCTGGCTCCTTCCTCAGCTCATCTATGCCCCACATGACCTCCCAGCCCCTGTCCCAAGGAGGGGAAGGTGCCTGCCTCAGCAGGTCCAGCTGGGGCAGGTGGGAGATGTGTCTGGTCACCCACCTTCCTCTGTCCACTGCCTCCATCCTGGTCTCCCAAAGAGACTCCTGTGCTGAACCCCCACTCCCAGGAAGTCCTTGTCCAAAGCTAACTTGAGTCTCCTGTGGTGTCAGGTGTGTTTGTTTGTTGTTTGCTGCTGAAATGTGGCTTGGAATTGGCTTTTGTACTCAAGCAATAAGTACTTTTGGTGGATTGGATGTGTGCTTCAGGGCATTGGGCCAGCAGCTAGAGGGCAACTGGGGTCAAGTACATCATCCTGGGTCCCCTGCTCAAAAACAAAACCCCGCCTTTGGGGTCAGAGGAGGTAGGCAGATGAGTGGACAACCCAAGGCGGAATGCTGCCGGGCCCGAACAGAGGGATGAACAGCATGTCCGTGCGCCAGACGTCTCTCCTGAGGGAGAAGGCCTCTCCCGGAGGCTTGGAGCAGAGCACCAGCAGAGGAGCAGGATCTGGGTAGGCAGGTATGAGAGCAGAGAGTTCCAGGCTGAAGGACCCACTGGAGCAAAGGTGCAGAGATAGGAGGTGGCTTTGTGTTTGCGGGAGGGTCCATGGGCCGGTGTGGGTGGAATATGGGATGGCTGCGGTGGACAGAGAGAAAGGAGAAGTGGGGTGGGGGGTTCTGTCTCAGCCACACAAGCGCTTGCAGGGTGAGGGAGAGGAGTGAGGATCTGGTGTATCCAGCTCCTCCTGTTCCCTCCATGCCTGGGACCTGCCCCTGATGATCTAAAACTCTACCACTGCTTTTCTGACACTTTGTCTCCTGCTAGCAGTAACTACCACGGACAACGTGCTGTGCTGTGCATTTCACTTCTCACCCTGCTCATCTCCCTCCCTGCTCCCTGACCATTTACACAGGCTGCCCAGTAGGGATGTGGGTCCCTTTGTTCACTGCTGCGTTCCCCAGTGCCTAGAACAGTGCGTGCACCGGACAGGTGAATCTTTGTGGGACAAACGAGTGTGTTTTTAGGCGCCTTCCTAAGGCCCAGGGAGATGCCACCTTGACATGACCGGCTTCCCCTCTTGGGAAGTTTACAGCTTAGTGAAGGCATCACAGGCAGTTCTGTGATTAAAAAGGCTGGGGCGGGGGGGAGGGTGATTGTACAAAATTTTGAGAAAAGTTTAAAGAATAAATAAATAAATAAATACCCCATCCCCATAACTATACTGCCCAGAGGAGATAACTATCTCTGTTAGCATTTTGGAGGGTTTCTAAAAACACAGATTTGAAACTATATACTTGCTCCCCATGTCGAAGTCTGCATTTCCCCCGTAGCATTAGATCATCCTAGAAACAGTCTTAATCTTCTGGTGCTCTTCTGCTGCCTGGGGTTTAAGAGTGTCCTTATCTATCCCTCTGGCCAGCTGAGGGTGCTAGGCGATGGTGGGCACGCCAGAGGAATCTCAGGAAAGGTCTTGACCCTGACACCTGAGCTGAGTCCTGAAGAAGGAATTGGAGTGGGCCAGGTGAAAAAAGGGGTGGGGATGGCCTAGGCACTCTGAAAGATCCAGGCCCATAAAAGATATACAGCAGGGAGGGTGGAGCCTCCAGCAGCCCCAGGCTACTAGAGCATAAAGTTCAAGGCAGGGGGCCAGGAATGGCAGGAAATAAAGTAGACAGAGAGGCGACAGGCCCCTCCGGTGCCCTGTTAAAGGCGTAAAACATCTATCCCTCAACTGTGCTTTCCTTTGGCCCAGGCTTTAACGCAGACTCCAAGACTGCAAACATGGTCATTCATCATTCTAACTCTACACCAAAGTAGAGGGCCCATCCTCAAAAGTCATCTTTGGGTTGCTTGGAGCTGTATCTTGGAGGCGAAAATAGTTACATAATCACAATTCTGTAAACACTATCAATTATCAGGAAAGAGTGGCATAACTAAACCCCAAGAACGGACAGGGGTGTTAAAGAACTAACTCCTTGCTGATAATAGGAAGTCCACAGACAGTGTCTAAAATGGATAAATCCAAAGCTAGAATTACCAAGATAGGTGGGGAGATAACCAGAAGATTCAGCTAGAAGTAAGCATGCCCAGGAGCTGGCTCAGGAGGGAAGGTGGGATGGTCAAGGGAAGAAACTGCTGTGGGTCATTATGTTTCCTCACCATTTGATGTCATACTATTTGAACTGTAAACTATATATAATAATAATAACTATTGGGGAATTTTAAAAATTCATTATTTTTGTCCAGCTTTATTGAGGTATAATTGACAAATTAATAATTAAAAGAGAGCCAGATAAATCCTAAAGAATGCCACCATCACCACTGAATTCCAGACATGGGCAGTGGGTGGAAAATATATTTTAGGGCAGTGAAGATGACTAGCCATAGGGCACCTAATTCTAATTGCCATATTTTAAAAGAGTGGGAAGAACCAACTTCCTACAACAGAATCCAGGGGGAACATTAGCTATTCCACTTTTGAGAGAAATGGTTGCATTAGTCCTTGTTTGATGACTTTAGTCAGCTGCCAAGTAAGGAATATCGGGGTTCAAATAAGAAAGGCTCTCAAAAAATGGAAAAAAAAAAGCTCCCACTCCAGTGTTCAGAAAGCAGTTAAAAACAGATCTGACTGGATTGGGAAGGTGAGAATTAGCCCAAACTATAATAATAATAATAGCTTTTTTTTATTTAAGATTTTTCATCCAGGACTGCCCAGTTGGCTCAGCGATTTAGCGCCGCCTTCAGCCCAGGCGTGATCCTGGAGTCCCGGGATCGAGTCCCAAATCAGGCTCCCTGCATGGAGACTGCTTCTCCCTCTACCTGTGTCTCTCTGCATCGTGTGTGTGTGTGTGTGTGTGTGTGTGTGTGTGTGTGTGTGTCTCATGAAAAAACAAAATCATTAAAAAAAATATTTATCCATTTGAGAGAGCAAGTGAGGGCACGAGCGAGGGTGGGGGCACAGGGGGGCAACAGACTCCCACACTGTAGGGAGCCTGTGGGCTGGACAGAACCCTGGGATCATGACATGAGCCCAAGGCAGAGGCTTAACCAACTGAGCCACCCAGGTGCCCTATGCTAGTCATCTTCAAGTGTTCCAGGAGCCAGAAACTCTCCTAAGGATATTATCTTAATCCTCAGGTCAACTGATATTTTCCCCATATTAGATGAGGAACTGAGGCTCAGATAGTTTTGGGAACTTATGAAGTCACACCCTCTGGCCCCTCTGCCTGAGGCTAGGAGGCATAGTGTGGTGCCTTTACTTCTGTTTCTAATTGCCAATCTTCGGCTATATCTCAAGGGGCCTGGAAACCATAGCTTCACATTGCTTGGTTGTCCTGAACCCCACACTAGTGTAGGGAAGGTCCTGTAAACAGTATGGGGTAGAGCTGGTGTTCAAACCTAAGCATTACCCTACCAAGCCCACTTGCTCTGCCACTGAACTATGTAACTCTCTAATTAGAATTAGAGTTGGGTGAAGTCCTCCCTCTACCATTTATTTATTAGTTCTGAGGCCCCCCTGTACTTAGCTCTCTCTGAAGCCCGTTTTCTTATCTGTGCATTGAAGATAACAATGGCAACCTACCTTCCCAGTGGTTGACAAGGACAATCACAATTCCTATCTAGCAAACAATAGAAGCTTCTCTTTTGCCCAAATGTTAATAATCCCTTCCTCAGCTCCTAAAAGACAAAGGTTCTTATTTTTCTTATGCTTTGGATCCGCTGGTGCTGAGGGCAGAGGAAGCAGAGGTGGTTAGGCCTAAATTCTTGGACCCCATCCCAGAGTGACTCTCCAGGGAAGGGATGGGGTTCAGGAATCTACACCTTGGACCTGTCTGCAGGGAATTCAGATACCTGCAGTTCTCCTACCTGGCTTTTTAAATAAGTCTGTGGAGTTCTTGAAATCTAAGCTGACAGACCAGTGGCCTGTGAGCTGAGTTTGCAGTGTTTGAGCCTTCCTGCACAGGCCTCCAGCTGTGTCTGATCCTTCCTTTCCCCCTCATCCAATCTGTCTTTATCTCCCCTCCCATCCTAGCCCCATCCCCTTACTCTGTTCTTAAGTCCAACTTCCTCTCCACTCTTGGGGACCTCCCCTGAGCTCAGCCTGCACTCCTACCACCAGCCACTTCTCTGCCAGTCTCTTCACCTGCAATGCCCCTTCTCTCATCCACCTGCAAGACTCAGATAAAAGCTGCCTCTTCCAGGATAACCTTCAAGCTCTCTTCTCTTTGCATGTGACTTTATTACTGTTCAAATGATAGAGCAGTGTGAATTTTTTTTTCTGGCTGGAAACTACCTCGTGGACTCAGTGCCCATGAATGGTAAAAATGTGACCAGAGCAAGATGAAGAGAGGAAGACAAGCAGGGGGCTGAGAGCTGGAGAAGTAAGAGAAGACCAAGAGACAAGGGCTGGGCTCCTGAAAAACCAGACAAAAGATTACTATGGGGTTCCCACAGCTTTTGCAGACAGTGGCTGTGCAAAAATTCATTGGAAGAATGAGGAATAGTGCTCACTTCGGCAGCACACATACTAAAACTGGAAGAACTGAGGAATATTGCTTGTTGCTCCATTTGGGGGAGGGCATGTGAGTCAAGACTGATGGTATTGATGCTAATTATTACCAGAAACACTATCCTTTTGCTCAGGAAATGGGATTTCCCTAGTAAATCCCTTACTTTCCACCTTGTTCAACACCAGAAAATACTTTGCCTCTATCTCTTTATTCCTAACTTCCTCCCCAACTATTTTTTTAAATATTTTATTTATTTATTCATGAGAGACACGGGCAGAGGGAGAAACAAGCTCCATGCAGGGAGCCTGATGGGGACTCATTCACGGGTCTCCGATCTGCCCTGGGCTGAAGGCGGCGCTAAACCGCTGAGCCAACGCTACCACACGTCAACTATTTTTTTATTTTATTTTATTTTATTTTTATTTTTTATTGGAGTTCAATTTGCCAAATACAGAATAACACCCAGTGCTCCTCCCATCAAGTGCCCCCCTCAGTGCCCCTACCCAGTCACCCCCACCCCCGCCCACCTCCCTTTCCTTCTCTGATTGACTTACTCTACTCCAGCATAATACCCTCCAGTTCCATCCACGCGAAGCAAATGGGGGTATTTGTCGTTTCAATGGCTGAGGAATATCTTCCGTACATGAACCACCTCTTCTTTCCATTCATCTTCCGATGGACACCGAGGCTCCCCGTCCTCAACTATTACCCATACTGAATGCACTCGCCTCATCTAGTCTGAAACCGAGAAGTGGTTCTCACTCCGAGAGATTATTACCAGAGAAGGCCCCACACACTCAGGTGCCACATCTCCACAGCCATTTTTTTTTATAAAGCAACGGGCACTGAACCGAACCTTCCCAGAAACGGTCACAGAACCCCTGGCCCAGGGTGGAGCTGCTTTCCAAGAGGTGCCCCTCCCAGGCCAGCCCTATAAATACTCCCAAAGTCCCCTGAGGCAGTTAGTAGTACTCCTGCCTCGCACTGTCCCCACACTCAGGCCTACGCTCCCCGCTGGACCAAAGCCTGCAGGTGAGAAGTGGCAAAGCAGACATCCCCCCTCTCACACACTTTGGACCTTTTGTTCTGAGTCCACCTGCAAAAGAAATGTCAACTCTACGAGGAAAGCAGACACAAGTACCTGGCTAGATGAGAAGAACCAGATCCTCCAGGTTTGTGCCTCAGGGGCTGATGGGCAGGTACCTGAGAAAGTCCGGAGGAGAGGGAGCGGTGAGCTAAAGACGCCCTGTTGGTACAAGATAGGGTCAAAACACGTATACTTTTTTCCCTCAGAGCCCGGCCGGCAAGCACCAACCAGCCATGCCCTCAGGGAGGCAAAAATAGCGTAGACGTCACTGGTCTGATTTTACCAGTGGGAATACCCTCAGGAGGCCAAGTTAACGCATGGCGCTCAGGCGAGATCACGGACCCAGAAGCCGGGATCTAGTCGACGCAGCACTGCTAGAGGCGGGCCTTGGGCCAAGCTCCTCTTAGGTCGGTGACCTCGCAGTGGCCTCACCTCTGCAGGCGGATCTCCCTCTCCCCTTAGGAGTCAAGCCTCCCAGACCGCTCACCGCCGCTGTTGGGAACTCCGGCTTCGGGAACGTTGGCCCCGCCCGCGGCCTCCGCCCCGCCATTGGCTCCGCGGGCCGGGGGCGGGGCCGAGCGCCCAACGCCGGGTTGGGCCAGGCGCCTCGAGCGCAGTTTCGGTCGGTGGCGGAGAGGCCGGAGCGTCGGCGGAGGCTGAGAGGCTGCAGCGGCCAGGAGCGACCCCGCCCCCTGCTCGCTCTGGTGAGTCCGGGGTCAGGGGGAGGGGGGGAGGGGGCGGGGTCGAGATGCGAACGGGCGGCGGGCGCGTTCCGTGGTCCGACCCTGGTCGCCTTTGCGCGTCCTTTGAACCCTTTGCCTTCCCGCTGTAAGCCCGCGCCCTACCCCCTCGGAGCCGAGCTCTCAGCCGGCACAGCCCCCTGCCGACGCCCCCCTCCACTTCCGACGGGGACCGAGCCCAGCACGTACCCCCACCCCCTCGCCCCTGGCGTCGCGTCAATGCAGCCACACTCTGACCCTGGGAGTCCAGTTCCAACCCGAGCGCAGACACATCCCTCCTCCGCCCTCTGAGGCATCACATCCTCACTCAACCCCTGTGGCAATCCTGGCTCCCACAACCTCCCCTGAGCCCACCGCATGGCTTTCCCCTTTTCTGAACGCTTCTTATCCCAGTCCCGGAAGGTCTGCTCAGCCCTAAAACCACCTCCACCCACCCTTATTCAATGCCTGCCATCCAAGCGGATGCCCTGTTGAGCTCACCCCCTTCTTGATAGCTCTGATCTCTGCCCTATCCAAGTCTCGATGCACTTCTTGTCCACACCGACTCAAGCCCTCACTTCCCAGCCCACCACATGCTTTCTTTCCACCTGCAGCCATCCTGAGAACACTTCATCTTTGCTAAATCGCCCGACTCTTGCCGCCCAGTTCCTACCACCCCAACCTTCTCTTAAAATGAGGCCTCCATGCCCCCATCTCTTCCTCTCAGCTCTGTGCCCATTCTTCCTTAATGCGGTCCCATCTGATCTGAAAACTTAGTGCAGTCTCTTGCCAGCCCCACCTGCTGCCCCCCAACAGCCAATCCAGGTGCTTTTTCAGAGCGGGTAGTTACTGAGTAGCTCCATTGCTACAGGGCCTCAGATGGTAAGTAAGTGGAGGAGTAGAGATCTATGTCCCGTGGTCAAGAGGTTTTCCTGAATGTCTGCCTCCTGCACCTGTCTCCCAAGGATTGTGTTTCTAGCATTCATATTATGTTACTTGTGTTTGCTGCAATGGTCCTTATCATCCAAATACCTAGAGGAGGGATGGCTACTCATTCAGCCTGGGACACTGAGCTTATCACCGCTCTTTGGACTGTAATCTGTGTAGAAACCCAGGGGGTTGCATCATGTGGGGTTGGCTGTGGTCAAGACCCATGCCCATGAAGGTTTTCCTGGCATTTAGAGACGACCCTCACCGGCTCCTCCCAGCCAGAGCTGATTGCAGTTAGTCCAGTACTGAACACAGGGAACACAGTATCGACGTGATGTTACATGTCGGGAAGAGTGTAGGTGAGTGGATCCTGAAGCTGATGGCTAGGTGGGTTTGGAGGCTTTTGAATTGCTTCCTCTTTTTGTAGGTGCTGGATCGTTAGTTTTGACCATTTTGATTGCCCTTGAACTGAGAGAAAGTTCCCCCAGAGTACTAGACATTCGAGGCACCCAGGCCCATTTGTTAACATTTATCTGGGCTTTTTGGATCACATCCCCTCTGTTCTGGTACAGGCCCCAAGGATTGGCTGTTTGATAATTGTAAAGGGCCCAAAGAGACCCATTGTCTTTGCTTCATTTATAGTCTCACTTCTTTGAAAATTGAATGCCTGTCTACCTTCGAGTCCTTCGTGAGGCGTGATAATCTGAAAGGGCTCTCAGCCAGTTGGCAGGTTGGTGAATGGCAGGGCCACAAGACCTACCATGAAAAGTTGTATACCTCACTTCTAGTGTTCGAAATGGGAGATACCCTGCCCTGAGCCTTTTTATTTTATTCATCTGTTCATTCATCAAGTATTTTGACTACACACTGTGTGCCATGCACTTCTAGGCATCAGAATGCAATGCTGAATGAGTCAGGCAAAGTTTCTTGCCATTCATTCAGAGTTTAGTCCTTACTAGAATCCTAAGGGATGTGGAACAAGAATATGGGGGAGATGTGGGAACCTGGGTGGCCTCCATTGGCTGATGTTTGACTTTTTTGGCTCAGATCTTGATATCATGGGTCATGAGATTGAGCTCTGCATTGGGCTCTGTGCTGGCCATGGACCCTGCTTAAGATTCTCTCTCTGCTCCTCTCCTCTGCCTCTCCTCCCGTTCCATGTGAGTGTGCTCGCTCTCGCTCTCTCTCAAATAAAGAGATATTGAAGAAGAAGGAGAAGGAGAAGAAGAATATGGGAGATGTCGGTGTTGTTGAATAGGAGGAGGGAAGGAGGAAAGAAAGATACCCAGTGTTCATAGACTTCACATTTCTGGCCTCACCCACTCGCCTTTAGACTGGAATCATGAGCTCAAGTTTCTTGCCCTCCAGCTGATATTCAGTTGCCTCAAGGCCTAGTGCCTTTGGCCCCATACACACACCATCCCACCCCCTCCACAGATCCTGTCCAGAACCCCAGCTCTCTTCAGGTAGAAGGAGGTACTGTTTTACTCACTCAGCACTCACACGTCTAAATCAGCTGCCTTTCTGAATCAGATGATAACTTTGTCATTCATTTCCAACTGAAAACCCTGACTCATCACCTGGTAAAGCAGCTGGAGGGCTTAAACACCAGCTCGTTGTTCTGTGCCAGCGTGGCAGGATCAGATTCAGGCCTTAGAGACGGTAGGCTCATGATGGCGGGAAGTCTCCAGAAGAGGAGGTTGCTGTTTATGATGAATGGAGTGTTTCAAAAGCGGTGAAGCCAGGTCATCCCTTTCTTCTTTTAAAGTAAGTCTCATCTGAGCCCTTTTCCCTCTTTTCTACTTCTCTAGTCTCTGAGAGGAAGTGAAAATGTTTATATAAGTTATGTAACAAAATCATGCAGAATACTTCCTTCCTAACTTCATGTTGGAACATTTAAGAAAGGACAGCTCTTAAGCCTAGCCACCACGGAAAGGACCTGTGCTCCAGGGGACTTTGGGAGTGTCCACAGGGCTGGCTCATCAGGGCAGTGTCTGGAAGCAAGCTCCACTAACTAGCAAGTTCCGTGGTCCTTTCTGGAGGTTAGAGTCCAGTAGGTTTCCATTTTAAAACCTCCTGTTAGAGATGTGGCACCTGAGTGTGTTGGGACTGCTCCTTTGGGACGCTACAGATCTGATGGGCAAGTATTGTTTCTTGTTGGTTTTAGGCTTTGATTGGAGCTTCTGAGTGCCTCTAAAGGGTCTATGAGTAATAAATTTGCCTGCAACTCGTTGAACCAAGGACCTGAGACAGTTTGATCTGGTAAAAGGCACAGGACCTGGAATGAGGAAACTGCAGAATTCGTCTCACCTGAGGCCTGTTTGTACTGAGCCTCGTGTCTCTCCTCCTCTTGAAATGTGGGATAATCATCCTCCTCTCACAGGATTGTTTTAAGAATTAAAAATATCAGAGAATGAGATCCCATGCGGCAAATCCGTACTGAGGGGCAGAGGTAGACTTGAGGTGGCACCAGGTATGTTTGAAGCTCTGGTCTCCTGAAGAGACACCCCCTCTTGGTTTGGGTCGTGTTAGTGAGAGATTATTCTGAGGATAGGAAGTGGTGTCTAGTCTCATAGGATGGTAGATTGGGGGTCTAGGCCACCCAAGAGCCTGCTGGAATGCTGATCTAGCAGTCAGGAGACCCAAAGCAGAGATCTCACGTCATGTGAGATTGTCACTTCCTCCGCCTCTGAGCAGTTTCCTGCCTCCCTGAGGCAGTAGGACCAGGTTCAGGTAGGGTTGTAGGCACACTGCAAAGGTGCTACCTCAACTTTGCCTGACCCAAGTTCTGTCCTATTTTGTGAATTGTCAAGTGGCTGGCCTCCTGTATTTCTCTGTGCTGTCATTTTGTGACTTTTCTGACACTTTGTAGGCTGCAGCTGTCTCCTATCCAGGTCCCTGCTCTGACTCTCTCATCATCAATTGACTCTGTTTTTTTAGCAGACCCTGTCTTGGGCAGAGCATGCACTCACTAATAAGCTCCATCCCTCCAATGAATACTTCTATTATTTTAACTAATTAATGAGCCCTTAATGGACTCATACTGGCATGTTGAGGTCCAAGTCAAAGGCTGGCTGAGGGAATGGCATCTTTGGAACTTGAGTCTCTCTGCCTGAAAGGACAGGCCTGAAGGGAGGCTCAGCCTTCTGAAATTGCTGAAAGGGATTGGATTCCCAGGGTCTTGGAGCCGAGAACCTGATTTGATGCTGGGCTGCACGGGTAGTACTGAAGGAAACTGCCTCTAGGATCAGACACAGTTTCAGGAGGGACTCAGACTGCGCAGCCCATCCTCTTTTCCCATCGCCGTGGTGCCCAGAGCATGGAGCTGGTCTGCAGAGGAGGATAGGACTCCAGGTGAATAGGAGCCAGGAATATGGAAGAGAGAGGCAGTCAGACAGGGGATGTGGTGAGGAGGTAGGTTGCTGTCTGTCATGTGGCCAGATCACTGTACATCTTCACACACACCTCCTCCTGCTGTGTGTCCTTCCTTAGGAAGTTTGGCTCTGGGTCCTTGGCCAGCTCCAAAGGCCAGGGTTGAGTCGAGCATTCCATCATTTAGGGCCACTCTGCTGTTCTATCTGCTCCACTGTTCTGTAAATCTTTGCCACCAAACTGACCTTGGTTTCCCTTGCACCCCTTCACCTGGGCCCCCAACTGAAAAGCCCTCCTTCCAGACCCTCTGCTTCGTCCCACCCACCCCTTACCAGCTCACACTCATCTCTTCCAGAAGGATTGATGTTCCCTGGTGGAGAGGAACCTGCTTATTATCAGCCTGGCACCTTGGGAAGTTCCTTTGACCTGGTCTGTTCTGTTTCTTATCTGTTAGATCAAGATAATAAAACAGTCTCTAGGGTGATTAGGAGGAATGCAAGAAGCAAATATGAAAGAGATACAAAATCCATTAACCATGCCTTGGTTTTATTAACTTATTTGGGCTATGAGTTTTTGAGATAGAGATGACTTATCTTTCTGTGCCCCTCATGCTCTAGCTGTAGCTCTAGTGATCTATGGGAAGGAGGTGCCGTCCCATCCTGGTCAATCCAAGGGTGTGGGGAAGGGCCAGCCAGCAGCCTCCTCAGGCTCAGGTTAGTCTCCCCACCCCAAAGACCCCCACCCCACCCCAGGAAGTGGAGCCCTGAGGAATTTACCCTGAGGGATCTACTTCCAATTATTTGCACCTATCTTTCAGGCACTGGCATTCTTTTGCCTGCAGGTTGGGATGGCCACGTACACTAGGGTTGTAGATGGCATTTCTCCTTGGTATCCTCAGGCCCTGTGCTAGGCATCTTCCGCATTTATATCTGCATTTGAGAGGTCTGATGTTATCGGTGGCCCAGCATGCCTAGTGCTGGTCACTGGCATCGAGAGTCAGACCCATTTTTCCCTTTAGACATGCTTGTGCTGCTCAAGCTAGACCCTTGTGCCTAAAGGAGAGGCAGATGTGAGCAAGAGAGCCCTCCCCGCCCACCTTCAGAAGCTGTTTCAGTTGTCCCTGTCGCAAGTCTGAGCTGGCAGACACTAGATCACAGGAGTCAGGGGGCAGTTGCAGGGCCCAGCCCGCGAGTATAAATTGTGGAGCCCCTGCTTCCTCCGTGGGCTCTCAGCACCTTCTGCTGCAGTATCCTGCATCCTTAGCTCTGTGTCTGAATCAGCCTTTCATGCCTACCTTTGGTGCAGCCATTTGTGTGGAGTCCAGCGCCCTTTCCGTGATTGCTTGGAGGTTACCAAGTCCTCAGATTTGTTTTCCTTCCTCATTTCTTCCTTCAAATCACTCTTAGATTTTACTACGGCAGCGCTTTGACTGCAGTTTGAGGAAGATGGGCTGACCTGCTGCCTACCTGCTCCGGGTAGGGGAAGAATTGCTCTGGGTGGTGAGCTGAACACTCCATCTGGCCACCAGTCTGCCTGCAGGTGTCAGTGACTTGCAGGAGCTGTGTGAGTGGAAATGCTCTCAGCTGGAGAATGGGACCGGGCTGCCATCCCGAAAGGCAGCAAGGAGGCTCAACGGTGGGGAAGAATGCCCAGGACAGCCATTTCATTGATTTTCTCACTTTGAAATGAATGAGTATTGTCCGGAGAAGGAGGCCTTAGGCTGAGAAAGCTATAGGCAGGAGCAGGCTCTGAGGATATCCTGCCCTTTCTAGAACATCTTTTGGATAAAATGGGAATTTACAAAAAAATGGTGGTGATTCAACATAGGCTACTCCAAAGAACCTAAAGAGCAAAAGATTTCTCCAAAGCAGAGATAGGTATGAATGACATGAAAAGATGCCTGACATCACTAGACATTAGACAAATGCATTCAAAATCACAAAGAGACATCTCCACACTCTCTGGGAGCCCCCAAATCAAAATGACATACTAGTAGGGTGATGTTGTAGAAAAATTAAATTAGAACCCTGCACACTGCTGGCAGGGAATGTCAAATGGTACAAAGTTATGGGAAGGTCTAGTGTGCTCAAGAAACCCAGGCGTGGCGCCCGGCTCTCGTCCCCAGGCCAGTGGGACTCAGCGCCTCTGGGACGGATCAGTCCTGGAGTTTCAGGGAACCTCCGCCCCCCAGTTGGGAAGGGAGCGTCCGTCCTCCCCACCCAGCCCGAGACCCCGCTCTGTGGCATCTCGCCTGGAGACCCCGCCTGAGTCTCTTTCCAGGCCCGGCCAAGCTGTGTGGGGAAAGGGCCTGGGAGGGCGGAGGTAACTGCGAGTAGTGCCAGCAATCGGGTTGAGAGGGCTCAGGTTGGCAGTTGGTGATTCAGTGCAAATGGCCTCACCGTAGACGCCTGGAGACGCACGATCCGGGGTGGAGCAGCCCTGGAGCAGCGCACCAGGGACAAACAGAGGCTGAGGCCAACAAATCCCGCAGGGGTGTTGGTGGGAGGCGCAGGTGGGAGTCTACCACCTCGCCTTGCCAGCAACAGCACACCACACCTTCAGTCGCAGCCCTGCCAGCTGCAGCCCTCCCTCCTGCCTCTTCTTGCCCTGGGCCGGCTCCCAATGTCTCCACTGGCCCACACTCCTTCAGGCTCCTCCTCGCCCTCCCAGAATTAGCCCTCCGGAGCCTCCTCTGCCTCTTGTCTCTGGCAGCTCCTGCTCCCGAGGTTTCCGACCCAGCCCTTAGAAGCCCCCAACGAGATGGGCCCAAACCTGCACGTTGCTGGCTGGAAGGTTCATCTAGCCCTTCACACCTGGGCCCAGAGACCTGCCCTGCACAAAGTGAGCGGTGCCAGGGGTCCAGGAGAAGCTAGGCGGGGTATCCTCCCAGGGTTTGTTGCCTTTGCTCCAGGCAGAGTACTTGAAGGATGGACTGGAACCTCTTCCCCACCCAGAGGCTTAGAAAGTGGGAAGGGGCACTGGAGCCCCTACCCGGACCCCCGCCGGCCGACCCTGTTCCTGGGTTCCTCAGCTCCAGCAAGCCACAGGGGTCTTACCTGCTGCCCCGGGAGACCAGTTGGGCAGATGGCTCAGGCAAAGATCGGAGGAGCAGCCACGCAGAAGTCACTCACATCTTGGTGATGGTGAGACCTGGGCAGCTTTACAGTTAGGCTCTGACAAGGCTGCCCCACCCAGAGCCAAGCTAAGCTGGCATGCAGGAGGGGGTGGGAAGGGGCTTTCACACCCAGACAGCTTGGGAGACACACTGGGCAGCATTCTCTAGGGCGGCTCTGCCTCCCTGGGGCAAGTGGAGATCACAGGGCAGGCAGGCCTCCAGGCCTCCCTCTCGAGGGTTGGAGGTGGGATCTGCAGTCGGGGCGGTGCGGGCCGCTCGCGCGGGCCAGGCTCCGAGTTCACGCCTTCCAGAGCCTGGGGAAGAAAAAAGAGAAACCAAGAGAACTCCCCCGGCCTTGGCAGTCCCGTGCCTCATGCCAAGGCCCTTGGTCTACGCGAAGCGGGACACCTGCAGATGGCGCCGGGGCAGCTCCTAGAGCCCGCGCCTCAACTCTGACCCGAGGGCCCGGCCGGGCGCAGGTGGGATCCGAGGGAAGAGGCCTCGGACCGGATTTCCTGAGGGCTGTAGGGCGTCTGCCGGGGCGGCGGGCGGGCGCGGAAGGAATGAGCTCTTTTTCCTCCTCTCAGACAGGAAACTGAGGTTCAGGCAACTTTCAAGTGTGGTGTCGATTACCGCCGCCAGTCAACCCCATCTCTTTGAGTCAAGGCTTCCTTGGCTGCAAAGTTGGGACCAGTATACCCACAACCCTCACCGGGGATTGAATGCAGGCTCAAATCTTATCAGCAATGCCACAGAATCAGCTGGCATAATTACATCGCGGACTGTGGGCATGGAAACCTTCAGATTATTTTATCCGAGTGCCCCTGTTTGGAGATCCGGCCTCAAGGCACAGGAGGAACGCGCGGCTCGGGACTCAAATCCGCCACTGTCCCTAGCGGCGTGCCTCCGCTGGCTGGCCCTGACCTCCGCGCCTCCTCCTCGCCGCCCACAGGGAGACTCCCGCGCCGCGATGGCGAGTGGCGGCGGACGTCGAGGGGGACGTGGTACGTGCTGGTGGAGCATCCCTTCGAGTACCCCGGCAAGGACGGGCGGCGGCCGCATCCAGCCAACGAGCCTACGCTGCCGCGCTGGAGCACGGAGCACATGGGGGCACGTCGCGCGAGCCCGCGGCCGCCCTTCTACCTGCCGGGCGTGAGTGGCAGCGGCGCGAGCTGCCGGGCGCCTGGACCCGCCTCCTCGCTGCCGCCGCAGCCTGCCGGCCGCCCGCAGCCCGAACCGCTCGCTCTACGACTTAGGTGGAGCGCGGCCGCCCGCGGCCCGACGGGCAATGGCCGCTGCCCCGGGGCTGAGCTCCCTGTGGCGCCGCGAGGGCGCGGCGCTCGACCCAGCATGCAGCAGCCCCGGGCCCGGCCTGCCCATCGCCCGTACACGCGGCCCGCGCCGTGCGGCCAGCGGTCCTGACGACCTGGCGCGCCCGCCGCGCCCCTGCCGCCTCCTGGGAGCGCG
The DNA here is from genome assembly GCF_003254725.2 of Canis lupus dingo. Classification (NCBI taxonomy): domain Eukaryota; kingdom Metazoa; phylum Chordata; class Mammalia; order Carnivora; family Canidae; genus Canis; species Canis lupus. The sequence goes on from NC_064251.1 coordinate 18,351,482, forward strand.
GCAGCCTAAGGCCTGCAGCGTGGCGGGCTCCTGGTGTGCCGCGCCTGGCGCGCAGCGACTCGGGAATCGCCTACGAGGCCATCCTGACCAGCGCGGCCCAGCGGGGCCAGCGCCCAGCAGGTATGGGGGCGCCGGGAGCGCAGGGAGGGGCGGGGGCTGCGCCGGGCTCCAGGAGCCGCCCGCTCGCCGCCCGCGCGCTCTGGACGGGTGCCTCACGAGCCCCCACGTTCCTCAACCACGAACTGAGAGGGTGCAGGCTCCCAGTCACATCTGCACCCAAATGCCAAAGCTCCCCAAAGCGCGAGTGTTTTCCGTAACTCAGTTGGTGGCAAAGTTGGACTTGAGCGTGAAGCGTTGGTCTTTATTTATTTATTTACACTCTCTTTCCTGCAGAAATGCAGATGACTGGAGACGGTGTGCCGCCCACTGCTGGCAGGTGCGCGCCACCTCACCTGCTCACAGCCGCACATTCAGAGGCGCTGATCCTGGGCCTGCAGGATCTCTCCGCCCCTGTCCTCATAGAGCTTGGGGGACTGATGAGATAATGGATGTGAAAGTCAGGATCTGCTTCCCGTTTGGCTTCTTCCAACATTTCTCCCAGGCCTCTTCATTCTAACACACACGCACTCATCGCAAGCACGCTCCCACAATTTTTTGTTTCGGTAAAGAGGTTCGTTACAGCGAGTGTTTTGTGTTGTTGTTGTTTGTTTTGTTTTGTTTTCTTTCTGTTCTTTCGAATCCGGTTGTGTTGATTTGGCAACCGAAAATAGAGCACGGTTTTAAACGCTCTTACATCCCCAGAATCCTTTCCATGGGCCTGACATCTTGAGCTTTAGGAACTTGCGGCGGGGAAGGGGGGTGTGGAGACGTGGAGGGAGGATGCACAAACATCTTTTTGACATCTGCCACCAGCTGGGTGGCAATATGGGAGATTCACTTCCTCTCTCAGGGTCTCAGTTTGTCCTCTGGCCCAAAGACGGGTGGAAAGGGTGAATGGATGACCCCCAACCCTTGTGCTCTGGTTCTTTTCTTGTCCTGATGTACTTGATGTCATGTGTGCCTGGACATGCCAGACTAGTCTGGATGCCCCAGGAAGGAGGCACGTCCCGCTCGGGGACTTCCTGGGTCTTCCACCACCAGGTCTTACTAAGTGAAAGAGCTCAGGATTTGGGCTAGGAGAGACTTAGCCCTGCTGACCTGCCAGCTGCTGAGGAATCCTTATGCTCTCAGCCCAGTGTCCTCCTGTGTAAAGGATTAGCGTTGTGAGCCTTCGACGAGGTGAGGCGTGGAAGCGCTTGGCACGTAGCAGGCGCCGCACGGAGGCAGACCCGGGTCGCATTTAGATCCCCTCTGGCGCCGCCTTCGCTTTGATTTCTGCAGAGCAGCCCGCCCCTCTGGCCATGGCGGGACAGGCATCTCAGGGTGAGGACACGCGCACCCAGATTCGCCCGGAAGGAAGGGGCACAGGGGGATCTTGCGCCCGGCGTCCCTGGGGCCAGGTGGCCAGCTTCTCCGGGGCAGATGGCTGATGCGAGCCTTACCCGGCGCCCTCCGTTCCCAGGCAGCTGCGGAGGCGCATTCCGGGGCCTTCCATATTCTCTTTCTCCTTCTTCAGCAGCAGTTACCGGGGAGTGAGGGGTGGGGACACACGTGATGGCGGGGTGGTGCTCGCGCCGGAGGAACCGGGCGTCCGCGGAGAGACCTGGGTATTGGTCGAGAGCTCAGCCTGCTCCCTCTTAGCCCTAATTCCCCGTGCGATCTCAACAAGAGGCTTGGATTCTGTCTCTCTTCCCCTGTGACCCTGCTTTATTCCAGTGTCATGTGTGGGTCTCCCCTGACCCTGTCCCCTACAAACTCCAGGGGTGGTGGAGCTGGTTCTCTCCCTGGAGAGATCCAGTCTGCTCTTAGTTTGAAGGCAGCCTTCTTTTTTAATAGATTATTTATTTATTTATTTATTTATTTATTTATTCACTTAAGCAGAGCAGAGAGGCAGAGACCCAGGCAGAGGGAGAAGCAGGCTCAGGCAGGGAGCCGATGCAGTGACTGGATCCAGGAACTCCCAGGATCATGACCTGGCAGGGCAGGTGCTCAACCGCTGAGCCACCAGGGGACCGAAGGCAGAATTTAGAGAAGAATTTCCTGAAAGTGAGCCTCCCTGCTCTTCCTTGCAGGAGGAGGAGCACCTACCCTTCCCTTCATTCACTCCTGACTAAGCATGAACTGGCTCCCACCTGCCTGCCAAGCATCTGATGAGGCACAGCGCCAGCCTGGAGAGCACCATCTGAGTCAGGAGCTCAGCAAGAGGGCAGATGCCTTCAGACCAGCGTGGCACAGGCCATTCGATAGAAAGGACACCCACGCTGCCGGTGCCGAGGCATGGGTGCAGGTGTGAGATGTGGACTTTGTGCCTTGCAGCTCCACTTCCCATCCTGTACTGCTGGGCTCTTGGGGAATGGGCAAGCCTGCCAGGCAGGGCCTCATGGACTCTCACCAGCAATGTGGACTTAATCCTGCAGCTGCTGGAAGATTCTCAGCAGAGAAGAGAGGGGGTTCAGAAAAGACCCCGTGGCTGGGACTTTGAGAATAGCAGAGACAGACCTCATGGTCTCCAGGCACAGTGATGACAGGAGATTTGGGAAGTCGATTCCCTGGAATCTAGTGGCCGCAGGGCTGAGGAAGGGTGGGAGAGGTCTGGAATGAGTCGCAGTCTCCCAGTCGCACCCGCAGACAGTGGTCTGTTTATTCGGCGCCAGGTCCAGAGCAGCAGCTGGAGAGAGGGGCTGCTGCCCAGCAGAAGGCCTCAGCATGGCCTGGCACATGGACCGGGGTGGGCAGAGTGCGTGGACGGGGCCGGGAACACCTGAGACAGCAGGCCCACCACATCTGGGTAATAGAAAAGGGGGAAGAGAAGCCCCAGAGGAAGGATAGGAAAAAGGAAGAACAGGAGAGTGCCTGTCCAGACACAAGAACGTCCAGAAGAAAGGAGAAGAGATAAAGGCCATTAAACATGATTGTAAAACGTGACTTGAGGTCAGCAGCCACCTTATCAGGAGCTGGTCAAGGGGGTTACTGAGGGCTCACACAGGGGCCAGAGGGATGAGGTAAGGACACCGGCTGGAGCGGGACAACTCAGGAGCTTGGCAGGGGAAGGAGAGATGCTTTGTGGCCAGAGGCAGGTGGAGGTCAAGGGGAGGCTCCAAATCTAAGCGAACGGTCAGGAGCCAGAAGAGTGGGAAGCTGAGGATGGTGAAGAGGTGGTTGGGGAGATGGGGCAGGAGAGAGGGCCAATCAGGTGGGGTGCCGGGCAGAGAGGAGGGACCCATTCCTCTGAGGCAGGGCAATGATCTGAGGTGGGAGGAGATAGATCAGGTGGGTGGGTCAGAGGTCGACCAGGACAAGGGGAGAGGGTGGCATGGGGGAGGAATCAGCAGAGGCAGGGACCACAGAGGAGAGAAGCCTCTGCACTGTGTGGCATTTTATAGCCTCGCATTCACCTTCCACTCAACTAACAGTAATGAGCACCTGCCGGGTGGCAAAGTGCTGGACCCTGGGGAGCCAAAGCATACACCTGACACGATCCTGTCCCAAAGGGGCTCGTGGTCCCATGGGCTTTCATCAAGGGCATCCCGCAGCAGCTAAAGGTAACCTGCTGGGTGTGGCCAAGCCTTTGGCCAGCCTTGTTCCCCCTCAGGACAGGACATGGAAGGCAAACAAGTATTCACTTTCCAAGCCCCCTGCGTGTCCCAGCGGTGGGCACGGCCAGGCAGGGAAGGAGGCAGGAATTCCCAGCCTCGTCCACCAGCCAGCACCCAGCTACCCAGGGCGCAGTGAGTAAGTTGACCAGGAGAGGCAGAGGCACACCTTCTGAGACTCTCTGCCCCCCCTCTAAGGGAGGAGAGGGGGCTCCTGAGACTCCTCCCCCGTGGTTGGGATGGTGGAGTGGGGAGGGGACCTGCTGACTTGGGGATTTCAGGGTGTGGTCACCATCCCACCCCAGGGCCTCTGAGGTGGGGCCCAGGTCGGCCCTTTGGAGGGGAGCCCGCCCCAGCCCGACATTGGCCACAGGGAAGGAGAGGTGGCCAGAGGCCTCAGCAGCCCCTATGGAGCCCAGCCGCCCCACTCACCTGAGAGGCAGCGACTAGAAGGAGCCTGGGGCCCTGGTTCCTGTCCTGTGCTGAGAACTGTGAGACCCCTCAACTCCCAATGGGGCCGGGAAGGCGGAGTCGTGCCGTAAGGCTCTCCATCTCTCCTCCTCTTCCCTGACTCCACCTGGTCTTTTCCTGCACTCATGCTGAAACTCCTGCCAGGTGCCTGGCGGGCAGGCACCTCACCCTCTCTCGGATCCCAGGCCTGGCACCCACCCCTTGGGACAGACTCCAAGAGCCGCCCCAGGCAGCGGTGTGATTAAGGCAAAGGAACTGGCCTTAGGGATCCTCCCACCTGGAACTCTTTGGGCCAGCCAGGGCGCCTCTAGGAGGAGCAGGGAGCTGAGGCGGGGGGTGGCAGCGCCTTGTCTGATGTCCTCCCAGCAACTGTCTTACCTCCCCCACCCACCCTTGGAGAACAGCAGCCCTGGGCTGGCCCGCTGGCTTTTCTTCACACACTCTTGACTCTTCCCCTCCCATGACTCACCTGCCCAGCTGACCTAGAGCCCACTGCCCCAGCCTCAAGGCCTGACCCATGAAAGAGCAGCCCTGCCAGCTCCCCTCCCAACCCAGCCCACATTCCTGCACCAGTAGTCTCCCCACCACACAGCTCCCAGGGCAGAAAGGAGCAACTCTAGGCCCCTGGCAGCCCCCATGGCTCTGTGGAGTCCCCTGGGTGATCTCCCCTGAACCTGAGCTCATGATTTTCCTCTCAGTCCCCAGCCCCCTGAGACGGGTCCACTGCCTCCCCACTTCCTTCCTGGAGCTGGACGGCCGGCTCTCACCAATCTGTTGTCTCTGCCTTCCTGGAGCTGTCTGTCCAGAGTGGGGAGGGCCAGGCCCAGCTGATGCAAAACATGGTCAGGTCGTGACTAGGGTCAGGGGGGACAGTTGAGGTGTGATTGGCGTTGAGGGAAATGGTGCTGCCAGGGACTGTTGGGCAGGAGGCATAGGGGTCCTGCTCATGCAGGAGGCCTCCTCAAATTGAGGAAGGATCGGTGTGGAGGGACTTGACAGCAGCCAGGCATGGGCAGAGCCTGCAGGACCTTCCGCCCAGCAGCCCAGGCTCTGGGCTCCTATGGGTCCTCGAGTGGAGGTCCACCGCATGGGCATTGGGGCGAGCAGGGCGTCCTCCTCAGGGCTTCCAAGTCCGTCTGGGCTGAGCACCACTGGGCTGAGGAAAGCCAGAGGAACCAAGAAAGGTGCCAGAGGGGGCCTTCCTGCCTCTGCTGCACGCAACTGAGTGCCTGAATCTTTCTAACCTGTAAATTACCTCTCCCCCATAAAAATAGCTTAGGAAGGGCTCTAGGGGAGGCTCCCCAGGTTAAGCATCTGCCTTGGCTCAGATCAGGATCCTAGTGTCCTGGGATCAAGCCCCGACAGAGAACTCTACTCTGCCTCCTATCCCCACTCTGGTAGTCATCTCTCTGTCTCAAATAAATAAATAAAATCTTTTTTTAAAAAATAGCTTAACGCCATTGCAAATTTCATGAATATGGGCAATCTCACTCTAATGACTATTAGAGGGAATCCTGGGTGGCTTGCGCTAGCGCCTGCCTTCCGCCTAAGGCGTGATCCTGGAGTCCATGATCAATCGTCCAGGTCAGGCTCCTGCATGCAGCCTGCTTCTCCTCTGCCTGTGTCTCCGCTCTCTCTCTCTCTCTTTGTCTATCATGAATAAATAAATAAATTCTTTTTTAAAAAATAATAATGACTATTAGCATTTTGCCTTCTTTTCATCCATTCTACTACTCTGTGGGAGAGTTTTTACAGACCCGGGCATCCCGACACTGACAATGGACTGCGATTTTTCACCTACTGCATGGATTCGTACATGGCAGGTGCCACTGAGAAACAAGGCATTCCCTATCAGGTAGTTTTCTGTCCCAGAAGAGAGATGGGCTAGCAGACCCACAGGACTATCTGTGGCAGGGTGCCTGCAGGATGCCTGTGGAGTGCGCTGGAGGAGCTGTCCCCAGAGTCCCCAGAATCCCGCAGTCACTAGAGAAACTTTAGGATTGCCTCCTGCAAGGAAGGGGAACAGCAGCTGAACCGGGAGGTTCCTACCATTCAGCCTCCTCCTGAAACCCTCTGGACCTACCCGTCTAGGGGCAGACTTTTTTCTCATCAACGGAGTGGCTTTCACGTTTTCACTCCTTCTTGTTCACTTTGGCCATTTTGTGTCTTTTCCTAGGAAAGATTCATTTTTCCTAGATTTGCAAAATCTCCATTTTTAAATTTCTCTATGGATTCCTGACCGAAGAAATAAATGGTTTTTCTAAGTTTTCATAGTGAAAAAATCGAATATTTTCCATCTAGACATAAGGTCTGGTATACATTGCAAGTGATCGATTATGTATTGAAACCTGTGTTTCCTTTGTAGACTTCTGTTTGTTTTTGTCTTTTTACCTACAGCCAATAGAGGTTTATTACATCTCTCGCTCAGATTTTCTGTGAAAGATCTTGTTACTTTAGCAGGTTTTGCTTTTTTTTTTTGTGATTTATTTGTTCATGAGAGACCTGAGAGAGGCAGAGACAGGCAGAGGGAGAAGCAGGCTCCTCTGGGCGATGGGACTCCAACCCTCTAATCCCAGAACTCGGATCACGCTACTCATCACACCCTGAGCCAAGGGATGCTCAACCACTGAGCCACCCAGGCATCCATGCAGTGGTTTTTTTTTATATTAACTACAAATCCCTGCAGGCATGCAGATTTGACTGTCAACTGGCACTCATGAGCTGGTTTATTCATCCCCTGGTGTCCCTCTTTACCCTGTGGTGGGCCAACCTTGAATCACCATCTTGCTGTTACAAGCAGGGCCACTCTTTCTATTTTATTGGGTTTATTTCTACTCCTGCTGGTATCTCTCAGTATCCTTCTATATTCAACATTATCATGTTTTACGTCTATTTCTATATATCTCCTACCACTGAATTTGGAACCAAACTGACTGTCTTTTGTTGGGATAATGACTCTTTTCGAAATCCTTAACGGGTTTCTTTTCCCCCTTCAATCAGGTTGCTCCTGATTGTCCTGTCCTCTGCTGTCCTCATCCCCTTGCATTATCTTGGGCTTCCTGCTTTTCCCCTTGCGTGCTCCTGACTAAACATCCCCTCCAGGATGTGCAGAGATGCTTTTCTTACCATCACTCCTCCCTGAAACTCATAAACCCCGTCAGTCTCCGGATAGCCGTGGGTCTTTTTTCAGCTTAGAGAAACTTTTTGCATGAGTATTGGGTCTTTGCCTTTTCTTCTATTGCATTAGCTCTTGATCTGCTCCAGCTTGGTTAGCTTTGCCCCCTCTATGTCTTGCCTTCTGTAATAAGTCTGAGATATTTCTCCTGCTTTCTCTTCCAGGCACAAATTTGAGTCTGGAAAGGGACTGTCCTCACTCTCAATGAGTAGTAAATGATATATTTTAAATTCTAAAGTAGTAGTCTTTTTTTCTTTTAGTGTCTTACTGAATCTCCTGAAGATTTCCTTTGTTGTTGTTCCAGTAGTCACTGTGTTTCCAGCCTTCTATCTTGTAATAGCAAGATTTTTTTAAAAATTAGATAATGTACTTTCAAGGTTTTTTAAAAATCAAAGAATAGGTGCCTGGGTGGCTCAGTGGTTGAGCGCCTGCCTTTGGCGCCAGGTAGTGATCCTGGGATCTCGATACAGTCCCACATCAGGCTCCTCGGAGCCTGCTTCTTCCTCTGCCTGTGTCTCTTCTTCGTGTGTGTCTCTCATGAATACATAAATGACATTCTTTTAAGATTTTATTTATGTATTCATGAGAGAACACAGAAGAGAGGCAGAGACAGGCAGAGGGCAGAAGCAGAGACCCATGCAGTGAGCTCGAAGTGGGACTCGATCTTGGGTCTCCAGGATCACACCCTGGGCTGAAGGTGGCACTAAATGCTGAGCCACCGGGGGTCTGAAATCTTTAAAACATAAAATAAAATAAAAGCAATATTAAAAAGTATATAATAAAACATCCCACACACACCTGCTTCTGCCCTGTTCTCTCCATCAACTCATAAGTCACCACTTTTCTAATTCTTTCTTGATTCTGCCAGAGTTTCTTTATGCAAACACAAACCTGTTGAAAACACATTGATTACTTGCTTTCTGTCTCTCTTCCGTAAAGGTAAATGCAGTACAACACATCTTGTTTTTCTTTTGCCTTTTTGATTTCAATATTTACTGGAGTCTGTGCAGAGAGAGTATCAGTCTCTTCCTTAGAGCTACGGTTTTCACTGCGGATGTATCAGAAATTCTTCAACCGGTCCGGTGATGGGCCTTGAATCGTTCCCATCTCTTGCTATTATGCACAATCCTGAATAGATAATCTTCTCCCCACGCAGAGATAAATCAAGGATAAATCCCAGAAGCAGGATGCTGGGTGGAAGGATAAACGATGGATATTTGTTAAATTTTGCCAAATTGCTGTCCCTTTCCTGGGGGCTTATACCAATTTATATCTCACCAACACAAATGTGAGTGTCTGATCCCCACAGCCTTGCCACAACCAGGTTGTCAACAAGATGTCGTTTCCTGCTGATCCATATAGAAATATATGATTTTAGGATAGCTTGAATTTGCATTTCTTTCAGGAGTATCTTTTCTTCATCTTCTCATAGATTTAAGGACTGTTTGTTTCTCCTTTTCTGTTAACAACCTGTTCAGAGCAGTGCTCATTTTTCCATTGACTTATTGGTCTTTTACTTATTGGTTATTAGGAGGTTTTCATAAGAAGGAAAAAGCCCTCTATCTCTTAAGGAGTGTCATGTAAGTTTCTCTTCTGACTTTGCTATGTTATTTCTTGGCTACTAAATGAATAAGATGATTATGCTTAAATGTATATTTGAGAGTTTGAGCTCTGCTTTTTTGTTTGTTTGGTTTGGTTTGGTTTTAGATTTTATTATTTATTCGAGAAACACACAGAGAGAGGCAAAAAGACAGGAGGGAAGCAGGCTCCCTGCAGGAGAGCCCAATACAGGACTCAGTCCCAGGACCCCGGGATCACTGCTGAGCAAAGGCAGATGCGCAACCACTGAGCCACCCAGGTGCCCTTCTGCCTTTTTATTTTTCAACATAATTTTGCTTATGTTTTTTCTCTTTAAGTATTTTTATGGTTTCGCTTTTTATGTCTGAATCTTTGATCTATTTGGGGGTATATCCAGTGGACAGAGTAAGATGTCAACAACCACCTTTAATTATTTTCTGGATGGCATCCACCTTCCTTTCTGCCACCTTTTACTGACAAACCCTCTTCCTACCGGATTGGTGATTGGTCTTTAGCACGCCTGACCCTGCTGTATTAGGGTCTTGCAAGCCCAGGTAGATTTGGTTGTTCTCTTTGCTCCACCTCTCTCCAGCCACTGTCCTGTAGGAGGAGTGGGGTTTATGTGTCTTTTCTCACTGGGATGAGCTGTTGAAGTGTCCCCACTAGCGCGCGCCTCAGAGCAGAGAATGGTGGTCTCTGCCAGTGGGCCAGCCAGGCTGGGCAGCCTCTTCTAAGACACCATCAAGAATTCTCCCTGCCTGCTGCCTCCTCGGCATCCCAGCCTGTTGGGCAGAGAGTGCTGAGCCCACCTGTTTGACTCTCGTCAGCTCCTAGGGGTCACCCTGCTTTCCCCTAGGGTCCCCATGGTGGCCTGGTCTCTCCCGGGGTCTCCTGGGGTTCCAGCTTCTATCTCAGGCCCTCACTCCGGCCAGCCAGCCCTTTCCAGGAGCTGGCACAGCTTCCTTGAGGGTAGCGTCCAGGAGAAGAGAAGAGCAGGACATGTTTGCTGCCATGTTCCAGATTTCCCAGAGCCAGAGCTGCGCTCAAAGGAGAGAAACTACGCGTACCAGGGGGAGAGCTGGAAGGGCCTGTCTTTCTGGATAAGAAAGCTGAAACCTTGAGTAGTAACACACTGAGAATCCAGAAGAGTAAAGTTTAAGGGAGGTTTTCTCCTTTTATTATGAAAAATTTTTAAAGATTTTATAATTTATTCATAGAGACAGGACACAGAGAGAGGCAGAGGGAGAAGCAAGCCCTCGGGGAGCCCATGGGACTCGATCCCAGGACCCAGGATCATGACCTGAGCCAAAGGCAGGTACTCAAGCACTGAACACCCAGGTGTCCCTTATGAAGATTTTCAAATGCAAAAGAAGTAAAAAGAACTATTATAATTAATATAATTTACATATACCTTATTATCAGATTAACAATTTTTGTCAGTTAGTTCTCTCTCTCTTTTTCTTTTGTTTAAAAAATAAATTCGAATTTATCCTATCTCATCCTAAAAACTCAGCCTTCCAGCGTCCTGTAATGATCTTTTTCATTTATTTATTTTATTTTATTTATTTATTTATTTGAGAAGATGACTGAGGAGGAGAGAACATGACGAAGGGAAGAGGCAGAAGGAGGGGAGGCTCCCCTGGAGCAGGGAGCCCCATGCGCCGGATCTCAGGATCAAGCACCGTGGGCCAAAGGCAGACGCTAACCAGCTGAGCTTCTGAGGTGCCCACGAGCCGCATCTCTTAAAAATGTTTTTTCGATAACCACAATACTATACCCATTAATATATCTAACAAAATTAATATTAGTTCCTTCATATCAGCAAGATCCAGCTCAGTCAAATGTCCCTCATTGTCCTAAAACAAATCTCTCATAGTCACTTTGCTTGAAACAGAATCATTAGACCATGCATCTCATTTGTCTCTTAAATCTCTCTTGCTGGTCTCCCTCCTTCCTCCTGCCTGGGGACCAGAGTGGTAGCCCCATAGGACATCTATTCTAGATTTGAATTTCTGCTTCCTTGGGTTGCCATGTTCCCTAGCCCCTGTGTTACCTGGGGACTGATAGGTCCGAAAGGCTGAGCTGGTCCCCAGCCTCTCTACTCCAGTCTCTGCTGTCAACCAAGAGGGGCACCTGGATGGTCTGTGAGTTGATGCTTTCGTTGGGCTGCGATCCGTGAACTGGGGACTAAGTCCTCTAGGCCGCCTGCAGGGAGCCTGCTTTCCCTCTGTCTGTGCTCTGCCTCTCTCTGTGTCTCCCGTGAATAAATAAAATCTTAAAAAAAAAAAAAGAAAAACAAAAACAAGATGATGCCAAGATGGGAAGGAGGAGGGGAGGAAGGTGAACTTGGTTTCTGGGATATGCCAGGAGTTACAAGGACCCCCAGGACTCACCTGGTTTTGCTCCTGGAGATTCTGCAAGTTAGCTTGCTGATCCGGGCTTGGGTCGACAGGAGTGAGAAGCAAATGGGAGACCCAGGTCAAGGAGTTAAGCGGAGGGAGAGAGCATGGCTCACAGCCCAGGAGGCACCAGAGGGTGAGAGGGAGAGGCCTAGTGAACTAAGTCCCGAGGAGAGTCAGACCTCTGCGACCACTGCTCATCAAAGGACTGAGACCCCCGGGCAGTGGGCTGGGATGGAAGCAGGAGGCAGAACACACACACACCTTCAACAGGCTCCTGAAAGGAGGAGGATGAGCCCATGAGGCAGGACATTTTCTTTTAAGATGGAGAGACTGTGAATTTGTTGCACAAAGGGCTGCAGCATCAAGTGGGAGGGTTAGGAGGTTTGTGGAGAGGCAGCTTCTGAGCAAGAGGCAGTGATCCTCAGGGGCCCATATCTGGAGGCCCTCTGACGGGGGGAACCTGGTCCCTCCAGTGGGGGAAGTGAGGAGGTGCGGTGGGTACAGGTGCAGAACATTTGGAGGGACAGGCCCTGTCCATCTCTTTCCCTCGGTTGGCTCACGATGACAGCCTTGCACGCCAGCAGTTTCCTTGACAGACGGTTTCTGATTCCTCCTGGGCGTCAGCCAGCCTTATCCAGAGACAGAGCATGGCAGTGGCAAAGGGGCTCCCCCCACCCCACCTACCCGAGAGCAGGCCGCACACAGTCCCATGAGGTCACCAAGAGGCTGAGGGGCAGAGTCCAGAGCGAGGGCACTCAATCGAACCCAGAACCAAAACGGAAGTGTCACCCGCTTTCCTTCCGTCCTCGAGTGTAGAGGTAGTGTGGATCCGGGGCAGGCTTGACGCCTCCACAGAAGCCAGCCCTGGGAGGGGAGAGAATGACAGCACCATTCATGGATAAAGAAACAGAGTGCGAGAGATTCAAGGGGCTGCCCGGGGAGAAGCTAGGCACCGCGAGCACAGCCATTTCTCTGAATCCTGCGTCATTCTCCCCGCCCTTTAATCAAATGATGATGCCTCTGCTCTAAACCCCACAGAGGAACACTGACTCGCTACTGTGTCTGTCGCAGGCTTGCAGGCCGGAGTAAGGTTCATATGAGCCTCACCTGGGCGTTTAGTACAAAACGAGGGTCTGAGCCCGGCCCAAACCTGTTCAACAGACTCTGGGACAGTCCAGGCGTGGTTCCTCTGTTCGAGGGGACCCCAGTCTCACTGCACATCAGTGGACTTGTGGCTCAGGGCTGGGGGTGGGTACAGGAGGCCGACCTGTCCTGGAGATCGCGTGCCCAGGGGGAAGGACGCCAGCTCTGGGCACCCCCAAAGGCTCCCTGAGGCAAAGATCACAACCATCCTCCACTCTCTCCTGCCAGCCTCAGGCACTGAAGTCAGAAAGGATGGTCCCACCCGCAGCCCCCCTGAGCCGTCTCTGGGCTCAGTCACTGGTTTGCAGGCATTTCTTTGCCTCTGGTTCAGAGAGCTGATAGGATTTTTCTGGTTGCACAAGCCTCCTGTGGTGGTTTTGGGAGAAGGGGTGAGGACAGGCAGCCGGCTTGTTCTGTCCCCTCCTCCACCGTGTGCCTCTAGAGGGCCAGGCCAGGTGGAGACATGCTGAGGGAGGAGGACACCACTGGGGAGCTGCTGTGGTCACACCTCCTCTTGCTGAGGGGAAGCCTAGACTGGAAGCCTGAGGAACCAAGCTCCTTGACCAGCAAGAGCAGGCCAGAGCTGTGTGGGTTTGCTCAGCCCTGTGGTGGGGGGCCAGACCCTGCGAAGACCCGCAGGCTGGGGGCCCAGCTTCTAAGAGGAGGAACAGCACGTGGGCTGCCTTTCGTATGTCCCAGTCTCCTGTAATGTCACCTGGTTCCTGCCACAGGAAAGACCCTGCTCCCTAGTTTCCAGCGGGCAGTGCTAGGGCCTGGTCCCCACACCCATGGTCCTCTCTCTCTCCTTCCCCAGCTCCTGCCTGCTGCCAGCTCAGAGTTTTCCGCCTTCCCATTCTCTGGGCCTGGCTCCATCTCTCCTGGTGACCTATTTTGCATGTGGCCATGTCTCCCCAGGGGGGGCAGTGGGATGTCCATTGTGTGTGACAAGTGGGAGGACCCAGGCCTCTCTGCCCTCAGTGTTCCAGGTTCTGAGTCCCACCTGGGATGGGAGGAGCAATACAGGAGCTTGGAGGGCAGAGTAGGGCATGAATCCCTGGCTTGTTCTGGATGCGGCTAGCCCAAAGGGCCCACACTCCAAATCTACACCACGCCTGGCTCTCCTTGGGTGTCCTCTCTGGCCACAGTGGGTGCAGGGAAGAGTGGTCTGGGGGGGCATGGGCAGGGAGGAAGACCAGGGCTGGGGACAGGAGGGTTACTGGAATGGAAGAGCAGGAGACAATGGGTCTGGGATCCGGTGGAAGGAGTCGAGCCTGAAACAGAGAGAGAACAGGCCAGGGGAAGCTTTTTGGTGTAAGGAGGTAGCCCTGTCCCCTTCTCCGGTCCTTAGAGAGTGGGGGACAATACTTGTTACGTATTAGACACCCAGGCGAGGTGCATGCGTGATCTTGGAGCGAACCGGAGGGGACAGGCCCAGCAGCGTAGAGTGGACTGTGGGTGGTCAGAATCCTCCTGTCCTCTGTGAGGCTGCAGAACTCCAGACACTGACTCCATCTGAGTACAGCCTGGACCCCTTCCTCTTGACACGTTGCCCCCCGCCCCGGCACCCCACACACAAGCTTCCTCTTCCCCATCGCCCTGGGCACTGGGGGAGGAGGCCACCTCATGTCCTGGCTCCGCCAGCCTGGGGCCCCAGCACCAACTGCCCCCCGTCCTCTCCCAGCTGTTCTGGCCTCCCCTCCCCAACCCTTCTTTGGCGCCATCCTGCCTCCCGGCTGTATCTGCCCTGGGATCTGCACTCGCCGGTGATCAGAGTATGGAGAGGGGCGCTTCCTGGACACATAGAAACACCCCCGACCTAAGACATCCCCCACTCACCCCACCCTCCCCCACAGCAGGCAGCCTCTCTGTCTCAGGCAGCACGCAGCCCTGAAGGAAATGGGCTGGAGCTAGCCTCCGCCATCTCAAAGCACTCTCTTGTTTCCTGTTGCCTTGTGCCACCCTGGGTGTCCTTGGTCACCCCCTAAAGCCTGCCCAGGCTCGTCCCAGCAGCTCTGAGGGCAGGATGGTGGACATGATTGCCAGCTGCACAGGAGGCGGAGTCACAGGCCCTGGGTGGGGACAGGTAGGGGGCCGTGGCATTTGGGGCAAGCTCAGCCTCCGGGGGACGGCGAGGGCCCTCTGGACTCAGGTTCGCTAGTGGGCTCTGTCCTGGCCCTCTCAGGGGCGCTGAGCGCTTCGGAGCAGGACATCTCTAGACTTGGGGACTCCTCCCTGCTTTCCTCTTCTCTTGCCAAGGCCTTCACCTGCCTGGGAGGGCTGCAGGGGGACCCTGAGATGGTGATCAGCGCAGGGACAGAGGCAGGCCTGCCACCCGCTTCGGTGGCAAGGGAGGGCTCGCGGGCTGGGCAGCTGGGCGTGGTGAGAGCCAGAGCCCTTCTATGCTGGCGTCTCAAAGAGTCACACTGGCTGGCTGCTGCCACTATGGAAATCAGGGCCTCTCAGTCCTGGGAAGCGCCAGGCATGACCAGCTCTGGCTCCTGAGGTCCTAGTCAGGGTGAGATGTTGTTGAGACCTGGGCGACAGTGGTGGGGCACCCCCTGGGGGTGTGGGAGGAGGCACACCCATTCAAGAAGAGGAAAGGTCCTGAGGTCTGAAGCAGAAGCAGGAATGGTGCTTCAAGGTGAGCCTTAATGTGTTCCAGTGTAGCACTGGAGAGGGGTCTGGCGCCACACTGTGGAGTGTTTCAGCTTACAGGGCCAAGGGAAATGAAGACTTCAACCGGTGAACAATACAAAGGCTTCATGTAGAGAGGGCTACACCCTACAATGGTGGAGCAGTAAAATAGGAGGAGCCTGGCTCCCTGACACATGAACCACCAAACTAGCCCTGGATTACAGTACTTAACCAGATCATTATATGAGAGATCAGTAAGCTTCTTTTTTATTTAACCCACTGCTGTGTTGGGTCTCTACTACAGTGGCTGAACCTATAGCCTAATAAAGGTTAACCAATAACGTTATAACCAATAACGTGTATTGGTTATCTTTCGCCACAACAATGCTAACTAATAAACCATCCCCAAACTCAGTGAACTGGAATACCGGTTCTCACAGGATGGCTGGTCCAGCTGTACTTGAATGCTCTGCTGGCTGGGTCAGCACTGCTTCTCCGTGCTAGTCTGCAGATCAGCAGGGCTAGCTAGCTCTTTTCCACCTGGGTGGGCTCTGGGGCCCAGGCTGAAGAGGCAGCGGCAACCCGAGGGAAGCATATGAGGCCAACCAGAAACTTCATTGGGCCTCTCCAAGCCTAGACACAGAACTGTCATACTTTCATTTCTGCCTAGTCCATGGGTCCAAGTAAGTCACATGGCCAATCCCCGAGCCAGGGGACAGGAAAGTACACTCTGCCCACAGAGAGACACAGCAAGAGTGTGGGTGCAGGGAGGGCCAATAATCCTGTCTACTCAGGATGTGACTGAGTCCTGGTTTAGAGACTACACACCAAGGCCCCGCTCTTCTAGGTGTCCCTGTAAATGCAACAGAGTGAAAGATAGCACCCATCAATGTGAAGGCCCCACCGCAGTTATCTGTTAGGTCAGGAACCCTGACGAGGCAAGAATCCCATCTTCCTCTCCCCAATGCCTAGTAGCGGACCCTGCCCACGTGATGCCTCAGGGATCTTACTGGATGAATTTTAGACCATTTCTTCATTCTCCACATATGATTTCCTTATGAAATACAGACTGACCTCCTAAAGGTCAACACATAGTACTATGAGTTTGCCCCATAGCCTGCATAGGGACTGTGCCATTAGGAGCAGGAATTTGTACCTAGATCCTGTCTACACCAAAAACTGTATCCACTGCCTCCTACAGGGACCTCCAGAAGTAAGGGCTTCTACAAGTTAAACATCAAAACAGGGTAGTGAGGGGAGCCTGGGTGGCTCAGTTGGTTGAGCGATCTTACCTTAGGTCATGATCTCAGGGCCTGGGATCAGCCTGTGTGGAGCTCTGCACTGAGTGGGGAGTTTCCTTGAGGATTTTCTCTGTCCCTCTACCCCTCCCCTGACATTCTCTCTCAAAATACATAAATAAATAAATGAATGAATGGATCTTAAACAACAGGGTAGTGAAATTTCTTTCTCTATAGGTCTTTTGAAACTGGAAAGATTCTGATTGCCTGAAATATCTTCAGAGGGAGGCTGTCAAAAGGCACGACTCTAGTGGGGGATCTGCATGGGCTTGGGACAATTTGAAGAACAGTGAAATTGACCATCAGAGCTCCCATGGCTCCACAAGGTCCCTGGCCCCCTCATCATCTGTTTTGCTAGATCTCAGGGCAAAAGCAGAACTGGCCCAAGATGCTCTACCTTAATGCTGCCTTTCCCTGCAGACTTCTCACTGCAAAGGAGAACCACTTGAAGAGAGCCAGGATAAATCCTAAAGAATGCCACCATCACCACTGAATTCCAGACATGGGCATGTGGGTGGAAAATATATTTTAGGGCAGTGACTCATGGTAAGTTGCTTCCTCCAGTCCCTAAATGGTACTATTCAATGTCAAGCTACCTCAGGCTCTGGCTGATAAAAGCAGAGGGAGAGGGAACCTAGTGTCGTGAGCTGTGCTGGTCAGGATACATATACATATACATATACATATACACATACACATACATATACACATACATATACATATACACATATACATACGTAAATATATACATACATAGACGTTTTGTATAACTTGCCCAAATTTATGAAGACCATATGTATCAGTCACTGCTCTGTACGCTCCAAGTGAAAGAAATCCAACTAAAATATGTTTGAACCAAAAATGTCATACAGTGAATTAGCTTATATAACCAGGAAGCCTAAGTACTTAAAGCTGCCTGCATCTAGGGTTCAAACAAGTCATCTTCTCCCCATCTATCCCTCAACTGTGCTTTCCTTTGGCTTCAGGCTCTGAAGGACGCAGACTCCAAGACTGCAAACATGGTCATTCATCATTCTAACTCTACACCAAAGTAGAGAAAGCCCATCCTCAAAAGTCATCTTTTTGGGTTGCTTGGAGCTGTATCTTGGAGGCGAACAATAGTTACATAATCACAATTCTGTAAACACTATCAATTATCAGGAAAGAGTGGCATAACTAAACCCCAAGAACGGACAGGGGTGTTAAAGAACTAACTCCTTGCCTGTGATAATAGGAAGTCCACAGACAGTGTCTAAAATGGATAAATCCAAAGCTAGAATTACCAAGATAGGTGGGGAGATAAGCACCAGAAGATTCAGCTAGAAGTAAGCATGCCCAGTGAGCTGGCTCAGGAGGGAAGGTGGGGATGGTCAAGGGGAAGAAACTGCTGTGGGTCATTATGTTTCCTCACCATTTGATGTCATACTATTTGAACTGTAAACTATATATAATAATAATAACTATTGGGGAATTTTAAAAATTCATTATTTTTGTCCAGCTTTATTGAGGTATAATTGACAAATTAATAATTAGAAAGAGAGCCAGGATAAATCCTAAAGAATGCCACCATCACCACTGAATTCCAGACATGGGCATGTGGGTGGAAAATATATTTTAGGGCAGTGAAGATGACTAGCTATAGGGCACCTAATTCTAATTGCCATATTTTAAAAGAGTGGGAAGAACCAACTTCCTACAACAGAATCCAGGGGGAACATTAGCTATTCCACTTTTGAGAGAAATGGTTGCATTAGTCCTTGTTTGATGACTTTAGTCAGCTGCCAAGTAAGGATATATCTGGGGTTCAAATAAGAAAGCCTCTCAAAAAATGGAAAAAAAAAAAAAAAAAAAAAAAGCTCCCACTCCAGTGTTCAGAAAGCAGTTAAAAACAGATCTGACTGGATTGGGAAGGTGAGAATTAGCCCAAACTATAATAATAATATAGCTAGTCTTTTTTTTTTTATTTAAGATTTTATTCATCCAGGACTGCCCAGTTGGCTCAGCGATTTAGCGCCGCCTTCAGCCCAGGGCGTGATCCTGGAGTCCCGGGATCGAGTCCCAAATCAGGCTCCCTGCATGGAGACTGCTTCTCCCTCTACCTGTGTCTCTCTGCATCTGTGTGTGTGTGTGTGTGTGTGTGTGTGTGTGTGTGTCTCTCATGAACAAACAAAATCATTAAAAAAAAATATTTATCCATTTGAGAGAGCAAGTGAGGGCACGAGCGAGGGTGGGGGCACAGGGGAGGGGCAACAGACTCCCCACTCAGTAGGGAGCCTGTTGTGGGCTGGACCCCAGAACCCTGGGATCATGACATGAGCCCAAGGCAGAGGCTTAACCAACTGAGCCACCCAGGTGCCCTATAGCTAGTCATCTTCAAGTGCTTCCAGCAGGCCAGAAACTCTCCTAAGGATATTATCTTAATCCTCAGGTCAACTGATATTTTCCCCAATTTACAGATGAGGAACTGAGGCTCAGATAGTTTTGGGAACTTACCTGAAGTCACACCCTCTGGCCCCTCTGCCTGAGGCTAGGAGGCCATAGTGTGTTGTGCCTTTACTTCTGTTTTCTAATTGCCAATCTTCAGGGCTATATCTCAAGGGGCCCGTGAAAACCATAGCTTCACATTGCTTGGTTGTCCTGAACGCCCACACTAGTGTAGGGAAGGTCCTGTAAACAGTATGGGGTAGAGCTGGTGTTCAAACCTAAGCATTACCGCCTACCAAGCCCACTTGCTCTGCCACTGAACTATGTTAACTCTCTAATTAGAATTAGAGTTGGGTGAGAGTCCTCCCTCTACCATTTATTTATTAGTTCTGAGGCCCTGGGACCCCAAGTTACTTAGCCTCTCTCTGAAGCCTGTTTTCTTATCTGTGCTATTGAAGATAACAATGGCAACCTACCTTCCCAGTGGTTGACAAGGACCAATCACAATTCCTATCTAGCAAACAATAGAAGCTTCTCTTTTGCCCAAATGTTAATAATCCCTTACCCCTCAGCTCCTAAAATAAGACAAAGGTTCTTATGTTTTCTTATGCTTTGGATCCGCTGGTGCTGAGGGCAGAGGACAGCAGAGGTGGTTAGGCCTAAATTCTTGGACCCCATCCCAGAGTGACTCTCCAGGGAAGGGATGGGGTTCAGGAATCTACACCTTGGACCTGTCTGCAGGGAATTCAGATACCTGCAGTTCTCCTACCTGGCTTTTTAAATAAGTCTGTGGAGTTCTTGAAATCTAAGCTGACAGACCAGTGGCCTGTGAGCTGAGTTTGCTAGTGTTTGAGCCCTTCCTGCACAGGCCTCCAGCTGTGTCTGCATCCTTCCTTTCCCCCCTCATCCAATCTGTCTTTATCTCCCCTCCCATCCTAGCCCCATCCCCTTACTCTGTTCTTAAGTCCAACTTCCTCTCCACTCTTGGGGACCTCCCCTGAGCTCAGCCTGCACTCCTACCCACCAGCCACTTCTCTGCCAGTCTCTTCACCTGCAATGCCCCTTCCTCTATCCACCTGCAAGACTCAGATAAAAGCTGCCTCTTCCAGGATAACCTTCAAGCTCTCTTCTCTTTGCATGTGACTTTATTACTGTTCAAATGATAGAGCAGTGTGAATTTTTTTTTCTGGCTGGAAACTACCTCGTGGACTCATGGCCCATGAATGGTAAAAATGTGCACCAGAGCAAGATGAAGAGAGGAAGACAAGCAGCGGGGCTGAGAGGCCTGAGAAGTAAGAGAAGACCAAGAGACAAGGGCTGGGCTCCTGAAAAACCAGACAAAAGATTACTATGTGGGGTTCCCACAGCTTTTGCAGACAGTGGCTGTGCAAAAATTCATTGGAAGAACTGAGGAATAGTGCTCACTTCGGCAGCACACATACTAAAACTGGAAGAACTGAGGAATATTGCTTGCTTGCTCCATTTGGGGGAGGGCATGCTTGAGTCAAGACACTGATGGTATTGATGTGCTAATTATTACCAGAAACACTATCCTTTTGCCTAGGAAATGGGATTTCCCTAGTAAATCCCTTACTTTCCACCTTGTTCAACACCCAGAAAATACTTTGCCTCTATCTCTTTATTCCTAACTTCCTCCTCAACTACTTTTTTAAATATTTTATTTATTTATTCATGAGAGACACGGGCAGAGGGAGAAACAAGCTCCATGCAGGGAGCCTGATGGGGACCTATTCACGGGTCTCCAGGATCTGGCCCTGGGCTGAAGGCGGCGCTAAACCGCTGAGCCAACCGGGCTACCCACACGTCAACTATTTTTTTATTTTATTTTATTTTATTTTTAAATTTTTTTATTGGAGTTCAATTTGCCAACATACAGAATAACACCCAGTGCTCCTCCCATCAAGTGCCCCCCTCAGTGCCCGTCACCCAGTCACCCCCACCCCCCGCCCACCTCCCTTTCCTTCTCTGATTGACTTACTTCACTCAGCATAATACCCTCCAGTTCCATCCACGTCGAAGCAAATGGTGGGTATTTGTCGTTTCTAATGGCTGAGGAATATTCCGTTGTATACATGAACCACCTCTTCTTTCCATTCATCTTCCGATGGACACCGAGGCTCCCCGTCCTCAACTATTACCCATACTGAATGCACTCAGCCTCATCTAGTCTGAAACCGAGAAGTGGTTCTCACTCCCGGAGAGATTATTACCAGAGAAGCAGCCCCCACACACTCAGGTGCCACATCTCCACCAGCCATTTTTTTTTATAAACGGCAACGGGCACTGAACCCGAACCTTCCCAGAAACGGTCACAGAACCCCTGGCCCAGGTCAGTGGAGCTTGCTTCCAAGAGGTGCCCTGTTCCCAGGCCAGCCCTATAAATACTCCCAAAGTCCCCCTGGACATGCAGTTAGTAGTACCTCTGCCTCTGGGCACTGTCCCCACACTCAGGCCTACGCTCCCCGCTGGACCAAAGCCTGCAGGTGAGAAGTGACCAAAGCAGACATCCCCCCTCTCACACACTTTGGACCTTTTGTTCTGAGTCCACCTGCAAAAGAAATGTCAACTCTACCGAGGAAAGCAGACACACAAGTACCTGGCTAGATGAGAAGAACCAGATCCTCCAGGTTTGTGCCTCAGGGGCTGATGGGCAGGTACCTGAGAAAGTCCCGAGGAGGAGGGAGCGGTGAGCTAAAGACGCCCTGTTGGTACAAGATAGGGTCAAAACACGTATACTTTTTTCCCTCAGAGCCCCCGGGCTGCAAGCACCACCAGCGCCCATGCCCTCAGGGAGGCAAAAATAGCGTAGACGTCACTGGTCTGATTTTACCAGTGGGAACCTACCCCTCAGGAGGCCAACGTTACACGCATGGCGCTGCGGCCAGGCGAGATCACGGACCCAGAAGCCGGGATCTAGTCTGACGCAGACACTGCTAGAGGCGGGCCTTGGGCCAAGCTCCTCTTAGGTCGGTGACCTCGCTTAGTGGCCTCACCTCTGCAGGCGGATCTCCCTCTCCCCTTAGTGGAGTCCAAGCCTCCCAGACCGCTCACCCGCTGGCCGTTGGGGAACTCGGCTTCGGGAACGTTGGCCCCGCCCCGCGGCTCCTCCCGCCCCGCCATTGGCTCCGCGGGCCGGGGGCGGGGCCGAGCGCCCAACCGCCGGGTTGGCGTCAGGCGCCTCGAGCGCAGTTTCCGGGCGTCGGTGGCGGAGAGGCCGGAGCGTCGGGTCGGAGGCTGAGAGGCTGCAGCGGCCAGGAGCGACCCCGCCCCCTCCCCGCTCGCTCTGGTGAGTCCGGGGTCAGGGGGAGGGGGGGGAGGGGGGCGGGGTCGAGATGCGAACGGGCGGCGGGCGCGTTCCGTGGTCCCGACCCCTGGTCGCCTTTGCGCTGTCCTGCTTCAGAACCCTTTGCCTTCCCCGTTGTAAGCCCGCGCCCTACCCCCTCGGAGCCGAGCCTTCAGCCGGCACAGCCCCTGCTGACCGCCCCCTCCATCTTCTCCCGACGGGGACCCGAGCCCAGCACGTACCCCCACCCCCTCGCCCCTGGCGTCGCGTCAATGCAGCCACACTCTTGACCCCCTGGGAGTCCAGTTCCAACCCCGAGCGCAGACACATCCCTCCTCCGCCCTCTGAGGCATCACATCCTCACCCCTCAACCCCTGTGGCAATCCCCGTGCTCCACGCCAACCTCCCCTGAGCCCCACCGCTATGGCTTTCCCCTTTTCTGACCCAGCTTTCTTATCCCAGTCCCGGAAGGTCTGCTCAGCCCTAACACCCACCTCCACCCACCCTTATTCAATGCCTGCCATCCAAGCGGATGCCCTGTTGAGCTCACCCCCTTCTTGATAGCTCTGATCTCTGCCCTATCCCAAGTCTTCGATGCATCTTCTTGTCCACACCGACTCAAGCCCTCACTTCCCAGCCCACCACATGCTTTCTTTCCACCTGCAGCCATCCTGAGAACACTTCATCTTTGCTAAACTGCCCCCGACTCTTGCCGCCCCAGTTCCTACCACCCCAACCCAATCTTCTTAAAATGAGGCCTCCATGCCCCCATCTCTTCCTCTCAGCTCTGTGCCCATTCTTCCCTTAATGCGGTCCCCATCTGATCTGAAAACTTAGTGCAGTCTCTTGCCAGCCCCACCTGCTGCCCCCCAACAGCCAATCCAGGTGCTTTTTCAGAGCCGGGTAGTTACTGAGTAGCTCCATTGCTACAGGGCCTCAGATGGTAAGTAAGTGTGGAGGAGTAGAGATCTATGTCCCGTGGTTCAAGAGGTTTTCCTGAATGTCTGCGCTCCTGCACCTGTCCTCAAGGATTGTGTTTCTAGCATTCATATTATGTTACTTGTGTTGGCTGCTGCAATGGTACCTTATCATCCAAATACCTGGAAGGTGAGGGATGGCTACTCATTCAGCCTGGGACACTGGAAGCTTATCACTGTCTTTTGGACTGTAATCTGTAGAAACCCAGGGGGTTGCACTATGTGGGGTTGGCTGTGGTCACAGACCCATGCCCATGAAGGTTTTCCTGGCATTTAGAGACGACCCTCACCCGGGGCTCCTCCCAGCCAGAGCTGATTGCAAGTTAGTCCCAGTACTGAACACAGGGAACACAGTACTAGACGTGATGTTACATGTCGGGAAGAGTGTAGGTGAGTGGATCCTGGGGAAGCTGATGGCTAGGTGGGTTTGGAGGCTTTTGAATTGCTTCCTCTTTTTGTAGGTGCTGGATCGTTGAGTTTTGACCATTTGGATTGCCCTTGAACTGAGAGAGCCAAGTTCCCCCAGAGTATCTAGACATTCAGGAGGCACCCAGGCCCATTTGTTAACATTTATAATTTATAATTTCCTGGGCTTTTTGGATACACATCCCCTCTAAGTTCTGGTACCAGGCCCAAAGGGATTGGCTGTTTGACAGTAATTGTAAAGGGCCCCAAAGAGACCCATTGTCTTTGCTTGCCATTTATAGTCTCACTTCTTTGAAAATTGAATGCCTGTCTACCTTCAATATCCCTCCGTAAAAGTGCCTATCCTCTTGTCTTTCTTCCGCTTCCTGATCTCCCTCTCTCCATCTCCCTCCTCCTTCAGCTCAATAACCCTAAAAACAAACAAAAAAAACCCACTCTTTTAAAAACATAAAACCCTCTTCTAAAAACCCTCTTCTCCCTGTTTGAAGGGCTATGTCTGGCTTTTGTGGAAAGCAGATTCAACATATCGAAGGGAAATGAAAACGCAGACGGCAGCTTCCAGATCAACAGCCATTACTGGTGCAATGATGACAGGAGTCACTCAGAAAACATTTGCCACGAGGACTGTCAAGGTCTGGCCAGGGCTCCAGGGTGGGAAAGCTCTACTCACAGGACTTCTATTCCTATGCAAGGCCTGGGAATGTCCCCAGAGGGACTGCCCATGGAGTCCAGGAATGTTTTTGCTGAGCAGAGGACTTGACAAGTGGCTGTAGTGCCCATCCACTTAGCAGATTCTTTGGTGTACGGGTTCTAGAAAAGCTCTGCATAGTTAATAGCAGAGCAGGAGCAACAGCAGCAGCCAACATTTCTTGAGAGTGTGTTATATACTAACCATTTTACCTGCAGAGCCCATTTTACCCAGCGTTTCATGTGATGGAAACTATTATGCCCACTTTTCAGATGAGCAAACTGAGGCTCATAGAACCAGTGCCGAATTCCAGGCTGGTGGCCCTGAAGGCTCCACTCTAACCATCAAGTAAAAACTTTGGCCAATGTCTGATTAAAGGCCAAGTGCAAACTGCCCACCTCAGAGCCGCTCCAGGAGGCTCCATAGGTCCATGACTTGGACCTTCTCTCCTCTTTCATACTCTGATTCATATCCCGAGACTCTTCATCTGAAGAGCCTCCCTGATCAGGCAAGATTTACCTTGGTCTCTATGCTGCCTGTTTTGACATCTCCTCTCCCTAGAAACCCTCAAACGTGGCATGAACTACCATCTACCCTGACTAGGAAGTATGGGGGTAAACAGTTGTCCTGTGCCTCCTGCCAGAACCCAGGCCACTCCCTATCCCCATTGTGGGGATGTCTAAATAGGCCTCTGGGAGGGAGGCTTTGCCTAATCTGGAAATACTCAGCCCCTGGGGGGTACATGCCAGCGCAGGGACAAGCCAAGGGAGAGAGAGCTTGCCTCAGTCTTAGTCCTCTGTTCTCACAGGTGCGCTCTCTCTCTCTCTCTCTCTCTCTCTCCCTTCCAGACGTACTGAGCCTCAATCTTCTCTCAGCCATCAGCTGTGCAAAAAAAGATTGTCTCTGGAGCAGGGGGTATGAAGAACTGGTGAGGAGAACACTGTGGGACTAAGTTAGCAGCCAGAGCACTGGGAAGGTTGTAGTGACAGAGAAAGGCACAGTAGGCAAGGACTAGACCCTTTTATAGCCTAGAAAAATGTGGGAGAGTGGCAGGGCTTGGAACTCTGACTTACAATACCCAGGATCTGGGTCTTTCTCTGATGTACTAAAATTATTTTAGAGGGGGCGTCTGGATGGCTGAGTCAGTTGAGCGTCCAACTCTTGATTTCCACTCAAGTCATGATCTCACACTCATGATTCAAGCCCCATGTCAGGCTCCACACCAGCACAGAGTCTGCTTGGGATTTCCCCCTCTCCCTCTGGCCCTCACCCCGTTAGGGTGCTCGCTCTCTCTCTCTCTCTCTCAAAATAAATAAATAAATAAATATTTGGGTGCCTGGGTGGCTCAGTGGTTGATCATCTGCCTTCAGCTCAGGTGGTGATCCCCCAGGGCCTGGGATCGAATCCCACATCAGGGAGCCTGCTTCTCCCTCTGCCCATGTTTCTGTCTCTCTCTGTGTGTCTCACATGAATAAATAAAATCTTTAAAAAAAATAGATCTTTAAAAAATAAATAAATAAAACTCTTTTGGATGCAGTAACAAAGTAACTCAAGTGAGTTGAGGGAGCTGTATCCTGAGGGCACAAGGTGTCTCACTGAGCTTACACAGGTGCGGCTAGACCTCAGAAGGTAATGGAAGCAGAGCTGGAAAGTGTCAGCCAGCTTTTCCTGGCAAGTTTCTGCCTCCTGGTGCATTTGCTTCACTACTTTCTTGGTAGAGAGCAGCATTCTCTGCTCCACATTCCACAGCACAGACTCTGGCTGCCCCAAGTGGATGGGCTAATGTCCTGAGCAGCAACAGAGACTGCCTAGGCTTAGTCCCTGTCCAAGTGCCTGGGATAAAGAACCTGATTGGTTCAGTTTGGATGCAGATCCCTGCTTGGTTCCATCAGCTGGAGGCCTGGGAGCAATTGAGCTATACCTTCATGGTTGCCACAGGGTCCCCTCTCGCTAATTGGCAGCAACGTTTTCTGTAAATGTAAATGCCCCTGTCAGCATTTGTCCACGACGGTGGACATTAGGATGTTTACTTTACTTTTCTGAGCTTCAAACCAGATATACACAGAATACAACTGGCTGTATATACAACTGGCCAGTTGACTACAACTGGCCTCCAGGCGTCTGTGAGGATGGAGGGAGTTAAGTGCCTTGCCTACTCTAGAAACACCACGCACAAGGGACACTGATGGCTATGAGGGCTGACCTGTTCTGGAGGAAGAGTCAATGGTTGCACCTGAGATTGATTATTTATTTATTTACCTTTTAATTTATTTAGTATCTTTCATCCTTCTACAATGGTGCTCTCCTACTTCAGAGGAAGAGAAGGATTTGAAAATGTGGAAGCATATCGGGTGGGGGAAGTAGAGGACAAAGACCACAGATAGGGGAAATTTAAGGGAAGAATCAGAGGGCCAGGGGGGACAAAGCAGAGAGCTAGGAATGAAGGGGATTCTGAGCACTGCTCTAAGATCTGGGTCATGTAGGTGCAGAAGGAGCTTACTGAGTGGTAAAAACAAGAACCAATCTGTTTTCTTTCCACAGGGTAGCATGGAGGTTGCACTGTGCAGGCCGGCCACTCTCCTACTGGATGACAGGATGTTTCTCGGGATGAGACAGGACACAGGGCTGCCGTAGAGTCATTCCAGAGCTCCTCTTCTCACTCAGGAATTCATTTCTCCTTCCTCTTGCCTCTGCTTCAGGTTATTTTCTTTCCTTCCCATTTACCAATAAACCTGACCATAGCCCCCAGGAATAAATGGTTTTCTCGGGCTTCCTCCTTGTACCTGTCTGGGCCCAGGCCTCTGGTTCTGACTCTCATTTGCAAACCAAGAGGACCACAATGAAGAAGTTGTTATATTTGGATAATTATTAAAGCATTCCTTGTGCAAAGAATGTGTTGATTTGTTCATTTTTAATTCTAGATATATTCCAGTACCTAATCTAAGAGTGTGGCAGGCACTAGAAGAAGGAAAATAAACCACAACTATTGTTCTTGAGGTGTTTATAAGCTACCCAGAGAAGCGGAGACATACTCAACCAATGGGTATAATAATTGAGTGGATACATACAATGAATACAATGGATAATGAGATGGGTAATAAAATCTACAATTTTTGGGTTAAAACAGTATCAGGATCCCGGTTATTCCTCCAAAGCCAACTACTTTCAGAGTAAAAGAAGATTCCGAAGAAGATAATGGTTGGGGCTAAGGGTCTTGTATATTGAGGTGGAGAAAGTAGTGCTGGCTGGGGTCAAGAGATGGTGCCAGGTGCCAATGATTTGGGGGTGCTTTCAGAGAATGGGCTAAAATCTAGATGTTTAAGAAAATAAAGGCATCTCTATTTGGGATCTGAAGGTGCTAATGCGGAGTAAAACGTGCATAAGGACAATGCAAAGACAGAAAAGGGGCAGTTGGAGGAATGTCCTGCACATAGCTAACAACACTGTTTGATTAAACTGTCCCACTTGGGCCACTGATATCCCTACTTCTGGGCCTTCACTTGGATTTCACAGACCAGTAAAACATCAACAAAGTTGGAAAAAAATTCCAACTTTTTATTTTAAAGCTCAGGTAAAAGCACTCATTAAAACTATCCTCTATCAGCAACTCTTCATAAAACATTTTTTAGCATGAAAAATGAAGGTCATATTTTTAGGATAATAAAATGGGATAGATTTTGTTTTATATATATATATATATATATATATATATATATAGAGAGAGAGAGAGAGAGAGAGAGAGAGAGAGAGAGAGAGAGGGGCAGAGAGACAGGCAGAGGGAGAAACAGGCTCCCTGCAAGGAGCCTGATGTGGGACTCAATCGTGCACCCCAGGATCACACCCTGAGCGGAAGGCAGATGCTCAACCATTGAGCCACCCAGGCGTGCCTCCTGAAAGCATTAAGCCAAAGTATTCTATCTTTAGAGATCATTTCCCACACGGAGTTGAGAAATCTAAAAAAATGTTTAAAGATTTTATTGATTCATGAGAAACACACAGAGAGAGGCAGAGACGTAGGCAGAGGGAGAAGGGGTCTCCCCCAGGGGAGCCCGAGGTGGGACGGATCCTGGCATCCCGGGATCACGCCCTAGCCCTCGCGGAAGGAAACCCCCAACCACTGAGCCAGCCAGGCGACCGGAGAAATGCACATGTTTAAAGGTCAGTAGGTAACTACTAACGGCCTAGGACTCTACATCTTCTCTGGCAGTGCCGCTGACGCCAGTTGCTATAAAGATGACCGTACGCTGGGATCCTGGAAGCTCACCCTTTGGACTCTACCCTAAAAATTCACTCGAAGAGAAGAAGGAAGCTCTAGGACTCTGGCGCGGTGGGGCTGCGGGAGGGGAAGTAGAGTTAGAGACCCGCGCAGAGTGGGGGGCCAGGGCGGGCGGGGCGGGGCGGGGCTCTCCCCACTCCCGCCGAGCCGGCCCCGCCCCCGGCCCCGCCTCTCTTGAAGAAGCGCGGGGGCACCTTGCGAGCAGTGACGCGAGGGTGGCGGAGTCGGTGTCTTTTGCGGTTCCCACCGAGAGGGATAAAACCTTGCTGGTGTGGGAGCTAAGTCCGGACCCTCGGCCGAGGCCTTGCCCGGGAGCCGAGCCAGGATGGAGGGGGCAGGGAGAAGGCCGCCCCCTCGGTGACCGGGTGACCGGGAGCCCTGGAGACTGGCCTTACCCCTCAGCGCTTTGTAGTCTCCGCTGAGAGGCACCCTGGTTCTAGAGGGGACCTCGGCGGCCGCTCAGCCCCAAGAGACTTTTGAGGGGCAGCGCTCCACAGCCAGCGCCTGTTGCCTCCTAATGCTTTTCGAATCTTAGGGTTCCAGAGGAAAACCTGTTCGCGAAGTGACAAGTGCTTGGGTTGCCTGTGCAGAGGGTTTAGGGAATATAAGGGAACGGGCAGTTTTGGTTTCTGGGCGTGAAATTTCATGTACGTATTTGGTGCGGGACCAGCCCGCAGCGCTCTCTGGTCACAGCATTCTCCCAGTTCGGCCTCCTGTATTCGGTAGGAGTCTTCCCAAACGCGGCAGTGGCCCGCCCTGGTTTCTGTGCCATCATCAAGTTTTATTCAGCAAGGGATGCTCACAGAGCACAAAGGGCATGTCACGAGAAGCATCTGTTTCAGAATTCTCCACTGAAGGTGGGTCAAGTAGGAAATTCCTAACTCCGCTGGCACAAAGTGCCGAATTCTGTGACAACAGACTAGCATTCATAGAGCACTCCTGATTTACAGAATGCTTTCGGGTGCATTGCTACATCGATCCTCTGGTTTCCTTGGGTGGCTGTGTCGTTTTTGTGTTTTTCTTTTACTTGTTTTCCTTTTCCTTTTTTTACACGAAGAAACTCGAACTCAGGATAGTTAAGTGGCTTACTTAGGGTTCATGACAAAAACTGGAAGCGAGAGATCAACCCCCAATTGATGTTAAATCCGGTGTCGGGGATCCCCGGGTGGCTCAGCGGTTTAGCGCCTGCCTTCAGCCCAGGGCGTGATCCTGGAGCCCCACATCGGGCTCCCTGCATGGAGCCCACTTCTCCCTCTGCTTGTGTCTCTGTTTTTCTCTCTTTCTCTCTCATGAATAAGGAAATAAAACCGTTAAAAAAATGAATCCCGTGTCATTTTATGCTGCCTCTTATTTTAGGAAATCTTCACAAGAAGAGTGTTGCTTATATTTACTATTATGTGAATTTATTTATTTTTTTAATTTCACCTATTCATTTGAAAGAGGATGAGACCATGAGAGGGAGAAGCAGACTCTCTGCTGAGGAGGGAGCCTGATGCAGGCAGGACTTGATCCCAAGAACCTGGGATCACAACCTGAGCCGAAGGCAGGTGCCCAACCATCTGAGCCATCCAGGCACCCTCTTTATTTATTTAACACAGAACCTTGGGTTATTACTCCTGCTTTCCAAAATTGTTAGCCAGTTTACTTATGTGTTCTTTAATACTTTGGCAACTACACATAGTTCCTGGTTGGGCTTTTTGTTGTTGTTTTTTGCCTTTTATAAGTACAGAAAAAAGAATAATGTCTTAAATCAAATAAATCAAGGAAAGGTCTAAGGCACCTGAGAGCGTTTTTCGGTAGCATGAAGAAAATTGGTTGGCAAGCTTATCCAAGGTGACAGCTATCTCTCCAACTCGGAGGCTCAGAGCCCTTCTGAAGCTTCCTTCTTGTCCAGAACAGCTCCACTATGCCTCACTATTAGCCTCCCCTGCAGCACTCAACATTTAAAAGTTTGTCTTCATTTCTCCTTCCCAGCAGGCAGCTTCAGCTAGAGAAAGTACTTTCATTTTCTTATCACTCATTCTTTCATTGATTCTTTCAATGAACAACAGAATGTACTTGGTTCTAGGAATGAGAAAAGAATAAGATATGTTTCCTTCAAGCACTAATGGAGCTTATGAACTAGTGATAGAGAAGGATGGAGGAACAAACAATGAAGAATTAATAGGGCAGCCCTGGTGGCTTAGTGGTTTAGTGCTGCCCATGTCAAGCTTCCTTCCTGGAGCCTGCTTCTTCCTTTGTCTCTCTCTGTCTCTCTCTCTCTCTCTGCGTCTCTAATAAATAAATAAATCTTAAAAAAAAAAAGAATTAATAGTGCTGGGAAACCTAGGTGGCTCAGTGGTTAAGCTCAGGGCGTGATCCTGGGGTTGTGGGAATCAGTGCTGCATCTGGCTCCCCAAGGGAGCCTGCTTCTCCCTCTGCTTATGTCTCTACCTCTCTCTGTGTGTCTCTCATGAATAAATAAAACTTTAAAAAAATTGAAAACCAATAGTGCTATGACTTTATTTGAATTATTTAAATATTTATGAATATGTTAATATACTACATCCTGCCTAAAGTTGACATAGGCATTTAGGACTAAACTAGTGGATATAAGAAATTCACCACAGAATGTAAATTATTTAGAGAGTTAACACTGGAGGCATTTGCATTCTCAAAGGAGCTATTTAATGCAAATAACCTCTAATTGTTTCGTTGCTTATAAAATTTATAGAAGTATGTATATTCCTTGTTCTAACAGGTTAGTAACTTGGGGAGAGGAGTGTTGCAGATTAAGGTCCTATGTCCCTGTTAGCTCCATCTTGTCTGCTCTTCAGGTTGTGTTCTCAGACAGGAGCTACAGGATGGGACAACAAAAACAATCTACTTCCTTTGCTCACCTACAACCCTGTCATTTGCTTCTGGAGGGCTTCCTTGCTTTCATCATCACTCTCACCACTAGAGGTGACGGAAATCTTCCAATTAATCAGAGGCCCTAGAAATGATGCGGAAAAGTACTGTAGCTTAACAATGATAAATAACACTCATTTAGGGCTTACTATGAGCTCATTGCTTACAATGTTGTAGCCTATTTAATCTTCACAATCAGTTCATGAAATAGGTATTGATAATTCTCAGGTGTATCCAAAACTAGCCTATGTGCAGGTTGTGATATTTTTCGATCTCTCTCTCATGTCTTTAGGTTCATCTTGGGACCAAACATAAAGCAGTTCAACATCAGGCCCTTGCCCTAAACAGCTCCCAATGCCAAGAATTGGCAAATTATTATTTTGGTTTCAATGGATGGTCAAAAAGGATCATCAAGGCAAACTTTATAGATTTTCTTTGACTAATCAGACTCACTTCAACATCGAAATCTTGGACATTAGAGAAGAGAGAACTGGAATGGGGAGATGTGAGAGTCCTCTAAGTGGACGGACCTGAACATTGGCCTGCCACCTAAAATTAATAATACTCTCAATGATTTGGGTGGTGGTGTCCATAATTTTCACCAATATTTGTAGGGTGTAGAATAGAAAACAATTGTCTATATCTAATAGTTCATTTGCAAGTCTTACTTGATTTTGAAGCTATAGGATACTTCAACTGTTAGCTAGGTTTGCTGGAGTTTAGTTCTTATTTCTAATAAGAAAACATCTTGAGATCCTAGGAAGGACCTTTAATGGAAAATCCCAACAGCTTCAGGATCTTTCTGACCTTGAAGAAAGGGAAAATGAAGATACCACGGAACCCCTTCAGAAGCAGAGCCTGCAATTCTTCTGTGCTTTAGAGGTGGTGTTGCCATCCTATGAGTGCAAGAGTCTTGGAGTTGGCTTGGTCCAGGAGCCTTTGGATAAGCTGCAGGAAGGTCTGTTTACAGTGGAGGTAGAGGTGGAGGTAGAGTGGAGTGGAGGTAGAATCTTTCCAAAACTCATCTTTTCAGATATATCATCAAGTCTTTCCCCTTGCTGAGCTACTAAAGCGCTGGGTGAAGTATTTCTGCCCTACAATGCACGTTTTTTTTTTTTTTTCTTTCTTTCTTTTTTTTTTTTTAAATCATAGGCAATACCTGAAAGAACCTTTAGCTTTAAAATTCAAAAGCTGACTTTCTGCCAAGAAGTTTAGGAAGAGGGAAGTAATATTTTTCTTATTTTTGGTTAAGAATTTGCCTTGTGCTAAAATAGTCCTAGTCCTTCAAATTCAGATCTCTTGTAGCCTTCAATTGTGCCAGCAAAATTATCAACTAAAGATTTAAATAAACTCTTGTGTAAATGTTCAGTCCTTTGCCTCCTATAAAAGGGCTGCCGTGTAAAGAAACAAATATAGATTCCTAGAAAAGGTATTCCGATTGATACTGTTTTTTCCCCAGAGTTCATAGCACTTAAGCTCTGAGTTGTTTGTTTGTTTTTGAAGATTTTATTTATATATTCATGAGAGACACACACACATACAGAGGGCAGAGACATAGGCAGAGGGAGAAGCAGGCTTCATGCAAGGAGCCCAATGTGGGAGTCGATCCCGGGGACCCCAGGATCATGCCCTGGGCTGAAGGCAGACACTCAACCGCTGAGCCACCCAGGTGTCCCTCGGCTTAGGGTTTTAAGGCAGGGACAGGGCTGTTAGCAAATAGGCTAACAGGGTGGGTGGGTGGGTGATGCTTAGGAAGAGACCAGGTCATGTGCACTAACACCAAATGTTTCTTACTGTGTGATTCCAGCCCTTGATGCACAGGAGAGTAGGTAGGGTCTGTAGAAGTAGAGTTTCTACTTGTCCATTTGAAATCTGTGATGTGAGATTTGTGCCACCTTTTTGGCTTGCACCTCCC
Organism: Canis lupus dingo; assembly: GCF_003254725.2. Lineage (NCBI taxonomy): Eukaryota > Metazoa > Chordata > Mammalia > Carnivora > Canidae > Canis > Canis lupus. Next base: position 18,384,774 of record NC_064251.1, read on the forward strand.
TTCTGGTACTTCAGGAACTTCTGAGAGAGATCAGGGCAGTAAGAATGTGCCCTTCCAGGATACACCTACAGCAGAGCCATTCCACCAAACTCTTGTGTTATGCCTGCCCTTAGTTGCTAGGATAATGATCTAAGAATCATGGATGCACTTTCCTTTTAAACATACAACAATAAAAATCAGTTATCTTTCAGCTATAAATTTTAAGTTCATTTGTTTTGTTTGGATTTAGGGCCTTTATCATTTCTGATGAAAAGGAAAACAACCCAGAAGCTTCCTATAAAGAAGGCCATGTCTGATGCATTCCAAAAACTGTTGGTTGCAGTTTTAGGTAAGACTTGCTTCATTGTTTTTTTTTTGTTTTTTTTGTTTTTTTTTTTTTTTTTGTCCTTAAAATACTTCATGTTCCTTGAGCAAATAAACTCATAAACTCATTTTGAAAAGTTAGTTGGATGAAAACACTTCATATTCTTTAATTCACCAAATGCTTCCAAAGTGGCAGTCTCAAATTTGTTCTTTGTTGTATGTGTGAGACAAATGACAGCAAATATTTTTGTCCCCAGTGTATAGGTATACAGTGACTTGCCTCCACATAGGAAGTGTTTGATCCAATCTTCTTTCTTGATTGCTTGCCCATAACACAAAGTAGTGATATAGTGATTAGAAGCTTTGGGTATCTGTTGTCCATCTCTGTCTCTAGATTTCTTATGCAATTTTAGGTTTTAGAGTCCAATTTGTAGGTATTTATTCTCTCTAGGCTGCTATTTCTTTATCTGCAAACTAAGGTAATTCACCTTACATCATGGGGGATATTGTAAGAGTAAACGAGATGATGAATATAAAAAGGTTAGAACTATCCCTGGAACATGGTAAGCAGACAAAACATGTCAACTTCTTATCATTATTGTTTTCCTCTTGGAGAATTTATTAGACTATGTTTCTTGAATCAGTTCGGTTTCAGTTTTTGTTTCTGGCACTGACATATTGAGTAAATATGATTCTGATGTAATGATCAACTATGTTTTTGTGAACCTTGAAAGTGGTCATCCTATTGAATAGTGTTGATTATATTCCCTGTTGAGTTCTACCTACAGTGCTGTGAATGTTACAGGCTGTGCTCAAAGGAAATTTTATTTTTTTACTATTATTTTATTTATTTTCTTAGAGAGGGAGGCAGGGGAGGAGTAGAGGGAGAGGAAGAGAGAGCTAATATGAAGCAGGCTCCAAGTCCAGCATGGACTCCAATGTGGGGTTTAGTCTCACAACCCTGAGATCATGACCTGAGCCGAAATCAAGAATCAGAGACTCAACAGACTAAGCTACCCAGGAGCCCTTTGTTTTGTTTTGTTTTGTTTTGTTTTTGTGGGTTTTTTTTTTCTTGCCAATTTTATAATTAGTAGAGGGTCCCCAAGTTGTTCCCCTGCTTCAGAGCCTTGAGTGTTAAAGACTAAGAAATCCAGGCAGCCCTGGTGGCTCACCGGTTTGGCGCCACCTTCTACCCAGAGCCTGATCCTGGAGACCTGAGATCCAGTCCCAGGTTGAGCTCCGTGAATGGCGACTGCTTCTCCCTCTACCTGTGTTGCTGCCTCTCTCTCTCTCTCTCTCTCTCTCATAAATAAAATCTTTAAAAAAAGACTAAGAAATCCTAGCTAAATATTAGAAGCTTTGTTTGCTTGTAAGAATTCACCCTGACCCTGGATTGGTCACAGGTTTCCAGCTTGGGCAGCTCTTCCAGTGAAGATTGACTTCGGTGGTCATCAGATGGAATCTCCATTAGCTGTCAACTCTGACTGACAACCTTTTAGAACCAAACTAAACTTTTGGGTTGTTGGCCTCGCCCTAAAATGCCAACCCTCACCCTAATATGCTGTGGTATCCAATACACATTCAAAACTCCTTAGGCTAAAAAGTCTTGTAGCTCTAGTTTGCCTTAAGGGAAATTGTATTGTCTATAAGGTACATAGGCCTGTTTCTGCCAATAAAGTGTTCAGATGCATGCCCGCCCCCTCTCCAAAGTATTGTATATTGTATCTGCAAGGAGAGGAAAACTGGACTCCAGCTGGATTGAAAGCAGCAGGGAAGGGATCATCTCAATAGGCTTCCAGAATAGAAGAATGGTGGTTGCTAGGGGCTGGGCTGTGGGTGGGATGGGGAGTTATTGTGGAATGGATACAGAGTCTCAGTTTGGGCACATGAAAAGAAAAATGTTCTGGAAATGGTTGCACAACAATGTGAATGTACTTAATGCCACTGAACTATACCCTTAAAAATAGTTATTACGAGAGACAGGGTCACAGATTTAGAAAGATACTTAATCCAGCCTCAAGATTGGTGTTGAATTAGCTAACATCTAGAAATCTCTTGAAGATACGTACATTTTTGTCTGTATCTGCATATCTATATAGGTAGGTAGATAGATTATAGGTAAATAGAGACATGTTTTGGTGGGGGGGAAAGATATGCTTTGGGGAGGGGATCTGGACAAACTGCTTTTAAATGTATTCTGGAAAAAATCTAAGGATATACAGGAATCTTTAGTATAAAAAAAAAAAGGAAGGGTAATGAGAGAGAATAGAGCTATCAGATATTAAAGCATATTGTCCAGCATAATGTTTTTTTAAGTGTGATTGGTTTATCAGTAAATGAGATGGAGGGACTTGTGAGTGGCTAGATGGCTCCAACATTGGACATTTGATTTTGGCTTAGGTCACGATCTCAGGGTCCTAGATCGATCCCTGAATTGGGGGTTCCACACTTAGCAGGGAATCTGCTTGGGATTCTCTCCCTCTCCTTCTGCCCCTCCCTCTACCAGTGCCCTCACATACATTCTCTTTCTCTCTCTCTCTCTTTCTCACACACACACAAACACACACACACACACACATATCTTTTTAAAAACTGAGATGGAGGAGTGCCTTGGTAGCTCAATGAGTTAAGTGTCTGCCTTTGGTTCAGGTCATGATCCCAGGGTCCTGGGATCAAGCCCCACAGTCAGACTCCCTTGTTCAGTGGGGAGTCTGCTTTTATCTCGCCCTCTGTCTCTCCCCCCTGCTTATGCGCTCTCTCTCTCTCTCTCAAATAAAGTCTTTAAAAATAGTTATGATAAAGACAGAAGTGTGAGATGAGAAAACTTCCAGGAAAATGCTATTATTTTCTGCTTTTAAATTTCAAAAGAATGTCTAATGATGGGTTCTATTACTGTATACAGCAAATTTTATTTTTATTTTTTTTTATTGGAGTTCAATTTGCTAACATATAGCATAAGACCCAGTACAGCACATTTTAGAACAAGAAAAACTCTGAATTGATCCTCGTTAACTTTATTACAGAAAGTGGTAAAATAGCTGTGGAATACAGACAGTGTGAAGAGATTACAGATGCCAGAACCCAAGAGGAGCTACATGATTTAATTCAAGCACCTGGCTATTAAAGTTAAAGTGTTCCATAGCCACTATAACCATAATTAAAAGCAACTGACAGGATTTGGAAGACTATGGTTAGTTCTGTCATCTTTAGGGAAATGTGAAACTCTGAAACTGCTTTTGAGTGCAGGGAATTTCTAGGGCTTTTCTTGAAGCCTTGGCCCTTGGCTCTGACACCTTCTTTGAAATTTGGAGAGCAAAATGCATCAGAGTGTTCCTATAGTTGTGGACATAGAAGAGGACACGGCCTTTTAGCGCTCCCCTCAAACAGAATCTCAGGGACTTGGGAACAGAGTTACTATGGCCTTAAGTGAGATGATGCTACAGCATTTGAAAACCTTTATGTGCATTGGGACACCTGAGTGACTCAGTGGTTGAGCATCTGCCTTGGGTTTGGGGCCTGATCCCAGGGTCATGAGATGGAGTCCCACATCCCTCCCCTCAGGGAGCCTGCTTTTCCCTCTGCCTATGTCTCTGCTTATCCCTGTGTGGCTCTCATGAATAAATAAAATATTTTTTTAAAAACTGTCTTTCAAATAAGGTATATTACCCAGATATCAGTATCTCATACACATCTTGTATGAAATATTTTGCTGACAAATTTTTCTGTAACCCTAACGCTGAATTAGGGATTAAGTTGACAAAATAATTTCTAAAATAAAATGCCAATGTTCTATATATTGAATGTTAAAAAAAATAAAAGGAGCAAAAAATGTGTTTCATGTCATTGAGAACTTAATTTGGAGCTAGAATTCTGATTATTTAACTAACTCCGAAGTTGCAACATTTGTTTTGAAGGGAAGAGAGTAGAGAAAGAAAAGATGGTTACTTTCTGAAAAAGCATTTGAAGTTTTGTCTGTGCAAAAATTCTTCTAATTCAATTTAAATCAAGCCAGTCAAGGAAATTTCAGACTTATCCAAGTTTACGCTTTAAGAAGTCTAGCTTCCTGTGAAATGTGAGAGAAAGAGATTCAGTATTGATGCTATAGATTTCAGAAACCTGACTCTAACAACAGATCCATTCCTAAATAAGACCTAAATAAGTTATGGAATTAGTTCCATTTAAAAACCACAGTATGTGCTAGACACTGGGAATAGGATAAAATCCGTTCTCTCCAACAGCCCTGGCGGCGCAGCGGGTTAGTGCGGCCTGCAGCCCAGGGTGTGATCCTGGAGACCCGGATCGAGTTCCGCGTCGGGCTCCCTGCATGGAGCCTGCTTCTTCCTCAGCCTGTGTCTCTGCCTCTGTCTCTCTGAATAAATAAATCCTTGAAAGCAAAGCAAAACAAAAACCTACGTTCTCCAGAGCTTGTGCCAGCCCATAAACACGGACTAAAATGAAAGAGATTATAGAAAGGACAGTGAAGGAAGTAAACGGGGCGCTAGTTACAGTATTTCCAGAAAGTTTAACATGCTGACCTCAACATTTTAAGTGCCTTCTCCATGCGTGCACACAGGGTAGACCTCAAGGTTACTTGTTCTAGATTGACAGGTGTGTTGAGTGTAGGTGGGGCGCGGAAGTTTTCCATCCTAATGTAAACGGAGGGCTAGTCCCTTGGTTTCAGACTCTCACTCCCAGAATGAATTGCTCACCTCTCCCCTCCCCCCATGCCCCCAAGCCCCTCCCACAGAGTTTGGAGCCATCGCTGATTCAGTGGTAGGTAGCCTCCTCCTAACACAGTAGTGAATTAAAACTCAGACATGCGTATTGAGAACTTAGAGGAGTCTAGGGCCATACCACCCTGAACGCGCCCGATCTCGTCTGATCTCGGAAGCTAAGCAGGGTCGGGCCTGGTTAGTACTCGGATGGGAGAACTTAGAGGAAATGGCAACATTCAGAGTAACCGTGAAGTGTGCTCCCCTCCCCACTGTCCCTGTGCTTATTCTTCAGGTCAGCCTCTTTTCTTAGAAGCAGTACAGCCAGGGGGAGGAGGAATGTGTCTCGGATTTAAGCTTTGAAGAGGACAAGTTCGATCCGCCAGAAGTGGACTAGCATTTTGAATCTCCGGGACGCCAGGTCTTCTGCTTCCTGGGGAAACTGCTCCACACCCCGACCCTACACCTCAGAGCGGCTGGAGTCTGGGTCCTTGCAGACTCCAGCAGCCCAAATCCTTCCCTGTAGCTCGGCGGGAGGTAGTGGTGGCCTTTGCAGGGGAAGGGAGGCTTGGCCTGGGGATTCTGGGGAAGAGGCTTGAACCAGGGGCTTCGGAGCCCAGCCGCACCCCAGCTGTGCCAAGCTCACAAAGGTGGTAAATAAAGGGTGGGACGCAGGCGGGGGAGGGGCGCGCAGTTGCTAACAATGGGGGCGTCACCGGGCTCCCTGAACATTTCGGTTTCTCTGGCGAGACCGAGCGCCCCACTGGCTTGGGTCTCTGCTCCGCAGAGTATCATGTTCTGTGTTTTATTACTTCTCTTTACCTGGCAACCATTGTGGTTGTTGGGCCAGGCAGCTCCGCTTCTGGCGTGGGCCCGTCGGACCTCCGGCCCTCGGAGATCCCCGGAACCCCCGGAACCCTGGTCTTCGCACTCTTCTGAACTCCTGCATGAATCGCTCCAGGCACTTACCCGCCCCGCAGAGGCGGGGGGGGGGGGGGGGGGGGGGGCTTTAATAACTTGAGGTCCTCTGCTCCAGCCCAGATATCGGCCCCGCCTAAGCAGTTGACTGAGACTTTGGTTCCATTCCTGGACACGGATTCAAATGGTGAGCTGCCCCCAGAGACAGATCAGTATCTGAATGACAAGCCAACCCTGCACGAAAGGCTCTTACAAGTGGTTCCAGCGTTGGGTGATGAGAATCAGGCCATAGTTCTGCCTCCTCCACTCAAAAGTAAGATGAAAACTGGAGATGAGCCAGAAGATCACCAGTCATTGGAAATACTTGCTCCACCTCTGGATAGTCAGGGTTTAAACCAAAGAAAGTTTTTTGTTTCATCCCCAAACCTGGACAAAGATCTAGTTCAGCATCGAAGGCTTGCCAAAGTTGTTATTGGAACTCCAAACCAATTTGCAAATAAAGAGCTCCTAGAACAACTGCAGGACGATTATTCAGATTCTGGTATGGATATCATATACCCTGAGGAAAACCGACCAATGGATTTCCCAGGGGGACCAGATCAACCCCCAGAGCTCCCTGAGGAGCTTGAAATTTCTTCACTCCTGCAGGAGACCCCTGCAGGACCTCTCCAGCCCACTGTAGAGGAACCTGAACCTTTTGTGCCTGGAGTGGAGGCCCAGGCCAAGCATCCAGAGTCCCCTGAAGAGACAGAAACACCTCCACTTCTTCAGGACACTCTATCTCAGCCTCCAGAGATCCTTAAGGAAGCTGGAAATTCTGTAAGCCCACCGGAGGCCCAGCTGAACCTTCAAGTACCCCTGAAGTCCAACAGGAAACCTCAGCTCAACCTACAGAGACACGTGATGAAGTAGAACCTTCGACCCCTCAGGAGGCCCAAGCTCAGTCACCAGATGAGGAGGTACCACCTCAGGAGGTAAATGTGCCATCTCTGAGTCAGAATGAAGCTCAGCGGCCAAAATTACACAATGTCACTGTTAAACCTGTAGATTTGGCACTTCCTGTAACTGTGACTCAGCCTCCACAGCACCCCGAGAAGGCTGAGCCTTCTCCAGTCCCACAGGAGGTCCCAGCTCAGCTTGTAGAGCTCCCCGAGGACGCTGGGCTTACTCTAGTCACACAGGAGGCCCCAGCAGGGCCTGCAGAGCTCCCTGAGGATGCTAGGCCTACTCTAGTCACACAGGACGCCCCAGCAGGGCCTGCAGAGCTCCCCGAGGACGCTGGGCCTACTTTAGTCACACAGGAGGCCCCAGAACAGGCTGCAGAGCTCCCCGAGGACGCTGGGCCTACTCTTGTCCAGGAGGAGGCCACAACTGGGCCTGCAGAGCTCCCCGAGGACGCTGGGCCTACCCTAGTCACACAGGAGGCCCCAGCTGGGCCTGCAGAGCTCTCCGAGGACGCTGGGCCTACTTTAGTCACACAGGAGGCCCCAGAACAGGCTGCAGAGCTCCCCGAGGAGGCTGTGACTACACTAGTCACACAGAGGGCCCCGGCTGGGCCTGCAGAGCTCCCCGAGGATGCTGTGCCTACTCTAGTCACACAGGAGCCCCCAGCAGGGCCTGCAGAGCTCCCCGAGGATGCTGTGCCTACTCTAGTCACACAGGAGCTCCCGGCTGGGCCTGCAGAGCTCCCCGAGGACGCTGGGCCTACTCTAGTCACACAGGATGCCCCAGAACAGGCTGCAGAGCTCCCCGAGGAGGCTGTGCCTACTCTAGTCACACAGGAGCCCCCAGCAGGGCCTGCAGAGCTCCCCGAGGATGCTGGGCCTACTCTAGTCACACAGGAGCTCCCGGCTGGGCCTGCAGAGCTCCCCGAGGACCATGGGCCTACTCTAGTCACTCAGGAGGCCCCAGAACAGGCTGCAGAGCTCCCCGAGGAGGCTGTGCCTACTCTAGTCACACAGGAGGCCCCAGCATGGCCTGCAGAGTTCCCCGAGGACGCTGGGCTTACTCTAGTCACACAGGAGCTCCCGGCTGGGCCTGCAGAGCTCCCCGAGGACGCTGGGCCTACTCTGGTCACACAGGAGGCCCCAGATGGGCCTGCAGAGCTCCCCGAGGACGCTGTGCCTACTCTAGTCACACAGGAGGCCCCAGCATGGCCTGCAGAGTTCCCCGAGGACGCTGGGCCTACTCTAGTCACACAGGAGGCCCCAGCTGTGCCTGCAGAGCTCCCCGAGGACGCTGGGCATACTCTAGTCACACTGGAGGCCCCATCTGAACCTGCAGAGCTCCCTAATGAGGCAGAATCTTCAACCCAGCAAGAGACCCCAGGTCAATCTCCAGGGGAGATAGAATCTTCTGCAACTCTGCAAGAACAACCAGCTCAGCCACCAGAGCTGTCTTTGGGGGAGGTGGAACCTATTCCAACCCAGCAGGAGCACCCAGCTCAACCTCTAGAGCATCATGAGGTGACAGTTGCCCCTCCAGGTCACCATCAGGTTCAACATTTAAACCTGCCCATTATCACTGTTAAACCTGCAGATGTGCAGGTTACTGTAACACCAGAACCCACTAGAGAGGTGGGACCTTTGCCAGTTCAGCATCAGTCTGTTGCTCAGCCCTCTGTGTCCCTTAATGTGGAAGCTTTTGTAACCCAGCATGAAGCCCCAACTCTGCCTTCACAGTCCCCTGAGGAGATTGAAGGTTTGCCAGTTCAACAGGAGACTCCAACTGAGTCCCCAGAATCTCCCACACAGGAGAAACCTCCAACACAGCAGGAGACCCCTGTTCAGACCCCTGGAGAGGTTAAACCTTCCACAACCCAGCAGGACACCCTGGCTCAGGATTCACAGGCCCCTGAGGAGGGTGAATCACCTTCAACCCAGAAGGAGGCCCTGGCTCAACTTCCAGGGACTCAGGAAGAGAAGGAACCTTCTCCACCCCAGCAGGAGGCCCCTGCTGAGCTTCCACAAATCCCTGAGGAGGGTGAACCTTCCTCAATACAGGAGGAGAGCCAGGGTCATCTCATGAATAAATAAATAAAATATTTTAAAAAAGGGTACGATGGAGGAGATTCAACTATATCTGCAATGTTTTATTAAAATATATTATTAAAATATAAAGATATATAAAATATAAAGATCTGAGCAAAACTAAGAAAATAATAAAATCTATTGTAACTTGGTGGGATATATTTAGATATTTGTTGTATTCTTCCTCCATTTGTGGAGCTTTACAGTAAATGAAGGTATATAAAGAAGTTGAATACTAAGCATCCATTAAAATGACATATATAATTATGTAATGGTGTAAATGCTTATGATGAGTAATATTACTTTAATGTAAGGCAAGATTAATGTAGGAAGACAGCAATTTTGTAAATGTATATATGGGTGTATGATATTTTGCCATGTAAATTTATCACAATCTGTGTGTTGAACGTCAATGGCATTTATGTTGTTTCCAAATTACAAACAATGCTACATGAACACTGCTGTTTGTTTCCTGTACATGTTTTCTTATTGAATATACTTAGCAAAATAATCAAAACTATAGCAATTGTTTTCCTTTCTAAAGCTGTAGTAAAATAAAATGGAAGAGCCTAAATACAACATTGAAAAAAGATAGTTGAATCTAACTCTTTCTCTTTGCCTGCACCAAACAGCCAATTGTTATTTGAAAGAAAATTTAACAATGTATGTTGGCCTCAAACTGTTCTTCAGCACTGCCCAACAATCACACTTACATCACCTCACTTTCTCTACATTTTTTTCAAAACTATTGCTCTCTCTTCATACCTTCTTCCTTCTTAGAGCAGCATGTTCTTGGTTATTCTTTGTTTCTGTTGTTCACTTATCCCTTCCTTATAATCAGATACAGGTTGAAACAGATGCTACTTGGATATAAACTACTAGACTTTCTTTGATGAGCATTTGACAATAAATAAATATCAACTTTTATTTTATTTTTTAAGACTTTATTTATTTATGAGAGACACAGAGAGAGAGAAGCAGAGAAACAGGCAGAGGGAGAAGCAGGCTCCATGCAGGGAGCCTGACGTGGGACTCGATCCTGGGTCTCCAGGATCACACCCCGGGCTGAAGGTGGCGCTAAACCGCTGAGCCACCTGAGCTGCCCCAAATATCAACTTTTAATATGTATAAGCATTTATAAACAAATAATTCTTTTTTTTTCTTTTTCTTTTTTTTTTTAATTTATTTTTTTATTGGTGTTCAATTTACTAACATACAGAATAACACCCAGTGCCCGTCACCCATTCACTCCCACCCCCCGCCCTCCTCCCCCCCACCACACCTAGTTCGTTTCCCAGAGTTAGCAGTCTTTACGTTCTGTCTCCCTTTCTGATATTTCCCACACATTTCTTCCCCCTTCCCTTATATTCCCTTTCACTATTATTTATATTCCCCAAATGAATGAGAACATATAATGTTTGTCCTTCTCCGACTGACTTACTTCACTCAGCATAATACCCTCCAGTTCCATCCACGTTGAAGCAAATGGTGGGTATTTGTCATTTCTAATAGCTGAGTAATATTCCATTGTATACATAAACCACATCTTCTTTATCCATTCATCTTTCGTTGGACACCGAGGCTCCTTCCACAGTTTGGCTATCGTGGCCATTGCTGCTATAAACATCGGGGTGCAGGTGTCCCGGCATTTCATTGCATTTGTATCTTTGGGGTAAATCCCCAACAGTGCAATTGCTGGGTCGTAGGGCAGGTCTATTTTTAACTGTTTGAGGAACCTCCACACAGTTTTCCAGAGTGGCTGCACCAGTTCACATTCCCACCAACAGTGTAAGAGGGTTCCCTTTTCTCCGCATCCTCTCCAACATTTGTTGTTTCCTGCCTTGTTAATTTTCCCCATTCTCACTGGTGTGAGGTGGTATCTCATTGTAGTTTTAATTTGTATTTCCCTGATGGCAAGTGATGCAGAGCATTTTCTCATATGCATGTTGGCCATGTCTATGTCTTCCTCTGTGAGATTTCTGTTCATGTCTTTTGCCCATTTCATGATTGGATTGTTTGTTTCTTTGCTGTTGAGTTTAATAAGTTCTTTATAGATCTTGGAAACTAGCCCTTTATCTGATATGTCATTTGCAAATATCTTCTCCCATTCTGTAGGTTGTCTTTGAGTTTTGTTGACTGTATCCTTTGCTGTGCAAAAGCTTCTTATCTTGATGAAGTCCCAATAGTTCATTTTTGCTTTTGTTTCCTTTGCCTTCGTGGATGTATCTTGCAAGAAGTTACTATGGCCGAGTTCAAAAAGGGTGTTGCCTGTGTTCTTCTCTAGGATTTTGATGGAATCTTGTCTCACATTTAGATCTTTCATCCATTTTGAGTTTATCTTTGTGTATGGTGAAAGAGAGTGGTCTAGTTTCATTCTTCTGCATGTGGATGTCCAATTTTCCCAGCACCATTTATTGAAGAGACTGTCTTTCTTCCAATGGATAGTCTTTCCTCCTTTATCGAATATTAGTTGCCCATAAAGTTCAGGGTCCACTTCTGGATTCTCTATTCTGTTCCACTGATCTATGTGTCTGTTTTTGTGCCAGTACCACACTGTCTTGATGACCACAGCTTTGTAGTACAACCTGAAATCTGGCATTGTGATGCCCCCAGATATGGTTTTCTTTTTTAAAATTCCCCTGGCTATTCGGGGTCTTTTCTGATTCCACACAAATCTTAAAATAATTTGTTCTAACTCTCTGAAGAAAGTCCATGGTATTTTGATAGGGATTGCATTAAACGTGTATATTGCCCTGGGTAACATTGACATTTTCACAATATTAATTCTGCCAATCCATGAGCATGGAATATTTTTCCATCTCTTTGTGTCTTCCTCAATTTCTTTCAGAAGTGTTCTATAGTTTTGAGGGTATAGATCCTTTACATCTTTGGTTAGGTTTATTCCTAGGTATCTTATGCTTTTGGGTGCAATTGTAAATGGGATTGACTCCTTAATTTCTCTTTCTTCAGTCTCATTGTTAGTGTATAGAAATGCCACTGACTTCTGGGCATTGATTTTGTATCCTGCCACGCTACCGAATTGCTGTATGAGTTCTAGCAATCTTGGGGTGGAGACTTTTGGGTTTTCTATGTAGAGTATCATGTCATCGGCGAAGAGGGAGAGTTTGACTTCTTCTTTGCCAATTTGAATGCCTTTAATGTCTTTTTGTTGTCTGATTGCTGAGTCTAGGACTTCCAGTACTACGTTGAACAGCAGTGGTGAGAGTGGACATCCCTGTCTTGTTCCTGATCTTAGGGGAAAGGCTCCAAGTGCTTCCCCATTGAGAATGATATTTGCTGTGGGCTTTTCATAGATGGCTTTTAAGATGTCGAGGAATGTTCCCTCTATCCCTACACTCTGAAGAGTTTTGATCAGGAATGGATGCTGTATTTTGTCAAATGCTTTCTCTGCATCCAATGAGAGGATCATATGGTTCTTGGTTTTTCTCTTGCTGATATGATGAATCACATTGATTGTTTTACGGGTGTTGAACCAGCCTTGTGTCCCAGGGATAAATCCTACTTGACATGGTGAATAATTTTCTTAATGTACTGTTGGATCCTATTGGCCAGTATCTTGTTGAGAATTTTTGCATCCATGTTCATCAGGGATATTGGTCTGTAATTCTCCTTTTTGGCGGGGTCTTTGTCTGGCTTTGGAATTAAGGTGATGCTGGCTTCATAGAACGAATTTGGAAGTACTCCATCTCTTTCTATCTTTCCAAACAGCTTTAGGAGAATAGGTATGATTTCTTCTTTAAACGTTTGATAAAATTCCCCTGGGAAGCCATCTGGCCCTGGACTCTTGTGTCTTGGGAGGTTTTTGATGACTGCTTCAATTTCCTCCCTGGTTATTGGCCTGTTCAGGTTTTCTATTTCTTCCTGTTCCAGTTTTGGTAGTTTGTGGCTTTCCAGGAATGCGTCCATTTCTTCTAGATTGCCTAATTTATTGGTGTATAGTTGTTCATAATATGTTTTTAAAATGGTTTGTATTTCCTTGGTGTTGGTAGTGATCTCTCCTTTCTCATTCATGATTTTATTAATTTGAGTCTTCTCTCTCTTCTTTTTACTAAGGCTGGCTAATGGTTTATCTATCTTATTAATTCTTTCAAAGAACCAACTCCTGGTTCTGTTGTTCTGTTCCACAGTTCTTCTGGTCTCGATTTCGTTGAGTTCTGCTCGAATCTTTATTAACTCCCTTCTTCTCTTGGGTGTAGGATCTATTTGCTGTTTTTTCTCTAGCTCCTTTATGTGTAAGGTTAGCTTTTGTATTTGAGCTCTTTCCAGTTTTTGAATGGATGCTTGTATAGCGATGTATTTCCCCCTTAGGACTGCTTTTGCTGCATCCCAAAGATTTTGAACGGTTGTATCTTCATTCTCATTAGTTTCCATGAATCTTTTTAATTCTTCCTTAATTTCCTGGTTGACCCTTTTATCTTTTAGCAGGATGGTCCTTAACCTCCACGTGTTTGAGGTCCTTCCAAACTTCTTGTTGTGATTTAGTTCTAATTTCAAGGCATTATGGTCCGAGAATATGCAGGGGACAATCCCAATCTTTTGGTATCGGTTCAGACCCGATTTGTGTCCCAATATGTGGTCTATTCTGGAGAAAGTTCCATGTGCGCTTGAGAAGAATGTGTATTCAGTTGAGTTTGGATGTAAAGTTCTGTAGATATCTGTGAAATCCATCTGGTCCAGTGTATCATTTAAAGCTCTCGATTCTTTGGAGATGTTGTGCTTAGAAGACCTATCGAGTATAGAAAGAGCTAGATTGAAGTCACCAAGTATAAGTGTACTATTATCTAAGTATTTCTTCACTTTGGTTAATAATTGATTGATATATTTGGCAGCTCCCACATTCGGGGCATATATATTGAGGATTGTTAAGTCCTCTTGTTGAATAGATCCTTTAAGTATGATATAGTGTCCCTCTTCATCTCTCACTACAGTCTTTGGGGTAAATTTTAGTTTATCTGATATAAGGATGGCTACCCCTGCTTTCTTTTGAGGACCATTCGAATGGTACATGGTTCTCCAACCTTTTATTTTCAGGCTGTAGGTGTCCTTCTGTCTAAAATGAGTCTCTTGTAGACAGCAAATAGATGGGTCCTGCTTTTTTATCCAGTCTGAAACCCTGCGCCTTTTGATGGGGTCATTAAGCCCGTTCACATTCAGAGTTACTATTGAGAGATATGAGTTTAGTGTCATCATGATATCTATTCAGTCTTTGTTTTTGTGGACTGTTCCACTGAACTTCTTCTTAAAGGGGAATTTTAAGAGTCCCCCTTAAAATTTCTTGCAGAGCTGGTTTGGAGGTCACATATTCTTTTAGTTGCTGCCTGTCTTGGAAGCTCTTTATCTCTCCTTCCATTTTGAATGAGAGCCTTGCTGGATAAAGTATTCTTGGTTGCATGTTCTTCTCATTTAGGACCCTGAATATATCCTGCCAGCCCTTTCTGGCCTGCCAGGTCTCTGTGGAGAGGTCTGCTGTTACCCTAATACTCCTCCCCATAAAAGTCAGGGATTTCTTGTCTCTCGCTGCTTTAAGGATCTTCTCCTTATCTTTGGAATTTGCAAGCTTCACAATTAAATGTCGAGGTGTTGAACGGTTTTTATTGATTTTGGGGGGGGGGATCTCTCTATTTCCTGGATCTGAATGCCTGTTTCCCTTTCCAGATTAGGAAAGTTTTCAGCTAGAATTTGTTCAAATACATATTCTGGCCCTCTGTCCCTTTCGGCGCCCTCGGGAACCCCAATTAAACGTAGGTTTTTCTTCCTCAGGCTGTCGTTTATTTCCCTTAATCTATCTTCATGGTCTTTTAATTGTTTGTCTCTTTTTTCCTCAGTTTCCCTCTTTGCTATCAACTTGTCTTCTAGGTCACTCACTCGTTCTTCCACCTCGTTAACCCTCGTCGTTAGGACTTCTAGTTTGGATTGCATCTCATTCAATTGATTTTTAATTTCTGCCTGATTAGCTCTAAATTCTGCAGTCATGAAGTCTCTTGAGTCCTTTATACTTTTTTCTAGAGCCACCAGTAGCTGTATAATATTGCTTCTGAATTGGCTTTCTGACATTGAATTGTAATCCAGATTTTGTAACTCTGTGGGAGAGAGGACTGTTTCTGATTCTTTCTTTTGAGGTGAGGTTTTCCTTCTAGTCATTTTGCTCAGTGCAGAGTGGCCAAAAGCAAGTTGTATTGGGAAAAAGAGAAAAAGAGAGGAGAGAAAGAAGGAAAGAAAAGAGAAAGAGAAAAAAAAAAAAGGGAAGAAAAAGAAAAAAAAACGAAAAAAAAAAAAAGAAGAAGAAAAAGAGAAAGAAAAAGAAAGGAGAAAAAAAGGGGGTGGGGGAAGGAAACAAATCAAAAAGCAAAAAAAAAAAAAAAAAAAAGAACCACAGGGAAGTATGTTCTGATTCTGTGTTTTTTAAGTCTTTGGCTTCTCCTGGAAGTTGTCCGTCTAGCTGATCTTCTGGGGGAGGGGCCTGCTGTGCTGATTTTCAGGTGTTAGCAGTTGGGGGAGCTGCTGTGCCCCTGCCTGGTGCAGGGCTCAGTGGGGGTTGTTCACCCCGTGAGGCCGCAGGAGCAACAGCCCCAGTGGCGGGGCAGCTCTGGAAACCTGGATTCAGCTCCGGCAGGAACTCCGTCTGCAGGGCCTGGAGGCTCTGGGCGGGGCCGCTGATCTGCTCAGCTGGGGCAGGAGCGTCCTCGCTGTCCTGGGCCCTCCCGGCCTCTGCCTGTCCCGGGGGAGGCGGGATCCTGGGCTGTGTCCCGGCGCCCTGTGCTCCGGGGCCTGCGCTGGTGGATTCGCGCTCCCGGGCCGCGCAGCCCCCTCCGCGGAGCTGCCGCCCGAGCCCCTCCGAGCTGCTCCTGGAACCGCGCAGGCCCCTCTGCACGGAGCCTCTTCCTCTGCCCGAGCCCGGCCGAGCTGCTCCCGGGCCCGCGCAGCCCCCTCCGCGGAGCCGCCGCCCGAGCCCCTCCGAGCTGCTCCGGGTCCGGCCGTGCGCGCTGCAGCCCTTAGGGAGCTCGGCGCACTCTCCTGGGCGCGCAGTTGCTGTTACTGTCCCGGGGAGCCCGAGGGCATCCCCGCCCTCCTGGGTCCTGCTCCAACTCCCCGCGAGCCCCTTTCCCCCGGGAAGGTCGGTGCAGCTCCTGCGTCTCCGGGACGGGGCTCTCCTGTCCTGGGGACACTCGCCCCGGCCTCAGCCCGGCTCCTCGCGGGGCCCCTCCCCCTTGGAGGCCTTTGTTTCTTTACTTCTTTTTCCCCGTCTTCCTACCTTGATAGAAGCGCGAACTCTTCTCACTGTTGCATTCCAGCTGGACTCTCTTTAAATCTCAGGCCGAATTCATAGATTTTCAGGATAATTTGAAGGTTTTCTAGGTAGTTTGGTGGAGACAGGTGATTTGGAGACCCTGCTCTTCCGCCGTCTTGCTCCTCCCCAGTTCTGTCCTATAAACAAATAATTCTACCTCTAGGAATTTACCATATAAATATTCTCTCACAGATGCCTATATATATATATATAGAGTAATATTTTGTAATTTATAATATATGTATTATATATAGTAATATATTTATATATAGTAATATATACTTATATATATTGTGTGTGTATATATATATGGATGTGAACATACTTGCGGCATCCTTGTATACAGAAAAATCTTTTTTTATGTTAAGCAGTAGCTTCCTCATCGTCTCTAGTTACTGATTGAAAATCCTCAGTACGTCAGAGTGGTAGGGAAAGAAGAAACCTCCATATATCCATGCTTACATTCTATTCTATGTCTTTTTGTTAGCCTTACTTCCAAATATACAACAGTTATAAACTGTAATATGAACAATCATCAGGATTTTCTTTCCATATCATATCAGACACTTTTCCTTAGACTTTTATTTATTTAGCTTCGTCTAGAAAGGGAGCTCTCAATTCAGACTAGGCACCAGAATCACCTGAGATATATTAACCGAATTCTGGGGTTTGCAGCCAGTGGTTGCTCCCAAGGTAATTTTAATGTCTACTAGGGTTGTGGATCTTTGGATATAATCAGTAATTTGGTTTATCATTGGAAAGCTGAATGCTTTAATTGACTTCCAATGGATTCCTATCTGTTGTGAAAATTTAGGAAGATAGTTAAATGTATTTTCTTTCCAGGAATTCTGATCCTTTCCTCTTCCATCTGCTATATAGTTTTAGGTCTATTAATGTCAGTCTAAGATATTTTGTTATAGAAATTTGATACATTGCAGTTTTACACAACTTTTACCCCAGTGACCAGACCCATGACTTCAAGAGTTCTGCAAGCTCATACTCTTACAAATTTTGACATTCTACATAATACACTGTCAGGTTAGCCTCAATGCAGTGATTAATTTCCTTTAGCTGGAACATTCTGACTGGTTGCCCTTTGTTGATCTTGAGTGCCTTGTTACACATTGTGTCTGTTGGGTAGTGGCACTTGTTTTATTTCTCACAATGACTTGTTGAAAGAAACATTAATCTCTACTGTTTCATGCTTGGTCCTCTTTCTTGGGAGTGTATGAGTTGTGATCAATAAGCAATAAGACACTTTTTTAAAAAAATGTGTTTTTATAAGATATTTTTAGCAAACTGTCAGAACTTGAACATAAAAATGAGTATTTACGTCTTAGGAGGCTATGTGCTAATTCCAATATACTACTCAGGTAATTTTTTTTAAACAATCTTGCTTTTGGAATTGCTTTTGGATTCAGTGGCACTCTTTTAGAACATCCATCATGGCAAAATTTCATTGTTTGAGACTGAATTTGGCTTATAAAGATAGTAACTAAAAGTTGCTCAGATAGAAATCTACTGAATTTTGTGGACTGCATAGTAAAGAAGTTAATACCACTTGGTTCAAAATAAAGGTAGGATTAAAAATAAACTACTTTCGGGGAGGAGGGCGGGGGGTGGGGGTGAATGGGTGACGGGCACTGAGCGGGGCACTTGAGGGGATGAGCGCTGGGTGTTATGCTGTGTGTTGGCAAAGTGAACACCAATAAAAAATAAATTTATTATAAAAAAAAAACTACTTTCTTTGTGACTACACTTGGCTTTGAGAATAATGGACTTTTTTTTTTTTCCACAGCAGCTGGTGGTAAATCAAATTATCCCTAGGTTAATAAAGCCCTGTGTTTTGGCATAGTCATTATTCTTATTATTGGCATGAAGTCATACTGATGGGCACAGTGGTGTACAAGGAAGGAGTTAGCCTGTGGATTGGTATAGATCATTTAACTCTACTAGTCCTTATGTATAAAATGGGAACAATTCCAACCAGGTGAAAATGCTGTCAGAATTAAATGAGTGAATTTTTAAACATTTTTATGTATTTATGTATTTATGTATTTATTTATTTATGAGAGATAGAGAGAGAGAGAGGGAGGCAGAGACACAGGCAGAGGGAAAAGCAGGCTCCATGCAGGGAGCCCGACATGGGACTCGATCCAGGGTCCCCAGGATCAGGCCCTGGGCAGAAGGCAGCGCTAGACCGCTGAGCCAGGGCAGCCCGGGTGGCTCAGCAGTTTAGCTGTCTTCAGCCCAGCGCGTGATCCTGGAGTCCAGGGATTGAGTCCCACATCAGGCTCCCTGCATGGAACCTGTTTCCCTCTCTCTCTCTCTTTCTCTCTCTCTCGAATAAATAAAATCTTAAAAAATAATAATAAAAAAAATAAACTGCTGAGCCACCAGGGCTGCCCATAAATGAGAGAATATTTTTAAATGCTTTGTCCCAACACTTTTCACATGCTAATATGCATAGTAATCTCCTCATGTCTCATTAAGATGAAGTTTCTGATAAGTAGGTCTGGGCATGGCCTAGGATTGTGCATTCCTAACAAGCTCTTAGGTGATGCTGATGGACTACCCCTGGCATTGGAGACCTTTAGCCCACGTAGGTAAGTTGGTAAATCAGTAAGAGCTAAATTTCCTTCCTTCTTGTAAGCCATGTCTCCATTTTCATTGCATTAGGGGTTTGGATTTTGGTGAACAACTATAACTATTAATACTACTACATGAAAGATCCTGGACATTATCACAAAGAAAGTGACTCAGGATGCACATACTAGAAATAAGATGAGCCCCCATGTTTATGGGCTTAATATATTTACTCAATAAGAAAAGTGACCTAGGTTCCTGTTGTCTGAAATTCCATTCAAAGGAATGGGTAGACAGGCACCTGAGGCTGTAAGCGGCAACCAGTCTCATAGTGCAGTAGTTTCCAAAAGTGAATGTCCCATGCGTAACTTCTATGAGAGGGAACAAAGAAAACAAACTAGAATCAAAAGAACTGAAACTAGGCAAAATAAGCTTTCAGGGCCAGGTGTTTTCACCTGCAAATATCTCTTGAGCCAACAGTAAAAGGAGAAAGAGTTTTTAATGAAGTACACAGGCAGAGAGGTAGTTGTTTTTGTTATGAAATTTATTTTATGGGCAGTTATAATGAAAATGTATCTTTATCATTCCAAGTCAATAATGATATTCAGCAGTAGTCTTTGTCCTCCCTTCACTAAGGACTGCTGCTGGCTATTAATCTTTTCAAACATAATGAAAAATACAACCAATCTAGGTATATTGAAATAAAATTAAATCCTACTCAGCTCTAAATAGTATTCTGTTTGAGGTGACATGATGATGTCTGGCTAACAAGCACACTACACTCACAATAGTCACTTTGTTTCTTTGTACCCAAGCAGATAGTGTCACCTCACACTGCCAAGCAGCTACTCAAAAACAATCAAGAAACAGATATATTCTCAGTAGTGATTTAGGGAGTTCTTGCAAGTAGGCTTTTAGCAATCCTTGACAAGGCACCTTCATCATATTTCATGAAGCTTGAAAAACACTCTGTCATCTTTTAAGATCCTTAGTACTATCTCTCACATCATGTTATTTCAAATCAATCATTCCATATCCCGGACACAGTTCCTCCATGAGGCTTTGAAGTAGTTTGATCCACTAGTAGTATTTTTACTGTTATATAGACTGAAAATGCAGACCCTCCAGACTTGCTGAACACTTTAAGTTGCTTTCAGATAATTCAGGCAACAGCACAAAACATAAAAATAAATACGGATACACACACTTAAATTTTCTGCCTTTGCCCTTGGATCACTTAGATAATAGAAACAAAATAAGACTCCCCATCTCCTCCCCGCTAATTCCTTCAAATCCCAAACACAAAATGCCTATTTTGCCTGATTCACCAAATATTCATCACTCCTCTATTTTAGATTGCCCACTATAGATCCTCTATATGTGCTTTGCTGTTAACTCCCTTTCTATGAAATACAGTCTAGGTGTACTGAATTATTTTAAAGCATAGCCAAAGATGATTTCCTGTTAAACATGTATTTAAGAATATACTTCAGAACCATTGATTTTAAAGTCAACTAAAAGTCTGGTTCTTCTACCTTTTGATATTTGCATAGTTGAAATGTCACAACAATGACCAAAAAAGACGACTTCTGTGAGCCAGATAAGCAGCCTCATTACTTTATGAATCTACCACAGACATGAGCATATATGCAAGCATTCTTATAAGACTATATAACTAAAATCCCAAACACAAAATGCTTAATTAATATATACATTGCTTTTGTGGTCTACTTTTGCAGAGTAGAAAATTCACACATATGAAAAATGCTATCAGAAACCCAAGCAAGAAAAGTAATGGCCATTAATATGAGTTTTTCAATAATTACAGATATCAAAGAGTTGGGGTTCTATCGTAAAAATAAAATACATTATGTTCACTCAATAAGTACATTTATTGTACTTAATTAGGATAACCTAATGACCAAAGGCACTGAGAGATCCTAAAATATCCTTAATCAAACTAATGTTGAAATTTGTGTGTACTTTTGAAGTCAAATGTATCTTGAGTATGAGAATCCTTTTTAAAGTGGTAATTCATACACAGAACATACCCTGCTGTCTGGTAATCACTGCTTTGCTCTGAAGTGTAAAGTAGAGGCAAAGACAACAAAAAGCTCATAACCTAAAAGAGAGAGAGAGGGAGAGCATGTGCACATAAACACCTATGCTATGACTAGGCCAGACACTAACCAGTACTGAACAAAGGTTTTGCCAAGTAAGGACCATCTGAAACATCAGAAATATATGTCTATGCAGTTTGTGTATGTACATACTTTACATGAACAGCATTTAGAAAATTTGTATTTTGGCCACTGGGGCGGTTCAGTCAGTTAAGTGTCTGCCTTCGGATCAGGTCTTGATCCCCACATAGGGCTCCCTGCTCATCAGGGAGTCTGCTTCTCTTGCTCCATCTGCCTGCTGCTTACCCTGTCTGTGCTCTCTCTGTCAAATAAATAAATCTTTAAGATAAAAAAAGAAAATTTGTATTTTATTTCATAGTAACTACATATATTGACACAAACTACATATATTGACACTATTGAAATCTCTCCTTTCAACTAAAAACTTTACAGTTTTTTTGAGCCATCCATTGTTCCAGGTAATGAGGAAATTCCTACCCTCAAGCAGTGGGAGAAACAGTCAAGCAAACAGACATTTCTGCAGGTGAGCCTCCAAGACCTTCCACATTTGAATTTTCCCTCTGGATCTCCAGGCTCAACTGATTTCTTAACATGGATGAATTGCAACTACCAAACTAATACACATGCTTTTTATCTCACATAACTTTTAATTCCCATTCCCTTCATATCTTCCATATAATATACTCTGCTCCTTTCCTTCCCTTCCATCCCCATACGTCTCCCCGCCTTTGCTCCCCTTTCCTCCCCTTTCCTTTCTTTTCCTTTATCCATTCACATTCATCAGCTTCGTTAGGTTTTATAATTATCTATCATAAATTTGGCTGCTCTCTTAGCAAATGGATGCTATGATTATCATTTGATCATTGAAATTCTCAGTAAACCATATTTTTGTTTACATCATGTTTGACTTTTAGGTGGCCAAAAATAAGACAAAAATGTATTCAGTGAAGTCCCTCAAGGATACAGAATGTTCAGTCCAGGTCAGTCTCTACCTCTCCTGCCATCTTCTCTCCATCCACATTAGACTCTTACAGGACTTTGAGGTCTAATTTTTCTTTTTATTCATCTTTGTGCCACAAGCATCTAATACAGGGCATATTCAGGGCATATACCTATTTAGGTATAAAATAAATGAGGAAGAACTAGATAATGAATATTGCTCCTCACAACAGTACCCTAAAAATTGTAAGAAAATGTTCAGCTAAGAAGGCAAGCTAATAGTTTATAGCAACAAGATCAAAACCAGAAAGAACTAATTGGTTAACTAGAAAGGTTCATTATTCAAAATTCTCTGAAATCCCTAGCATTAGGGTTAACACAGGTTACTTTGCATATCATTGTAGAAGTGAAGAGCATTATGAACTCTTGAGCCAGATTACCTGAGTACCAATCCTGGCTTTGTCACTTGTTATCTGGATGAACTTGTCAAGTTATTTACTCGTTCTGTACTTCAGTTTCTTCACCTGTAAAACTGTCATAACAACATACTACCATCCTCATAATGTTATGAGGATTAAAAGAGATAATATTTATAAATTGCCTAAAATTGTATTTGGCACAGTAAATACTCTGTATTGATAAATACATAGATAATACCAGCACCTCCCAATCTGAGTCTTGAATAATTCTGTTCCGACAAGATGCTCTATGTAATTATATGTTGAATAAATTTTGAGAATGTTGCATTTTGTGGAGGTCACATTACAGATTTGTAAATGGAAAGCTTTAAAAAATTTTATGAGGGTGGTCCAAAATAGTGGTATAGTAAGACTCTGAACTCACCTCCTCCCACAGACACACCAAATCTACAGCTACATATGTTATAATTCCTCCTGAAAAAGAACTGAGAAGTAGCTGAATAGTGCCCTCCACAAGGGAAAAAAGGGCCACAATGAGAGGGGTAGGAGAGTCAAAGACATGGTCTTGCCCTTTATCTGATATGACATTATTATTGCTTCTGTGCATGGCAATTACTATACTTCTTTTTTTTGTTTTGTTTTGTTTTGTTTTACTTTTTTTTAAAAAATTTTGTTTATTTATTATAGTCACACAGAGAGAGAGAGAGAGAGAGAGAGAGAGAGAGAGAGAGGCAGAGACATAGGCAGAGGGAGAAGCAGGCTCCATGCACCGGGAGCCTGACGTGGGATTCGATCCCGGGTCTCCAAGATCGCGCCCTGGGCCAAAGGCAGGCGATAAACCGCTGCGCCACCCAGGGATCCCAAAAAATATTTTATTTATTTATTCATAGAGAGACACACAGAGAGAGAGAGAGAGAGAGAGAGAGAGGGAGAGGCAGAGACACAGGCAGAGGGAGAAGCAGGCTCCATGCAGGGAGCTCGATGTGGGACTTGATCCCGGGTCTCCAGGATCACACCCCGGGCTGCAGGCAGCGCTAAACCGCTGCGCCACCGGAGCTGCCCTGTTTTTATTTCTAATAGCTGAGTTATATATAAACATGCTCTTGTCATGTTGTTTTTTTTTTAATTTTTTTAAAAAATATTTTGTTTATTTATTCATGAGAGACACAGAGAGAGAAGCAGAGACACAGACAGATGGAGAAGCAGGCTCCATGCAGGGAGACTGACGTGGGACTCGATTCAATTCAACTTCACCTCTTCATAGGGGAGTGACAAGTTTCTAGAAGGTTTTATGAGACTAGAGAGATTACTGCAGTTATTTTTGGAAAATATAGTCTTCTACAGATACATCAACTCCTTAGCTTGGAATCCCCTTTCTTTCGTTGTTCTCTATGAAGCCCAGCACATCCTCAGTGTTCTGCTTAGACATCACTCGCTTTTACTGTGTCACGTGTATGACTCATATATTTGTCTATTATTTCTCTTTATCCAATACACTTGTTGATATCTAACTTGTCATTATACTATGAGCTCCTTAAGAGCCAGTACTGCAAACACTACTAGCTCACTGTCAATCATCATATAGGTGACAAAGGTTTGATGGTGCTGAAGCAACCTTTCACTCCCATAGATGTTACTCCCAACCCACAGTTGAGTTCGGCCCATAGAGCCAGCTCAGTAAGGCCCCTGATCTCAGGCCACTGATTTACAGCTTTGCTACTCAAAGTGTGGTCCACAGACCAGCAGCAGCAGAGCCTCACCTGGAAACTTGTTAGAAATGCAGACCATCACACCTTATCTGAGACCTACTAAATCTACATTGTAACAAAATCCTAGTGACTTGTTTGCATATGAAAGTTCCGAGAAGCATTGTTTTAAAGAACAGCTCTGGTCCACTTGTGAATAAGTCAATGCAGCCAAGTGAGTGTGTCCATCTGGACCCCATGCCTCTGCTTCTAGGCTATGCTTCTAGTAAACAGAACTGTGGAATTATCTGCCCAAATGGCTCTTTCTGAAAGGGCACTGTATTTCTGTCATGTACCTCCCCTCTCCCTCCTGCCTGTAAAGCCCCTCATGGTATAAGGTAGACCCCGGGAGGCAGGCTGTGGCTGGGACTTCCCATTTGTACCTTTTGCCTTGGGCCCCAATAATAGTTAGAAGTAAGCTAGCAAGGATAATCATTTTTCCAGCCTTGCTGGTGGGATTTTGATAGGGATTACATTGAATTTATAGTTCAATATGAGGAGAGTGGCCATCTTGACAATACTTAGCCTCCCAGTCCAGGATCATGACATGTCTTTCCATTTACTTAGGTCTTCTTCAATTTTTTTCAATGATGTTTCCTAGTTTTCAGCATGCAAGTCTTATATTTCTTCCATTAAATTTATTCCTAAGTATTTTATTCTCTTTGTTGTTTTTGTGAGGGAATCATTCTTTTAATTTCTGATTTTTTATTGTTAGTATATATATATATCTATATATATATATAGATATATATATATATGGTTAACATATATGTATATTGTTTTTGTAAGCTTGCTAAAGTTCTTTATTACTTCTGGAAATTTTTTTGTGGATTCCTTTGGATTTCCATATAGGATCATGTCGTCTGTGATTAAAGGCAGTTTTACTTCCTTTTTTTCCCTTCTAGTTGCCCTTAATTTAAAAAGAATTTTTTTTTTATTGCACTAGCTGTAGAATCTCCAGTGTGAAGTTGAATAAAATTGGTGAAAGCAGACATCTTTGCCTTGTTCCTAATCTTAGAAGGAAAGCATTCAATATTTCAGGCATTAAGTATGATGTTAGCTGTGGGTTTTTTATAGATGCCCTTTATCAGGTTGAGGAAGTTATCTTCTATTCTTAGTTTGAGAGTTTTTATTATCAATAAATGTTGGATTTTTTCAAACGCTTTTTCTGTGTCTATTGAAATGATCATGTGTTTTTTCTGCATCTTTTGAGATGATCCTGTGGTTTTTGTCTTTTATTCTATTAATCGACTACATTTTCATTTTTTCTTTTTCGTTTATGTACTTTCAGGAATTTTTAGGGCTTCCTGAAGTTCAAAGCCAAAAGTTGTTAAGTTTCACTTCTTCCATTTGTCTTGGAGGCAACTAATTTTCTTCCTTGAAATAAAATAATCTGTTTGTCAAGTGTTACTCCTACTGGGATGAGTCTAGTTTCTCTTCCTTCTTTTGGGTTTTAAGTCATCTCAGGATTTTGTTGAAATACTCTAAAATGAATTAGTCTTCCAAGGAGCAAATGGGTATAAATTTATATAAAATTTAAACCTACTCAGGTAAAACCTACCCTCTCGGTCATTGCTTTTGCAAATCACTTGAGAGCCAGAGGAAAATAAGTCTCCAGATACTGCTTATCTAGAAAAAGTTGTAGAAACAGAATTGAGGACTGGAGGAGAGAGATGATGTATAGACAAAGATTCTGCAAAGAATCTTGTTTGAGTGAGCACTTAAATTAACAAAACCCTACCCTTTACCACTATGTCTGATACCTACCATCAAAATCGGTCTTTGGAAAAAAAAAAATCAGTCTTTGAGTCCAGTATCAGAAGTATTGTGTGTGTGATAAGATAAATAACCTATTTTAAATGGGCAAAAGAGAGATGCCCGGGTGGCTCAGTGGTTGAGCATCTGCTTTCTGCTCAGGGCATGATCCCAGGGTCAAGGATGGAGTCCTGTGTCAGGCTCCTTGTGGGGAGCCTGCTTCTCTCTCTCTGCTTGTGTCTCTGCCTCTCAATCTCTCTCTGTCTCTCATGAATAAATAAATAAAATCTTTAAAAAAATGGGCAAAAGATTTTAATAGGAAGTTTAGAAAAAAACCTGTATGAGTGGGACTAAAAAACATGTGAAAAGGTGCTCATCATCATTAGTCATCAGAGAAATGCAAACTAAAATCACAATGAGATATCACTACACACCTTAACAGATGGCTAAAAGTGAAAAGGTTGACAATACCAAGTGTACATGAAGATGTGGGAAAAACTGGAACTCTGTTGTTTTCAATATGCTGGTAGCAATGTAGAATAATATGGTCACTTTATTTTTATTTTATTTTATTGTATTTTAATTCCAGTATAGTTAACACACTGTTATATTAGTTTCAGGTGTATAATATAGTGATTCAATAACTTATACCATCACTGTTGACAACTGATTGGCAGTTTTTATAAAGCCAAATGTAAACTTACCATATGACACATATATTCTGCTCCAAAGTATTTACTCAAGAGAAATCACAATCTATGTCCAAGAAAGAATTGTATACAATGGTATTAGCAGCTTTGCTCATAATAATTCTAACATGGAAATAACCCAAACGTCCATCCACATGAGAATGGATTAAAAAAAAAGGTATATCCATCCATACAACAACATGAATGGACCTCAGAAGCATTTTGCTGACAGAGAAAAAGTCAGACACAAAAAGTACCCACTGTATGATTCTATCTATATGAACCTTGAGCAGGTAAAACTCATCTCCAATGATGCAAAGCAGATCAGTGGGTGCCTGGGGCTGGGAGGTCAGGTGTAGGATGAGATTAACTGCAAAGGGGCAGGAGAATATCTTAGGGTGAGGGGTAGTGTTATATAATGTGAGCATGGAGATATTTGCACAGGTGTATATTGATTATTAAAACCCTTTTCACTGTGCACTTAAGATAGCTGACTTTTATTCTACTTCAGAAAAAGTTGATCTAAAAAGAAAAACTATATACATAGTGAAGAATATTGAAATAGAAACTTTTCTTGAAGATTGATTTATTGTTTATTTCATTCATTTAGAAGACAGAACAATTTTTTTAAAAGATTTTATTTATTTATTCATGAGAGATACACAGAGAGAGGAGGAGACATAGGCAGAGGGCTCCCTGTTAGGAGCCTAATGCGGAACTTGATTCCAAGACCCCATCATGACCTGAGCCAAAGGCAGACGCTCAACCACTGAGCCACCCAGGTGCCCAAAGCAGAACAGTTTTTATGAGAAGAAGATATGGTTCCTGAGACACACTGTTCCAGAAGGAAGTTTGAGTGACCTGCTACTTTGGTGAAATCCTTCAGGTGACTGATGGCTGCAAGGAAAGGGATCCTGGGGAGTAGGGGATGGATAGGAATGGAGGGAGGCTAGAATAGACTTCCTGCTGCATAACTGTCTAGATGCTTTCTGGTACAAAGCCATTCACTCTTTGTTACATTTCTACTAGAATTATTTTGTCTTTAGTTTTTCAATTTGTTGAATGTCACTCTCCTAAAAGGAGTGACAAAGAATTTCAGGAGAAAATAGAACAGTTGAGTGGGATAGGGTGAGGGACTGGAAACATTCAGACAAAGACTGCTTAATTATGTTGTAAATAATTTACTGCTGAGAAAGAAGAATGACAAAGCCCTTAAAGAAGCAAGGAAGAGTGGGCTGGGGTGTTCCAGAGGCCAGGGAAGCTTGTGTACTCCTTTGACTTAATCTTGCATTATTTTTCTTCTTTACTGCTGTCAGACAGCTCTTGGAAGGTCTGTATGCTCATTTATTTAATTTAGCATTTAAGTCCCATGTAACAAGCTGTACCCATGATTTTCAAACATAAATGTGTACAAGACTCTTGTGGGGAAATGCAGGTTCCTGAGCCCCATCCCTGAGACTCTGCTTCAGTTCCTTCAGGATCTTCATTTTATCCTATATGGTTTGGGTACATTGTCTTTACAGACATTTGAGAAAAACTGACCAGGAAGGTTATAGGTGAGAATAAGTAAGCATAATTTGATGATCATATTTTCTTTTCCAGAGAAAAGAAACACAGAAGTGATCAAAAGAAATCTTACATTAAGAAAAGCATCAGAGGCATCCAGGTGGCCTAGTCCATTAAGCATCTGCCTTTGGCTTGGGTCATGATCTCAGGTCCTGGGATGGAGCCTTCCATTGGGCTCCCTGCTCAGCAGGAAGTCTGTGTCTCCCGCTCCCTCTGCCCTTCCCCATCTCGTGCTCTCTCTCTCACACGTAAATAAATACAATCTTAGGGGTGCCTGGGTGGCTCAGTGGTTGAGCGTCTGCCTTCAGTTCAGGGCCTCATCAATTCCCAATTCTGAGAATTGAGTCCCGCATCAGGCTCCCTGTGAGGAGCCTGCTTCTCCTTCTGTCTCTGTCTCTGCCTCTGTCTGTGTCTCTCATCAGTAAATAAATAAAATCTTAAAAAAAAGAAAACATCTGTATTTATTTCAGTGAGGGGTGTGTATGTGTATGTGTGTGCTTACACACTTGTGCACACAGTAGGAGAGAGCTAAGATATTAAGTAGGAGGTTTAGAGCCTTCTGATATAGGGAACATATGCTTTGCTACTTATCACCCTGACCCGGATCTGGTTTTAAAGACTCTACTAGTCTATGCCTCAAATCCTTTTTTCCCAAAGCCCATCAAATCGGTAGCAAATGTGAAACATTTGCTGGCCTGTCCACCTAATCCATCATAGTACAATACAAAAAGATACGAAGAGACTGAGGTGGATAAAGGAAATCAATACCCGTTTCCTGTTCTTTACCTTGAGATCCTTTGTCTGGTTTCACTATGTCTTCAACAGAATAAGAAACATAGCTTGAATTCCCAATCAAAATCAGATAAAATGCAGGCGATAAGACATTGTGTCTCTCCTTTCTGAAGATAAGAAATTTGGGTTATAACAGAGCCAAATTGCCTAAACTCACTGCAGTTTTTTAGTGATTAGAAGTTTTTTGTGATTCATAGGAACTTATATATTTAACCATAAGGTATTTAGAAACAAGGCAAATATTCTAACAATAGAATGTTGAGCAAGTTGAACAAATATTTTAATTCTCCACAAATTATAAATAATTCTGTATACCTTCCAAGTTAGATTGTAATCTTTCTTTTCTTTTTTTTTTAATTTTTTAATATTTTATTTATTTATTCATGACAGAAAGAGAGAGAGAGAGAGAGGCAGAGACACAGGCAGAGGGAGAAGTAGGCTCCACGCAGGGAGCCCAAGGTGGGACTCGATCCTGGGTCTCCAGGATCACGCCCTGGGCCAAAGGCGGTGCTAAACCGCTAAGCCACCCAGGCTGCCCTCTTTCTTTTCTTTTTCAAGATTTTATTTATTTATTCATGAAAGACACTCAGGAAGAGAGGCAGAGACACAGGCCAGGGGAGAAGCAGGCTCCATGCAAGAAGCCAGATGTGGGACTCTATCCCCGTACCCTGGGATTATGCCCTGAGCCAAAGTCAGATGCTCAACCACTAAGCCCCCCACATGTCCCATAATCTTTCTTTTAAAATTCCTGAGTACTGGGACACCTGGGTGGCTCAGTGGTTGAGCATCTGCCTTTGGCTCAGGGTGTGATCCTGGGATCCTGGGATCCAGTTCCACATCGGGCTCCCTGCATGGAGCCTGCTTCTCCCTCGGCCTGTGTCTTGGCCTCTCTTTCTGTGTGTCTTTCATGAATAAATAAATAAAATATTTTTTTAAAAATCCCTGAATACTATTACACTGTACATACATAAGCAAATATAAATATATCCATGATTTCCACACTTTATGGAGCAATATAAACAAAAAATATAATAGTTCATTATATTTTCTAGCCTGATGGCCCCATAGAGCAGTCTTTGCAAAAGTTTTCTAAATTGTCTATGAGTTTTTTTTTAAAAACCATGTTTTTAACACATACATATATATATATATATATATATATATATATATATGTCATTTGGACACTTAGAAAATTATGTGCTTATTACATACATACTACATGGTTTTCATTTATGAGTGAAAGATTTTTCAAGTATGAGATCAGCTGCTTCTTGATAGCATACCTAAGGCATTTCTTCAAAATGGTCATGTAGTAAAAGAGAATAAACCTTATTCCTTAGCCTTTGCATAGAAATGTGTTTAGTATAATACTTGTAGATGAGATCAATAAAGTTATAGGAGACTCTAAGAAAAAGATGGAGAAAAAAAGCCTATTTACAACAGGTTAATAAAGCTCATGTGCTTGCCTAATAGCCACATTTCCCACCTACACATGAGCATCAACATTCAAGTATGGTTAATGTGGGCTACCTTTCATTTTGTTTATTATTATACAGCTAGGGTTATGCCTTCAAATTGTCCCCCATAAAAGAGGGAGTTGCTTAATATCCAAGTACTTATGGTGTTTCTCCTCTTGTGGGGCTCTCTTGATTTTTAAGTTTTGAAATACAACAGAGTACTACTTGGGAATGAGGTATTAGCCTGAAATGACCCTCTTTAACATAAGCCTTAGATGTTGATAGAAGTCCCTGGTGAAATAGGTTTCAAGTTTTAAAAGGAGGCAAAGAAATGTAATACAGCTATAATTATTATTATAGGGAATGTGATCTCATAAATACTTGTATAAGATATCATTGCAAAAAGCTCTTAAAATTACTTTTAAAACAAGTCAGAAAATTATTTAGTTCACAGGCTGAACTAGAAGGAAACTTTCCTTCTAGTTATATGTGATTTAGGATAAATTCTCTAATAGCATCGTATACGGATTTAAAAGTGCTCTAATTCAAAAACCTACTTGGACGTTAAGATGATGTATTGTAATAAGCTGTTGGATGAATCCGAGATTAGTTCTGGTCATAACAATGATGCTGTATTTTGTTAATTTCCATTAGGATTGCCCTGCTCTAACAATTATTGCTTGTCCCTGGGTGAAATATAAGTGTATGTGTTCCTTTGTAAGCATTTGCTTATAAGAGAATGTGTTATGCTAAAAAAAAAGGAGTGATTAACAAATTTGATCATCTTCTCTTCTACTTTGGAGCAAAGTGGAACAATTGGGCTTAGCTGCTGCCCATGTAATACCACACGCGGAGTTAAGAAAGACTGATGAGCCCAGGTTTTGGGCTGAGACTTTTCCATCCATAGCCTCTCCAATCCCTTTGCCATGTTCATGTACACAAGGTTACCTGCATGCTTTCATTCCCAGCTTCTGTGTCTTTGTTGAAGGGTTGCCCCAAGTGTCTAGATTCTAATTTCCCTACACATGGAGGGTTGGCAGTACCTAGGAATTTAAGTTCTCCCAAATACAGTCCTTAGCCAATGGTTAATAGATGCAGGGGTATAATATACTCCTCCCTGGCCGCCTAATGGGAATAACTGAGGAAGTACCTATACTGTTGCCAGAGCTTCCCTGTAGCATCAATCCAGTGACCAGCTGTAGGATTTTGCTTGATAACCTTACTGGCCTCCTTTCTTCCCTAGTTTTCACCATTGATTTGTTCTGGGAATGTTTCCTAATCAATCACTTTAACATGAATCCTAATCTCAAGGTCTGTTTCTAGGGAACTCTTCCTAAGAGAGGTGGTTCATTGTGGATGCTTGCAAGTGCCTTGCCGGGGTCACAGAGGTCGGCCCACACACCTGAATGAAATGGATACTACCCCTGCAGCAGGAAATGAGATGGGCTTCCTTCTTTATAGTTGATTCTGGCCAGATCTCTCCTTCGGGACCTAGGCATTCATTTCCCCAGCTTCTGGGAACATTGGCAGCTCACATTCTTCTCTGTGAATTGTCATTAGCCAAAGGGCAGCCCCCATGGCATGGCTGTTCAATGTGGAGTTCAAGGCCAGGTCTGCTTGTCTCCATTTGGGACAACTTTAAAGTGCTATCCCAACTCTAGAACTTCCATGGCATCAACTGAAAACTGTTGTTATTCCTTGTAACCCAATTCCTTCTGCCCAGCCCTGCTTTTTTATTCCCCAAGGTATTCTGAAGGACATTCTTCCATAAAACTCTTGCCAATAAATCTCTCTCTCAGAGTTTGTCTCCTGAGGAAACTGACCCAAGCTATATTCTTCAACCTTGAGAGAGAGGGGTGGGTGACCAAACTGACAGTTGAGAGGTCTGAAAACAAAGGCTTAGAGAAGTAGTTTGCTGGAGGCTGCATAGTTTGTAAGGATTAACAGAATCTGACTCAAACCACCTGGGTTTGAATCTGGATACCTTTCTATTTGCACATAAAACATCTAAAATGTGTGGCTAAATTTTCTTTTTGGAGGTTTTTATTTTCATTACTTATTTTAATAGTATATTAAAATATTTTATTTACTAGTTTTTGTTTTCTTCTAATGAGAATAACTACTAACTACATATGCTTCAGGATGATGGGCCATGTTAAACTTCTCTCTACCAAGTACACTTATTTGTACTCTAAGATTAAAAAGGGAGTTTTCTGGCACTCAGTACTCAGAAAAACATCCAGGGCAATACTGTGTGCTCTAAGGATATTTCTATATGTTGGAAGGAAGTTTCCATCATGTGCTAATGATAACATTTCCTTTTGGAGCATATGCCCAAAAGAATAGCAGCTTAATGGGAGAACTTTGATTAACTGCCCAGACAAGTTTCTGTCAACTACTATTAATAACAAAAGATATATATGGATCTGAACACTGTGCGCACACACACATATGTACACACTCACACATACTGGATCCTCCCTTTCCTTCACCATCTTATGTTGGGGTCTGTCAACCTGTGAGCAAATAGGACTATAAAAAGTGTTCATTAAATTATTTATTGTGCCTAGCTGGGCTATGGCTGCAGAAAATGAATAGGATTATGCCTGGTGTTTTGCCAGATATGGCCTAGTATTAATAAAAAGAGAGACATAATCTCATCTGCTGTGAAGCTTTAGAAGAAAAATAAATTCTGAAGAAAATATTCTTGATAACATTGGAAATTAAGTCTATAATAGTTTATTGATATTTATTAAATACATTTCATTAGCACTGTTGAGATGGGAAAGCAAGGAGTAAAAGGGAAAAATGAAATGTGGGAATACAGGTTGGCTGGTAAGAATGACAGAGTGAGCCTGATAAACAGGATATGTCTGCGGTTGATTGGTATCCTCAATTTCACTGTTTTTTTCTGACCTGTCATGGATATTTCTCTCTTGAGTTTATGAACAAGGAGATAATCATGATGTTCTGCTGCTGCTGTCCAGTAGAATTTTCCTACATCTTCCATGCCCAATATGATAGTCAGTAGCCATGTGGGGTTATCTAATACTTGAAATGTAAGTGCAACTGCAGAGCTGAATGGTAATTTTCTTTAATTAAAAGTTAAATTTAAATCGCTGTATGTGGCCAGTGGCTAGTGCATTGGATGGTGCAACCTACAATTATGTAATAAGGTGAAAATTTTAGTTCTTAACATTTATCATTAGGATTCCTTTTAGGTATAAAAATGACTTTCCTTAGGATGACTGGTGCTAAGCCCATTTGGGATATATATTCCACTTTATATGTATTAGCTTATTTAATTCCCAGTTTAACTCAATGAGATAGTAATTATTATTATTCCCATTTTAGAGGCAATGAATCTGAGGTTAAAAGAGATTAAGTTACTTGCCAAGAGTCACATAATAAGTATAGATCCAAAGATGTGTCTGTCAGTGGATACAGCAGATGCTGCAGCATCATGGCAGAAGGACGAATTGCTTGGCATGAATTAAGGGATGATGAGATGAGTGAGAAAAATGGAGAGAGTCTGAGACTGAGACTCTATGGGGTGAAAAGCTCATGAGGCTGTGGGGAGGGGACTTGGGTTATGTTATAAACATGGTAACCACTAGCCACATATGCTTATTTAAATTTAAAGACATTAAAATTAAATAAGTCTAAAATTCAATTTCTCAGTTATACTGGCCACATTTCAAGAGTTCAAAAGCCACATGTGCCTAATAATGACTGTAGATATGGTGCAGAAGTAGGGCATTTCCATTATCATAGAAAGTTCTATTGGACAGGACTGAGTCATAGGACAGTTCAGGATGACTGTATCTATTGACCAGGGAGGTGGTTTTCACTGATGTAAAGTAAATCTCTCTTTCATCTTCCCCCCAAATTACCAGCAAAGCCCATTAATTTCATGAATGGCCTATAGGAGTAAATATAAATTGAAGAAAGGGTTATATTTCTTGCCTAGGTCAATATGACATGGTATATGGGATGAGCTTCAAAAGCAAGAGGCTGAAGTCTCAGGTGGTCACATAAGTTGTAAAAGGTGTTCTTAGGGTAGGATTGGAGCTTAAACTCCCATAAACTGTGGAATTAGGGGAGTGATGGTGGTTCAAACTAATTTTCACTAAGATTTGTGGATACTGTGACCCTCTCTCCTCCAGCTGGCAGTATTCATATGACCATTCTTATAATGTGAAAGAGGGAATTATGTTCTACTCTTATTCTTGATCTCATAATCTTTAAAACATTTGTCAAGTTTTCTTGAAAGCTGCAATTTGTAGTAAGTTTGTATTTATCCATCCTGCTACTGATTTTAAGTCACCACACAGGAGACATTCCTGGCTCTAATTAATAATAATGGTTAGCAATCTAAGTACAAAACACTGTTTTAAGCATTTTATACATATTAAACTCATTTGTTCCTCAGAGTAACTCAAGGAAATAGTGTTCTCCTCATTTTAAAGGCAATGAATCCAAGGCACAAGAGACTAGGTAACTTGTCATGAGTCCCATAGTGAGAGAGGCAGGATTTGAATGAATTTTTCCTCAGAGGCCAACACAATGTCTTTCTTGGGTTTCAATAGGCAGGTAACCAGTGTCTTATGGTTTGTTGGCCTGGCTCCTGAATCTTGCCCTTGTGTGTTGCCTTCATGGATACCTCGCTGCAAGAAGAGTCAGCTCTGCAAGTGAATTGAATACATTAATTCACATGCCCATCATTTCTGGGAGTATGGAATTGAAACACTGAAGAACATCAGGGACACCCTGAACACTTTGTAATTGTGAAGGAGCCAACCTCTACCCTTTGGGTGGAAAATAAAAGTTTCCCTGCCCAACTGTGCAGCTCTCTGAAGGAACTAGCTGCCAAGCTATTGAGAATTTCTGGATGTTCACTGAATACCTAGTTGTCATAATTTCACCAGCCATATTACAGGAGAACAAGCAGTAGAGATATAAGCAATCTATAATTAATTGCATATTATACTCCTGTAGAATGGTCGTGATGGGATGGACTTTAGGTATCATCTGGTCCAGACGTTTTCAATGGCTGGGTTGTAGACAAGGAAGACTTTTAAATATGTGGAAGCCAGGTCCTACCCCTGGGGACTCTGATTCCATAGATCTGTGGGTAGGATCTGGACATCTGTACTTTAAGAAGATGTCCACTAAACAGAAATTCATTGGTCACATTTGGAAGATGTTAGAGAAATAACTAATTAATTTAAAATCTGCCAAATTAAGGGGAAAGCATGCACTCATCCTTCTTTTCACTTACCAATGCTAACAGGAAACTTGAATAGCTATTTAGGGAAAATTTCTCATTACAGAAGATTGCAGCTAGTATGTAAAAAAAGAGGTAAAATATCATCATTCTTAAATCCTAATGAATCAATGGATCAAGGCAATGATCATCAATAGCTGTAAATAACACAAAATGGTCATCCTGATGAAGGTACACAACACCACGTATAAAGTGTTCTCACCAAAAACTTAAAATAGAATCTCATCAAGTCTCTATATCTCACTTTCAATTTATAAGAGATATAGAGGACAGAGGAACATGCTAAACAACCCTACCAGTATTCAGTAATCAAAATCCAGACTATGACAACATCTATAGGTCAAATAATCCTGTTTCATCCTCAAATACATTGAAAGGGGGAAAAAGATGAGGGGGAAATCCCTGGAAAACGGATCTTGATAAAGCTCTTGACTTGATCCTACACTTAAAATTATATATTGTTAATTTTGTTAGGTGTGATAATTACGTTGTAGGTACTTTTAGAGTTACTGTAATGTTTATGGATGAAATAAATATTTATGAATAAAATAAGAAGATTTACTTTAAATTATGTCAGAGAAGGGAGGTAGGTAAAGGATTATATGAAACAAGAATAGTCCTAAGTTGACAACAGTTGAAGCTAGGTGATGGACAGTAAGCAGTCATCATACCATTTTTGCAAGTTATGTATATGATTGAAATTGCCAATCAGAAAAAGTTGATAATAAAACTGTGTCCCAAAATGCAAAGGCTGTGGCTTACAGAAAACTACAACTCTCAGGCTGAATCCAGTCTGCTGCCTGTTTTTGTTAATACAATTTTATTAGAATACAATAAACTGTACCTATTTATTTGCCTGCCTGTTGTCTACAATGACAGAGTTGAGCAGTTGCTGCAGAGACTATGTGGTCCATAAAGCCTAAAATATTTGCTATCTGGCCCTTTACAGAAAATGTTTGCCAACTCCTAACTTAGAAGAAGTTACAAACTGAGAAAAGAATTAACTACTAATTTTTTGTTTGGTTATTGTTATACATACCATTTCTCATGTGTATGTTTCTAATTTTTTTCAGCTTTTTAAATAATGTTAGAAGGAATATTAGAATTCAAATATCATCATTTTGTAACTCCTGATGAGTCACCAGTTGTAGGCAATGGTTATCAATAGGAGTAGGTCTAGGCATTGGTCATCAAAGAGTAATACATAATAATATTGATGTAATAATGTGCAATACTATGAATGATGAATGGTTTAAGCTATTGTTCTAAAATATATATATAAGCCTAGGTGATTCCAATGACTGTACCAAGTTGAGAACATTAACCTCCTTTCTCTTTATTATTCATATGTGAAAAGTTAAGTCACAGAACAGATACCAAAAGGGAGTACCCACCCAGAGACCCAGACATGTTTCATCATGTGAGTTCTTCCTGCCCTCTCACGGTGTACTAGAGTGTTTAAAACAAAACAAAATGGTATATGAATCCTAGCAAGATATGCTTTGTATCAGTTTTCTCTATCTCAATTCTGGTAGTTCCTATAAACCATATCGGTCAGTAAAATATTGTGTCCTGTAGCACCATTACCTGCCAAGTGGAGAGAGAAAGGAAGATAGTTATGTAATACCTGCCCCTATAGTGATGGCCCATATATTATCTGTCTAATCTTCTAAAGAATTGGGTGGTGCAGAGGGTGGAGTATTATAATATTCCAATACTAGCTTCTCTGAAGGACTAATATATTGCTGATTTAGTAGTGGTCAAAGTTGAGAAGTGGGAAAGGAATGGTTGGGAAAAACTCTAAGGAAACTTGGGCTCTCACAAGGCTAAAGGAAGTAATGCTGGAGTAGCAGAAAAGCTTGAAGCTGAAAGACTTGGTTCAAGTCCTGGCTTTTTTCTTATGACAAGGTGACTTAGAAAAAGCCCCTTAACCTTTATGAATTGCAGTTGCCTCTGATGTAGCAGGCTAACTTCACAAGGTTGTTGTGAAGATTAAATGGAGTAATGTATCTGAAAGAATTTTGTAAACTCTATAACACTAGGTAAATAGAAGTTCTCATTACTTAGGCTCATTCATTTTGCCAATGAACTAAAGCCATCTTTGGTGGTTGCCAAGTTCAGGAACGTTAAAAGAAGCATTTGGCTTTCTTGCAGATGGGTGATTTACACTGAATCTAAGCTGTTGCATGCTGTCTTTTTAGACTAAATAGCTTACTTTCCATTTATTCTCTTGTCTCTAGGAAGGGAGCTGGATGTGTCATGGAGAAGAAGCATAGAATGAAAAGAGATGCAGGAGTTGAGGCAGCCATACACTTCTTTTAGAAGCAGTATCCCTCTATAATTTGGCAGAGAGAAGGTAAAACGAATACAAAGTAATGTGTGATAGAAAACAGAACTGAAAAAAAAAAGAAAAAAGAAAACAGAACTGAGGGGATGCCTGGGTGGCTAAGCGGTTGAGTGTCTGCCTTGAGCTCAGAGTGTGATCCTGGAGTCCTGGGATCGAGTCCCACATCGGGCTCCCTGCATGGAGCCTGCTTCTCCCTCTGCCTGTGTCTCTGCCTCTCTCTCTCTCTGTCTCTCATGAATGAATAAAAAAAAAAAAAAAAAAGCAAACAGAACTGAGAAGGGAGGAGTGAGGAACACAGAGATGGTAGATGTACTTTCAGATACACATGGTTTGCAGTCACCTATAGCATGACATTCCAAAACTAAATGCAGTTTCCTGGTTTTATGTGTAACTCTGGCATCTTCCCAGCCTATTTACTTCCTTTGGTTCTAAACAGTATCTGACAAAGTGTAATGCACATAGCAAGAACTCAGTAAATATTTGTGGAGTGAATATTTCCGTTAAGGCTGAAAATTGAGAGTTGGCTACACATATTCCTTTCCTTTCGTAACAGGACTTTGATAGCTTAGAGAAGGGCTGAGCCATTCAAACAACATTGAGAATTCAGTTCAGGTTTGACGTGGTTAATTATCATCCTGTTTTCTCTGGCTTGGCCAGATATCATAACTACTTTCAAAGGTTCTGTACAGCTAGGATACAGCTAGAAGCCACTGACAGTCTTGGAAACTACTATTATCTAAACATTTTGCAGAGATGTATTTTTTATTCTCTGTTAGCAACTGAATTCTTGCTTTTGTATTTAGTCTAATTGCCACTCAGAGCAGAATATTTTTAATTGGTGCATCCTTTCTACCTTGCCCACTTCTAAATATATGAATAAACATGTTTGCTGCTTAAAAAAAAAAGAGTAAGAGTTTCTTGAGAAGGTCATCATTGCACTAAGATTCTTCGATATCTTAGATATTGAATAATATTATAGGTATTAAATGATATAGCTATTAAATAAATGTGTATATTTTATACACAATACTGACTGGATCATGAGGATATAATGTACAACATGGTGACTATAGTTAATAATTCTGTATTCCATATTTGAAAGTTGCTAAGAGGGTAGATATAAAAATTCTCATTGCAAGTAACATCTTACAGCTATGGTGATGGATGTTAACTAGACTTATTGTGATGATTTCCCATAAATATGAATATTGAATCATTATTTGTATACCTGAAACTATTATAATGTTATATGCCAGTTATACCTCAATAAGAAAATAATTTGACAAGGTTGAATATTCATATTGAATTACAGTATGAATATGCAAAAAAAAATACTGAGCATTTGGGATAGCATTTGTTTCTGACGTTTAATGCAGGTGACCCAGACAGTACTGGCTCTTTTTGAGAAATTTATTGCTTAGGACTTGCCTTAAGTCAGTTTGGTTAGAATCAGAGCCTGGGATGGGGATTCTTGCTTGAATGATTTATTGGGGAAGTGTTCCCAGGAGAACAGGAGCACGGAAGCAGGAGAGAGTAAGGAAGGGAGCTAAGCACGGATGTGGTATCAGCTGGAGACTGGCTTCAGCCTGACCCCGTGGGGTGCTGACAGTATCACTACATGGCTCCTTTTCAAAGGTAAAAGGAGTTTGAAAGCTCAGTGAATTTTGTAGTCATTTTACTTGACTAATGAAAAATCATATGAAGGAGAAAAGATCCTGGAAGCTCAGGTAACAGCATTTCCTGTCCCTAAAAGAATTTCTGTTCTTCATGCATTTTCTTTGGTTAAATTAATCCAGAAATAATGTTTTTAACCTCTCATGCTTTACCTTTTTTTTTTTTAACAAAGAAATTGATGAATGTGGAAGAATTGACTAAAGATTATTGCTTGAAATACTATTCTGGAAAGAAATTGTAGAAATTAATAGCACTTATGATGTGTACATAGATAGATATGGCAATTTTGAATTTGTTAATTCAATCTTTTAGTTCATATTTAAAAAATAAGACTTTCAAATTTAAAAATAATCCTTGGTTTAATTGTTATGTAAAGGACGACAAGTAGCAGCTCACAAGATGCATATAGAGAAAATTTTTGCCAACATCAGTAAGACAAATAGTATTAAGTGTCTAATTAGGAAATTCTACCACCCTGAGTAGACTAAGTGTTACATGAAACTTCTTACTTGAATACAGTTGGTGACGATTATTTCAGTATGTGTGTGGAAGGAGAGATGTTAGCGAGAATGAGATAGGATTGTAAGAACGATGGTGAAGATTTGGTAGATTTTTCTAAAGCTAAATACAGAGTATGTATATATACATATTCTATATATATTCTCTCTATATATATTTTACATATATATAGTAAATGTATAGCTAAACAGAGAATATATATATTCTATGGGAATATATATTTCCCCATAGAATGTCATTTCATATCCATTTCACTGTTAGCACCAAAATGGAAATAGCATTTGCTACCTAAATTGGGTTAAGAGAGAAATAGATTAAAATTCATACAACATTTTGCATATGATAATGTGATGAAATTTGTCAAAATTACTCATTGTCTCTTCCCTTCTTACTCCTTTCTACTTTGTAAAAATGGGTCAATAATTTATACTATCTCAGGGCACCTGGGTGGCTTAGTGGTTGAACATCTGCTTTTGCCTCACGTTGTGATTCCGGGGTCCTGGGATCGAGTTCCGCATCAGGCTTCCCCTTTGCCTATGTCTCTGCCTCTCTCTGTGTGTCTTTCATGAGTAAATAAATAAAACCTTAAAAAATATACTGTCTCTAAAGGTGTTATTTATTGCTTTTTAAAGACTTCTCATTCTTTCACTGATTATTTTTATTCTATAATTCCTTTTTATAATTAAATTTATTTAAGTAAAGTACCCCCAAAGTAGAGGTCCAACTCAACCTGAGATCAAGAGTCATATGTTCTACCAACTGAGCCAGTCAGGTGCCCCCTATGATTCTTTTTTGATACATGTGCACAAAAAGGTATGAGAGAATTATAATAAACAAGCAAACAAAAGATCATGAAGTATGTGTACTATAATCTAAAATACTGTGTACTCATAGAAAAAGACATATGGGCCTATATCTGGACCCAGATACTTTCCCTGTGAGCACTACAAAAACAACCACAAGGATGGGGAAGAAGGAAATTGGGAGACTTTGAAGGTCAGTTGGCTGTATAAAATGTGTATAAAATGTGTATAAATGTGTATAAGTCCCAGCATAAAAGTAATTTAGTAAAGGTCAGAAAGATGTTGGGGTTTTTTATGAGTTATCAGAATGATGTGAGACAACATTGGGGAATTAGCAAAGTGCCAGAATCGAAAGGGAGTGTCAATAGGAAAGCTAGAAGCCTAGGGCCTGAAGGAGACTCAGGTAGGAAAGAGTTCAGAAACTTCGAAGGGGACAGAGTTTGAGCCAGGTTCAGGATAAACCCCTGTTGCCACTGCACAACATCCTATAATTTACAACCTAACCTTAATCCTTGTTGCTGTTTTTTTTTTTTTTTTAAGATTTTATTTATTTATTCGTGAGAGACACACAGAGAAAAGCAGAGACATAGGTAGAGGGAGGAGCAGGCTCCCCGCCCAGACCCCGATGGGGGACTCCATCCCAGGAACCCTGGATCACAACCTAAGTCTAAGCAGATGCTCAACCACTGAGCCACCCAGGTGCCCCGAGGGACAGAGAGAGAGAGAGGGAGAGAGAGAGAGAGAGAGAGAGAATCTTTAGCAGGCTCCATACTCAGCACAGAGTCCTGCATGGGGTTTCATCTCACAACCCTGAGATCATGACCTGTGCCAAAATCAAGAGTCAGATACTTAACCGACTAAGCCACCCATGTGCTGCCTTGTTGCTTGCATGATAAATAACAATCCTTTCCCAGAACTGGAGTCTTGACCCGGTTTAGTGCCCTGGGCCCTCACTAAGACCAGTCCTTCCAGAAGGCTTCCTTTGCATGTCACATAGGCCCGCTCAGGGCTGGCCTTTCTCTCTGGTCCTGACTTCATCGAGAGATCCTTTGTATCCCTCCCTTACTCTTCACTGCTACTGCCTGGGAAAGTCATCAGAATTTTTTGTTCTGAGACTAAAAAAAGGGCACTGTCATGCAATGTTGCCTCCTTGAGGACATCCAAGGGTTTCTGAAGACCTAAAGATTGGTGGCAGGACCTTGAAGGGGCACAGTGAAGAGAAGGCAGTCTCAGTACCAGTGGGCCTCCAGACCCTAACACGACTGATGTAGGGGCGGGTCTTCCCAGCAGACAGTGGACCCCAAAAGTGGTTTCCAGGTGTGAGTACATTCCCAGGGTAGTGTAAGAGATGATTCCCTGGGAGGTGGGCAAAAAATGTCAGAGTTCCTGGGTTTTTTTCCCCTTATCTAACATTAAGCCTTAGTAATATTGAATATGCATGTGGACATTGGTACCTTTTATGATTGTGAGATGGTGCATATTATGGTCTTTGAGGCATCTTAAGGCAAAGATGGGCGCTCCACTATGTGTGGTGTGTGGTGTGCAGTGGGTGGGGTTGACCTTGGCATCTTCACTTACTTGAATGTTACTAAGTGCTGTGATT
The DNA here is from genome assembly GCF_003254725.2 of Canis lupus dingo. Lineage (NCBI taxonomy): Eukaryota > Metazoa > Chordata > Mammalia > Carnivora > Canidae > Canis > Canis lupus. The sequence goes on from NC_064251.1 coordinate 18,427,367, forward strand.
GATGTGTTCTGGGCTACTTGTGCCATATTAATTGTGTTTATAAATATTTCTATCTACTCAAACTAACCCTTGCAAAATGAACAAGAGGGTTAAGCAGATTCCTACAAAGAGACTGAAGACTAAACTAAATGTAAGTATAAGCAAACAACAAGAAAGCAACAGAGCTGGTGTCACTTTTATTCCTAGATAGACTCATCAGTCACTGAAGAGGTAAAAATGATGTTGGTCCCACTAGATCTGACAAAGTTAGCCAGAGTAAATTGTCGTTAGCACAATGACTTTATGATGTAGATCTACATTGATTTTCATAATGATGGTCCTTACCTTTTGTGAATATGGAGCACTAAGATATCAGTGTATGTGTTTTTTTTTTTTAATTTTTATTTATTTACTTATGATAGTCACAGAGAGAGAGAGAGGCAGAGACACAGGCAGAGGGAGAAGCAGGCTCCATGCACCGGGAGCCTGATATGGGATTCGATCCCGGGTCTCCAGGATCGCGCCCTGGGCCAAAGGCAGGTGCCAAACCGCTGCGCCACCCAGGGATCCCTCAGTGTATGTGTTTTTAAGCACAGGATGAACTTGGTAGAACAAAGGAGGAACAGGACAATAAGGAGTTGGCTTTATTTTTCTCTAAACATCATTCTTAATCATGATTGTCTTAGTCCATTCAGGCTATTATAACAAAATACCATAATGAGTGGCTTATAAAAAACCAGAAATTTCTTTTTCACAGTCTGGAGGCTGGGAAATCTGAGATCATGGTGCCTGCATGTTTGCATTGGCTCCTAAGGGCCCTCTTCCTGGTTCATAGCTGGCATCTTCCCATCAGGTGAAAGGGTCTAGGGGAGCTCTCTGCGGTTTCTTTAATAAGAGCATTAACTCCGTTCATGAGAGCTCCAGCCTCGTGATCTAATCACCTCACATAGACCCCACCTCCTAATAATTCACATTGGATATTAAAATTTTAACATATGAATTTTGAGGTGGCCACATTCAAAACATAGCAATGATATCCCCCACCCCACCCCATTGTTGAACAAGTTATTGGATTAATATTATTTTAGTCACTTGCAGCTATGTAAAAAGCCTCATGTAGGTAAATATAAGCCATCTTCAGGTGTTAGAGGATTCAACTCAGCCTAACACTGAAACAGCACTCTCACACCCAGGGGACTTACAGTGTCAGAGGTGTCTCAACCTTTCTCAGGTAGATGAAGAGAAGCAAGAGCCTTTTGTCACTGGTGCCACTATTGTTCTATCTTGATTAACACTGTCTGGCTCTTCCATGGGACATTTGTGTGTTGTTTGGAATGTCCTCCTGTGGGAAGTGATGTGGGTGATACATTCTACTACCGACTCCTGGGTCCAGCCCCTTCAGCTCTTACCTTCGGCAGTCTACCCTACAGACTCTAACTCCTCACCCTTGTCCTCATGGGTTGTTTTCTTGGGCAGGCCCCATCAAGACAGTTTGGACATGCATCTATGTGCCCATGGGAACCACCTACATTCTCGCCACCCAAAAGAGAGCATTCAGGTCTGCTCTCCTCTTGCCTTTGATGGCTGAAGGCTCTACCTACCCTCCTGCTCTCTGTTGTCACTAGCTGGTAAATAGATCCCAATCTTCATGTTCACCCTTGCCTTCATTCAATCAGTCCCCAAGTTATTCTGATTTTACCTCTTAAATATTTCTCAAATGGATTTTTTCCCTCTCTTTTCTTACTGCCATTTTTTGAGTTCGATCTTTCATCTATTTTTCTTTCTAACTTATCTTGTCCTCTTGAAACCTACCCTCCATGTAACTGCTGGAATGATTATCAAAAATGAAAATTGAATCCCATCACTATTCTGCATAATGAACATTGATGTTTCTCCTTGGGCATTGCCTACAGGATCAGTCCCAAGTTTAACTTGGCCTAAAAGCTTCTCCATGATCTGATTCCTGGTCACCATAAACACATGCCAAGGTACATCCTGGCTGCCTTGATTTTTACTATCCTTCCATTGGAAATGTTTTCTAGCCATCATGCTGTCCTCCCCACAGCTAACTCATTGGTTAAGACTCAGCTCATTTTAGTCTCCTCCAGGGGCCTTCCCCTGAGACCTCACCTCCACCTACACTCCCATTGGCCCTGAGCTGGGTTAGGAGCCCCTCCTCATCCCTCTTTAGGCTCTTTTTGTCACTGTTGGTTCTATTACTGCACTTACAGTGTATGTTCCAGTATGTATGTGTCCATTAGACTGAGCATCTGGGAGGAAGAACAGGGTCTTTTTGATTTGACTTTCCTTGTGCTGGCACATGATAGGCACTAAAATATTTGCTGAAGGAATAAGTGAAGAAATGGAAGAATAAAATAAGGCTTTAAGATAACAGAGGGCAGGAGATGAGGTTGGAAAAGATGATTTGACTCCTTCTTTCCCCTTTATTGTTTCTGCTGCAATTCTGAGTCACCACCAAGTGGGCTTTCTCAACAGCAGTGGGGAAGCCATCTGTGCTCCCACCACCTGTCTGCATGTCTTTTTTTCCCACTTAAGAAAATACATGGCCAGAGTAGAGATGGTCATTCCTTTGACTTGTAGCACAAAGATTTCTTGCCTAAGAGGATCGTGACAGTTTGCCTGGTTTTAGGAAACAAAACAAACAATGGAACTGGTGCCTGTGGGTTTTCTCATTGGATTCCAGACGTGTGGTGGGTGTGAGTAATCATAGAGAGGTATTTCTGAAATGCTTCTAGGTTTCCAAGGTTGTCTGATAGTCCCAATTCTTACAAAGCATTTTCAGACTTTTCATGACTGCAGTTGCCAATGGGAAGGTAGACTAGGAATAGGCAGGATGATAGGCAGCCATGAGAATCTGGGACCAGGATGGCTGGAAGACCTAGAAACAGTATTCAAGAAGCTGCCATTTGATGAGGCTCCTAAATAGCAGGGTTGGGGAGGTAGAGAAAGGCAGGAACATGGTGGGCCCTATGGCACATTTTGCCTCTGTCTGTATTTACCTAGTGTCTAGCACTGAATCTGGGAAATAGCAGACATCTGCTAAGGGAGAAGGTGACACAGGACTTAGCAATGTCTAGGATTATTTCAAAAAAACAAATAAACTTGTCCTAAACCATGGCAGCCACTGAAAATAACTTAGTCTTGCAAAAGTATGGACTTTCTAAATTAAGAGAAATGGTTTTGGCCTTCAGTTCTTGCATATGCCTAAGATCATTGTTATATAAGCAGTAAGATCTTTCCTGTAAAACTCTGAAGAAACACCAATATGCTTTTGCAGCCTGCTCAGTATCCATCTCCCCTTTTTCTGATAAAAGAGCCCCACCTTTTCTTTTGGGGAATTATCCTTCTCTGTAGTTAATCCATGTGAGATCTGTCCTCTTGTTTTCAGAAATGGACATGTCTAAGACCCGAGACTAGGCAATAAAAGGATAGCAACTCCTGGCCACAGTGATGTGTCTAGGGGAGAGGACAAAAGTCAGGCCTTGAAGATACAGGCTTGGCTCTTATCTTGGAATGATTGTCAAAAAAAGCTGGCTTTCTTTCTTTTCTTTCTTTTTTCCTTTCTTTCTTCATTAGAGAGAGGAAATCTTAAGCATTTTGGACTAAGCATGGAGCCTGACATGGGGCTTGATCTCATAATCCTGAGTTCATCACCTGAGCCAAAATCAAGAGTTGGATGCTTAACCGACTAAGCCACCCAGGTGCCCCAAAGAGGTTGCTATGAGAAAATGTAAGCCTAGAAATGCTGGAAGCTGTGTTTGGGAAAAGCCTACCTGGAAATTATGCCAAGTCAGAGGAAAGCAGAGCATAATGATGGAGAAAATCAGATTCCTGATAACATTGTATGTATGCCTAGATCAAGCCAGACCTGTAACCAACTTAACCCTGGATTTGTTATATTCCAAAAGTCAATAAATTTCTTTTGTTTAATTAAGTCAGTTTTAATGGATTTTCTGTTATTGTCTATCCCCAAATTTCTCACATTCTAAGACCCTGGAATTCTGCTAGGAGTGGATGGAGTCTTACCTACTGCTGTCTAGGAGATACTTCTTGTATATGCCCTCTGGTTCACACAGGAACATGATAGAGGCTCACACTATGGAAAATGACAGGAGTTATTAGGACAGAAGCTCATCCCACTTACTCTTTTTCTTAGGTAGATACGTAAGGTAAAGAAATATTGACTTGAGACATGATATGTATTTTTAAGGTTACTATGACATTTTGAATACTTTCAAAAGAGAAAATAATTTTCCACTTTTCCCTCACCCTCCATTTCTTCTTCTTCTTTTTCTTCTTCTTCTTTTTAAAGATTTTATTTATTTATTCATGAGAGACAGAGAGAGAGAGAGAGAGGCTGAGACATAGGCAGAGGGAGAAGCAGGCTTCCTGCAGGGTGCCTGATGTGGGACTTGATCCCAGGACCCAGGATCATGACTTGAACCAAAGGCAGATGTTCAACCACTGAGCCACCCAGGGGCCCCTCTATTTTTTTTTTCTAAGGACAGTGATAAGAAAAGCTCTTCTACTTTGAATCTTGAGTTTTCTGTTTGTCCTTGCTTCCTATCCCTCTTTCCCACAGCCCTCCTGCCAGTCTCCCAATGTGGTGCCTGGGACAGCCTTGCCACAGGGCCCATACCAATGCCAATAGCTCCAATTCAGAAATAGTTCTGACATCATTGTTCTAACTTTACCTTCTCTCTCTCTCTTTTTTTTTTCCTCTCTCTTTCTTATTTGCATTGGACTCAGTTCTGTATTTATTCCACAAATATTTATTGGCACCTACTATATGATAAGCACAGTTTTGGGCATTTCAGATATATCAGTGAACAAAACTATTCTCACAGAGCTTGCATATTATAGTGTGTGCATGTGTGTGTAGACAATGAATAATAAATATTACAAGCAGGTAAATTATATAGTCATAAAAGGGTCCTGAGGAAAAAAGATGAAAAAGCAGAAAAAAAGAGAGTAAGGGGTTCAGGTTTCCTGGGAGTGAGAATGGTTGCAGCATTCCATAGATCATACTGAGAAGGTAAAATGTGAGTAGAGACCTGGAGGGAGGGAGTTAGCTGTTAGATTTGGGGGAGAAGCTTCCAAGGAAAGAGAAAAGCCCATACCAAGTCCCTCTGCAACAGTGTGCCTGGCAGTGTTCATGGAATGGCCAAGGTCTCTGTTGCTAGGGTGGAGACAGAAGAAGTGAGAGTGGTAGGAGGTAAGGCAAGGTGAGCAGTGGAAGGGGAAGGTAATGGGATCAGTATCATGGGGGACTTGGGCTTTTACTCTGAATAAGATGAGGACTTATTGGAGGGTTTCAATAGAAAGGGACATGATCTGACTGATTTTAAAGCAATTACTCTGGCTACAGAGTTGAAAATGAGCTTCAGAGGAGCAAGAGTGGAGCACTGAGTATGTAATCAATGCCAGGGATGATGGTCGGGGCAGGAGAGGTGTTGAGAGTGGCTGGGTTTGTTCTAAAGACCAAGCCATGAGTACTTGCTGACAGATCTGATGGGGGAGCTTGTGAGAAGAACAGAGGAAAGTATTCGCCTTGAGCCTTTGCAAGGATAGAATTATCATCAGCTGGGAAGGGGAAACTGAACCCCTTCAGTTTTGTGGGGATAGTAACAGTTCAATGCAGGACAACTGAGGAGGAAATTAGAGATGCTGGGTAGGCAGCTGAGTACTGGGTTTCAGGAGGTAGGTCTGGCACAGAAAGATAAACTCGGGAATTTTTACCATTGAGATGATACTTAGAACCTCATTGTGAACTGTAGGTCCTTCATGTTTAGCCTCCCATTACCTGCCTGATCTGACTTGCAGTGAGAGTTGAGAGCATGACACATTGGGAAAAATATATAGGTTTTGGAGTAGGACAGATCTAGATCAGGATACTAGTGCTGCTTGGGCAAGCTCCTTATCTCTCTCAGTTACAATTTACTTACCTGAAAAATTGAATGATAACATCTATTTTTAGGATAGTTGAGACCCACGAAATTAAATTATGCCTGTGAAACTCCTGGCACATGATAGGTACTCAAGAATTAAGTTCCTACCCACCATTTTTTTCTTTTAAAAATCTAGTATGGATGCTTACTGGTGATTGCAGCCCTGTTCTTACTTTCTTGGACCAGCTGTACCCAAAGTGGGGTCACTGAATAGTAGTAGCATCAGCATTACTTGGGAGCTTGGTAGAAAAGCAAATTCTCAAGCCCCATCATCCCAGCCTACTGAAACAAAGTTCTGGGGTGGGACCCAGCAATCTGTGTTTGAACAAGCCTTCCAGGTGATTCTGGTAAAGTCTGGAATTTCAGAACCACAGCTTTAGTGTCCATTTACAAGCTTCTATGTGAGTACACCTGTCTTTGCTCATGGCCCTGCATCACTGCTGTTGGGAACACTTATTTTTTTTTTAAAGATTTTATTTATTTATTCATAGAGACACAGCTAGAGAGAGAGAGGCAGAGACACAGGCAGAGGGAGAAGCAGGCACTATGCAGGGAGCCTGATGTGGGACTCGATCCCGGGTCTCCAGGATCACACCCCGGGCTGCAGGCGGCGCTAAACCGCTGCGCCACTGGGGCTGCCCCGGGAACACTTATATTGACCAAATTAAATGGCTTTACTATACCTTTCTATTGCTCCTTTAGCTCTGATCTCTCAGCTGAGTCCAAACTTACACCTCCAATTTTCTCTACATTAAATAAAGCTGTTCTGGGAGACACTCAAACTCAAGGGGCAAGATATCCTGTCCCTTCAAAAGAAAAAAGGATTCAAAACCAAAAACTCCCTGTAAGATAAAGAACTCCAACTTCCCTCTCTTTTCCTAGGTTCCTTATTTTAATACTAGGGAAATGCTTACCGCCTCTGCTATGTTGCACGTATCATTTCACTGACTTCTCCCTAAAACTCCATAAAGTAGGACTAATGTGAAGTCCCACTTAGCTGACAAGGAAATTGAGGATTAAGGAAATTAAATAGCTGACTCAGGAGTACACAGGTGGTGCCAGTCAGGGGCACCAGAGGGAGACTATGAGGCTGGAGGGGAAAGAAGGGACTTGTTCTCTCCTGCTCTGCTTGGAATCACATTCTATGATTTGTGGTTGCAACAGAGCTTTTCCTTCATGCAGAATGAGAGTGGGCTTTCTTGAGCAGGGGTGTGTGTGTGTCTATGCCCTTGCACGCATGCATTTTCCCCAGGTTCAACTGAATTAAGCAATCTCGTTACAAGGGGACTGGGTACCAGTGAAGCAACTTTCATTCCTCTCTTCAGGGTCTTTTTAAAAAATTTATTCATGAGATACACACACACACACACACACACACACAGAGAGAGAGAGAGAGAGAGAGAGAGAGGGAGGGAAGGAGAGAGAGAGGGGGAAAAGCAGACTCCCTGAAAGGAGCGCGGGATCACTCCCTGACCAAAGGCAGACGCTCAACCACGGAGCCACCCAGGCGCCCCTCTCTCCAGGGTCTTACCATAGACCTCTTCTCTCCTGCGCTGGAGGAAACTAGGTCACTTTTGTTTCCACGGAGCCATCAAAGGAGCTTCATAAATAGGTAGTCTGCCACTTTATGTTATTGTTAGTTTGTTTCTATACAGTTGACTTTTGGGATATGGAAATGAAGATCTGTTTTCTCATTACTTGGGAAAATGAGAGTTTATTTTTTGATTCCAACTCTTTAAATATATAAAACAAAATTATTTAAGAAATGAGTAGGAGTTTTTGTAAGGAGGGTTATGTGATAGAATATATTCAGAGATATGTAGGAGAGGCTAAGTGTAGCCAAAAAAAAAAAAGCTGTAGTGAATAATAAGAACATCTGGAGTGTAGACTTTGGTAATTTTGGTATTATCATTTGCATTTTAAATGGGTGAGCAATAAAACAGCAGCTATTCATATATCTCTCTACTCAGCCTGACTTAAAGTGCACAGTTATGATTTCACCCTGGAAGCTGATAAAGTTTTCAAGGCATCATATTGTCCACTTCTCTGCTCCTGAGAAACGTGTTAAAATGAAATAGAAACTTTGTGAGGCCAATAGTACAGAAAAGCAGCCTATAAAGTTCTGGGACTAAAGAACTCATGTTTGAGTCTTTTTACCTCCACAAAGTTGAGATCTTTGTTGCCTGCCATAGTGGGTCGGGTTCTGTACACTGATGAGAACAGAAGAGACTGGGCATTTGGAGATGGTTGATTTTCCATCTTAGTTGTCAGATTATACTTATTCCTTTCTTACTGCTGCATTAAAAGCTTATTTTTTGGAAAGTAGATGCCCCAAGAGAATATTATCTAACCCTAATTACTCATTTGAGAGATTAGAGTAAGTGTTTCTTAAACTAGGAGGGGATTTTCACTTTGAGGGCAAGAAGGTTTTCCCTTCTTATCCTTAGTCATAGGTTGTGCTGTTCCTGACACATCCTTCCTCTCCAGTCTGCTTCCTGACTCATGAAAAAATACCAGAGAATATACTCCATTATTTAAAACATGTTCTTCATGCATTTACTTAAGGACTGGTATCTTCTGTTAATAAAAACATTTAGGACTGTAGTTGTCCAGTGCAGGTTCTGCTTATGGAGTATTTTTAGGAGATCTGTAGGTACAAAATGATGGTAAAAAGCCTGTTGGCTTTTGCTTGTGGTGAAGGAGATTAGCTTCACAGATAACCTCAGCAGATGAGCTTCACAGCCCAAAGCCACGTGAGAGGGTATTTCCTGGGCAGAGTTCCCCAAACCATATGGCCCCTTGGGAATATTGTTACCTATGTTGCCAAGAGTTTGTTTATTCTCTTTCCCTTTCTTATGTACCAAATGTACTTTACTTCTTTTCTGTGTGTTCCCACATCAGCTTAATGCCCCCTTGAAGATTTGCAAGATTTGGAAGGTCTTTTCTTATCCTTGGATTTCATTTTGTTTTAAAATTATGGGTACATTATCTTTAAAATCTTCATCAGCTCCGAAAGTCTGTAGTTTCTTTTCTAGGACTTTATGTTTTAGTGCATTTGACTCTGGTCTTAATTTTAAAGCTAATCTTGGTATTTAGCTCTCATTTGAGATAAATGTCACAAGCAGAGAAGGGAAGAAATAGTATCTTGGTGTCTTAAGTACAGGAATTAGAAGCTCATGAATTACAGTGAATCTTATGTGGTGATACTTACCTTTGTTTCATTTTGCCTCAGATGACTCCTGTATAAAAGGCAGATAAGAGGGGTGCCTGGGTGCTTAGTCAGCTAAGCATCTGCCTTTGGCTCAGGTCATGATCCCAGGGTCCTGGGATTGAGCCTGGCATTGGGCTCCCTGCTTGAAAGCCTGCTTCTCCCTCTCCTCCCCACTCATGCTGTCTTCGTTGCTGTCTTATCAAACACTCAAATAAATAAATAAATAAATAAATAAATAAATAAATAAATTTTTTTATAAAAATCTTTTTTAAAATAGGGGGAAGTTAATATTACTTGGAGATCCAAGAACGAATACTGGGGTATGTAGTTATGAATGCTATGCAAAGAAATAATACAAGGGCAATGGCAACATGTATGATTGAAATGAAAACCATTTTTGGAATTGTATTGCCTCTTGCTAAGGGTAAAACATAGTGGAGGGGTTTTACTAGAAGCCTGTATGTGCTTGTAGTGGAATGCTGAAACAAACTCTATCATAAATTAAAAGCAAGAGTACCATTTATTCTAGGGCTCTTTGTAAACCTAGATAGAATCATCATTTTGTCTCATTTAAAATTTTATGAATCCTGGGATGCCTGGGTGGCTCAGTGGTGGAGCATCTGCCTTTGGCTCAGGTCATGATTTTGGGGTCCTAGGATCGAGTCCCACGTCAGGCTCCCCACAGAGCCTGGTTCTCCCTCTGCCTATGTCTCTGCCTCTTTGTGTCTCTTGTAAATAAATAAATAAATAAAATATCTTTAAAAATGTTTATGCATCCTGAGAATATTCATAAGTCACTCTGTGGCAGTATTGTCATTCAACTCTTCAGTGTCTTTAAAACCAGAACAAATTTTCATTTAAAAAATTATATGGATTAATTGTAAGATTTGAAAGAGAAAAATAATTTTTAGACGAGAGGGAAAATGATCTCATTACTTGACTTTTTTGCTCCATTATTGCCTTAAAGAAAAACCCCATTGATTTCATTATAAAATGACAGGATATTAGAGAATAATTAATATAGTTTGAAAAATTTTATAAACATTAAGACAAGTTGAGACAGTTATTTTGACTAATGTCTGTATCTAATCATAAATTAAAACACTGAAAGGAAATCATATAAACATTAAGACAAGTTCAGACAGTTATTTTGAATGATGTCTACACTTAATTGTAAATTAAAATACTGAAAAGAAATGTAAACATGGGTTCTTTCTTTAATGTAAAACATTACAGGCCTCTTGATGATCAGAAAACTGCAGGTTTATCTCCAAAGTCAGTTGTAGTGATTGCTAAGGTCAGTGGTTCAATTTTAAACAATTTGAGTCTGTGGTATGTGTTTACCAGGCTAGTGTTAAAGAAAAAACCTTCATAAATATGTATTTCTAGGATATAGCTATCAGAGAAAGTCTTGTCAACTTTTATGTACTTTTATGACAGATTGTTTTTCTTTTTCGCACAAAGGATACATGGCTGATTCAAAGCTTAGAACAGTTCAATAGCAGTTATATGATACCATGACAAGTTCTATCTAAGCTGGTTTAAAAATATTCCTCAGGGAATGTTTCAAAGAATGGCACACAGTGACAACTGGAAGAAAACTGCTTTATTAATAGTTGGCAATTCCTACCAATTCCAGGCATGTTGCATAGCCTCTGCTCAGCCCAGTGATCAGTTAGAGCTAGCATCCACCTCTAAAACAACTGCTTACATTTTCTGTGGGAAACATTAAGACCATGCTCATATTATAAATATTAAGGAATACTCTTGTGCAAGCCAGCTTTTACCTTACATAAAATGAATTTATATTTAAACAGAAACAATGTGAAATAGAAAGTGTTGCTCTCTCTGATGAAGACTTAGCATTCTCTTTGACCAAAATGTGAATTGGGTGGCTCCAATTCAGTCTTTTCTATGACCCTCCAGGTGAGAAGGATTTTCATCTCCTGCTTTTCCTTTGTGCCTTATTCTCATTTTCACTTTCTTACCTTAATATATGTTTTATTTGCTTTTTCACTGACTTCCTACTTCTCCTTCCTCTGTTGGTTCCTCTTCTCTCTTTTCTCTTTATTCTCTTTCTCCCTCCATGGATTTACTTTCTTCCCTCTGTACTTTGAATTTACCTTTGTCTCCCTTCCCGGTTGAAATAGGGAAACAGGCTAATAGAGCCAAATAAATAACATCTACTAGACCCCTCCCTCCCTCCTCCCTCCCAGCCACAGAAAATTTATATTTGTGAATTTTTTGTTTATACTGGCAATTACAAGAACTTCAGTGTTCACTTCTTAAAGTTGTGCCTTAACCAGAGGAGTATTTATAGGAAACCACTACATGTGAAATGCAGAGTGGAATTAAAAAACTTAAAAAAAGTTATTTTATTTACTAATGTTTACTAATGGCTTAGATTTACCCTATTAAGTAAACAAGCAAACGATGAACTCATCTCAGTATAAGTAGGAGATAAATCATGAATAAATAAATTATACTTTCTTGCTATGGTATATTAGCAGGAAGCTTTTAAAGTGGTAACACCTCATATCTATAACACAATTGTCTCCTTTAAAACAAAACAAGTGCAGAAAAACAAGGCAGGAGGTCATGCTATACAAACCAGCCCCTGGGATCCATCTGGTCTAATAGCCTTATCTCATTGAGAAAAGGGATAGCTGGCCTGCAAATATAAGCTGTTTGAAGATTGAAAAAGCAATAGATTATATTCTGCTTACATTAGTCCTTAGGAAGCAAATACTAAAATAAAAATATTTTGATATCAGCCTCTTTATCTCCATGTGAGCTAAAGGACACTAAATTTTTACAGGTCACGAAATATTTAACTTGGTACTCTTTTGCCTCAGAATCACAATATTGATACCTAAGTAAGGGTAAACACTAAAAATGTGAAATTAACAAAATACTACTGTTTAGTCTTGAGGCATAATTTTGAAACAAGAAAAAAATGTGATATAATTTTAATAGTAACACAACCATTTATTTTAAAACTATGAAGGCTGCTGAGAAAGACATCCCCCAATCTTTCTAATCACTAAGTAGGTCTCCCTTGTAAGGCTCTTAGGAGGATACCCAGCTAATCAATGGCAGATTGCTAACTCATTGCTATTCATTAAATGTATTGTTTGTAGTGTAGTTTTTGAGCTATTGCATTAAAACTATTGCAGTAAATGGCCTTATAAATATTAAATATAAATAATGAAGTTGTTTACTCAAAATTCTTTTGTAACATTTTTCAGATCTGGATTAAAACAAATCTGGATTAAAATAAATATTGAGTTTTTTTATATTAACCTATACTACTTTGTGCTAACCTAAACCATTTTTTCCTGACTTTCTTAAATCAAGTTGATAGCACACTTCTAAAAAAATACATTTTTAAATCTGGAAATAATTTAAAGGGTACTTAAAAGCTTTAAGAAAAAGAATGGTCCAGGGCACCTGGGTGGCTCAGTGGTTGAGCATCTGCCTTTGACTCGGGTCATGATCCGGGGATCCTGGGATGGAGTCCTGTATCAGGCTCCCTGCTGGGAGCCCGCTTCTCCCTCTGCCTATGTCTCTGCCTCTCTCTCTGTGTCTCTCATAAATAAATAAATAAATAAATAAATAAATAAATAAATAAATAAATAAATAAAATCTTTAGAAAAAAGAATAAGACTGGTACAGGGAAGATCTGTATGTCTGCTATCCAGGCTCATCTATTGTTAACATTTTATCCAGTTTGTGTTGTTGTTTTTGCATACTCTCTTTCTCTCTGTGTATATGTATATGTATGTATATCAATATAAGTACATACATTTTTTCTGAACCATGGCCCCTTTATCCCTAAGTACACGATGTTTATTTTCTAAGAATAAGAAAAAATACCTAACCACAGTACAGTTAAAATTTCAGTACATGTGTTAATACACTTTAAAAAAATATTTTATTGTTTTGTTTGACAGAGAGAGAGCACAAGCAGGCGAAGTGGCAGGCAGAGGGAGAGGGAGAAGCTGGCTCCCTGCTGAGCAGAGAGCTCAATGTGGGGCTTGATCCCAGGACTGACTGAGCCACCCAGGTGCCCCTTGATACACTTTTATTTAATCTGTATTCTTATATTGTGTATAGACTTAGTAATGTCCCTGCCTCACTGGCTTCTATACAGTAGTATCTGGCTCTGAGTACAGAATCCTGTCGAGGATAGGATAGGACATCTTGTGGGTTATATCTCTTAAGTCTCCTTTAATCTTGAACATTTTTATAGCTGTTCTTTGTCTTTTATGATAAAAGTTGCTCATTTTGGCTTGCTTGATGTTTCCTAGGGCTTAGAGTCAGGTTATGGATTCTTGGCTGGAATATTATGTAAGTGATACTGGATATCTTCTTAGGGTATTATCAGCTGGAGGCAGACAATACTAGTCAGCTCCACATTGGTGATGTTAATTTTGAACACCCAGTCGAGTGTTGCTCTATGTCTCCACTGCATGGCTACTGTTTTTTTTCTCTTACAACTAATCAGCAATCTGTGGGAAACATTAAGACCATGCTCATATTCCACCATTCATCAAACTTTCTCCTAGATTTAGCATCCATTGACAATTCTTGCCTGAATTAATTTTCTCTGTGGTGGTTGTAAGATAGGCAAAACTCCTGTATTCCGCATTTACCAGTTGGCACTTGACATTCTACTGTAAATAAGATCCCTCCTTTCTCCCTCTTTAAGTATTTATTAGTGGTGAGGACTTAATGGATTCCTTTTTTCTCTCAATGGTTTATAATTCATTACTGCCACTAAGCATTTTGTGCTTAAATTGTCCCAGATTTGGCCAATGGAACCCCTTCAAACTGACTCCCATGTCTGTATGACTTGGCTTATTTTTGTAAGAATTTCCTATTTTATGTTCCAAGCCCATCTTCTGTTTATACTTCCAGTCCTAGAATTGGCCTTTTCCCCCACCCTGAGAAATCTTATTTCCTGGTAGTGGGGAATGGTATTTAAAATGGAAAATCTGGGTGTTAGTGTATTCATTGCTGCTGAGGTATCTTTGTTTTCATGACTTTTCAGTAGACAATGCTAATAAATACCTGCATGTGTGTATACATGTACAAACACATGTGTATATACGCACACACATGTGTATACGTATGTGTACAAGCATGCATCTATATATGCATAGACATATACATATTTGATTTTATTTTTAAAGAAGATTTTATTTATTTTATTTTAGAGAGAGAGAGAGAGTGCACAAGTGGGGAGAGGGCAGTGAGTAGAGGCAGAGGGAAAGGAAGAGGGAGAGAGAGAGAGAGAATCTCAAGCACACTCTGTGCTGAGTGCAGAACCTGATGCAAGGCTTGACCTCATGACCCTGAGATCACAAACCAAGAATCAGACACTTAACCAACTGGCCACCCACATGCCCCAGCACATACATATTTTAAAAATCATGGGTTCACCCATTCCTTCAAGTCCAATCTATCATTAAATGTGTTTTCTCACCTTCCTCCATTCTCTGTTTCTCCTTTCATAGTGAGAACCTGGCTCCCAACAATATTGATACATTTATTATTTCATTACTATAATTTATCCAAGATTGTTTCAGAAGTACATAGCCCATACCAGTACAAAGACAAAAGCTACAAAAAAAAAAAAAAAAAAAGAACTTAGGTTGTGTGTGCAGTTTTACTTCTGCTCCTGCTCCACAGACTGCATAATATATAGATTGAAGTCGAACATTCTGCTCATATGTTTCTGAGATTAAATTTTTTTCTTTCCCTATTTACTATGAATATGGTATTCACTTGAAATATAATTGGATTCATTATTTTAGTTTGCTTTCAGTTTTAGATTTAAAAATTTTTCCCTTTCCATCTTTGTTGATTGAATTTTATTTATTTTTTGAATGTCTAAAACAGTAACATGCTTCCTAAATTCAAAACTATATGAAAAGATAGAGCAAGAAGCATCACTCTCCTACATCCCTTCCTCCCCTTGTTTGTGCTCTTAACTCTTCCTGTGTTTCTTTGGTGAAGATAACAGATCAATATGCTATCTTATTTCCTCTTCTTTTTTCTTTTTCTATCTATCTACTTTATTTCATCTTACTGAAATTTTTTTTCTTTACTTAACCATCTTCCAGAACTAAATTTGTATCAGTTTGTAGATATCATTTTCTTTCTTTTTACAGCTTCATAGTACTCATTTGTGATAATAAACCAATCTTCTATTCTTGGGCATTTATGTAGTTTCTGATATTTTGTATTTTGCAATTACAAATAATGTTGCAATGATTAAACTTGTGCATGTATATTTTCATATTATTGGAGGTAAAATCTTCAGGATACATTTCCAGAAGTGCATATATAATTTTGTGAAATATTGCCAGTCACTTCCAAATGGGAATTCTCTTTCATCTTGCATTTCTACCAGCTGTGTAGGAACATGCTTGCTTCCTCACAGCCTCACCAGCCAATGGAGTCTGTTATCAAGCTTTTTAATGTTTGCCAATCTAATAGATGAGAAATAGTATCTCACTATGGTTTTAATTTGCATTTTTCTTGTTTTGAGTAGTATTGCATATCTTTTATTTATATAAAGGCCACTTTGATATCCTAAACATTTTTGTCTGTGTCTTTATTTTTCTTTTTTTTTTTTTAAAATTTATTCAAGACCTCTCCTTTTTTTTTTAATTTATTCAAGACCTCTCCTTTTCTTTTTTTTTTTTTTAAATTTTATTCAAGGTGTGTCTTTATTTTTCTTTAGGATTTATGGTCTTTTTCCTCTCAGTTTTAAAGCCTTCTTTATATAGTAGGTTTATTAGCTTCTTATCAATGTAATATGTGGCAATTGTCTTCTCCCAGTTTATCATTTGTCTTTTGGCTTTATTAATGGTTGTCTTTTTACTGGCCATTCATGCAAACATTCTTTATTTTTATATAGTCCAATTTATCAGGCTTCTCTTACTGTATTTACTTACTGTTTTTAGTCATAGGAGCCTCTCCCTCTGCCCAAGTTAAAGAGGAATTCACTTGTTTCATTTTAGTATTTGTGTAATTTTATTTCTTATATTAAGTTCTTAGATATAGGGGATCCCTGGGTGGCGCAGCGGTTTAGCACCTGCCTTTGGCCCAGGGCGCGATCCTGGAGACCCAGAATCGAATCCCACATCGGGCTCCTGGTGCATGGAGCCTGCTTTTCCCTCTGCCTGTGTCTCTGCCTCTCCCTCTCTCTCTGTGTGACTATCATAAATAAATTTTAAAAAAAAGTTCTTAGATATATTTGGAGTGTATACTTGTGTTTAGTTTGAGGAATTAATCTAATTTTATCTTTCTTTTCCAAATGGTTATCCAGTTATCTAACACTATTTATTTATTTACAAAGATTTTATTTATTTATTTGAGAGAAAGAAGGGAGTGAGCATGAGCTGGGGGGGAGAGACAGAGGGAGGGAGAGAAGCAGACTCCTTGCTGAGAGAGGGGCTGGGGTGGGGGTGGGGCTTGATCCCAGGACCTTAGATCATGACCAGAGCCAATGGCATATGCTTAGCTGACTGAGCCACCCAGGTGCCCCTGTTAATTGCTTTTTTCAGTTAACAGTCTCTAGGGGCGCCTGGGTGGCTCAACCATTGAGCATCTGCCTTCAACTTAGGTCCTGATACCAGGGTCTTGGGATCTAGTCCCTCATCAGAACTCTCTACAGGAAGCATGCTTCTCCCTCTGCCTATGTCTCTGTTTCTCTCTGTGTCTCTCATGAATGCATAAATAAAATCTTAAAGAAAAACCTCCAACTTTTTGTTTCTAAAAACCTATGGACATCTTATCATCCTGTTTGTACCCTAATTTCCATAGTTGGACAGCCTATTCCCTAATAAAACTGAATAATGATGTTAGGCACTCTCTAATCTGTTCTGGTAGGCTTCAATCTAAAATATATGCTAGAATAAATAAGAAATTTAAATGGCTTTGGGAAAGGGAAAGTAACACCTAGAATACCTTCTGGGTGCCACATACTTCACAAAGTATTAAGTCTCAAAACAATCATGATGTTACTGATTTTGCTTTTTACATATCATATAGGGGAGTAGTCTTCCAAAGAGCCTATCTTACTTCCCTAAGAGTAGTTAATGAACAAGAGCAGATTCAGAGCCTGTTCTGTGTGCCATCAATGTACACTTTAAGTTCACTACCTGTTAAAAAACAACATTGCATCACTCTTACCGCATCAAAGGTAAACATTGTATACATTGTCTCCCTTGATTTTTAGAAGTACCTGTGACATCAGTAAGGCATGGAGTATTATTACACTAATTTTGCAGAGGAGGAATTGAGGCTCAAGTGAGGGTAAGTGTCCCAAGATTGTTATTAATAAGTGTCAGAGCTGGTTCTAGAGCATGTGACCACGAATCCTGTTCTTTTAAAGATATCACACCCAGCCTAAAAATTCAAAGGAAAATAATTATACCTCTTCTTATCAATCTTAGACATGGATGATTTGAAAATGAATTCTTTGTAGGAGAATAGCAATGCACTCCATACTTGCCTCATGGTGGGTGGAAGACTTCCTTTGTTCACTGTGAGTCAGAGGGTAGCAGGCACTTTCCCTATTACTGTCATTTCTGATCCTCTTGCTGCTAGCTGTCTTACCAACAAAATATAAGAACTGAACTTGAATCAGTGGATCTCAGTATTTTCTGTACACTAGAATCACCATGAAGCTTAAAAAACTACAGCTATCTGGGTTATCCCCCAGAGATTATTATTTAATTGGTCCAGAGAGTGACCTGGTCTTCAGGATTTAAAAAAATTACCCATGATGCTAATGTGTACTCAAGGTTGAAAACCACTGGCCTAAATGATTTTTAAGATACCTCTATCTTAATATTGTGTATTATGTATATACACAATAATTTTAAAAGATTTTATTTATTTATTCATGAGAGATACAGAGAAGGCAGAGACATAGGCAGAGGGAGAAGCAGGTTCCATGCAGAGAGCCAGATGTGGAACTGGATCTCAGAACTCTGGGATCAAGCCCTGAGCAGAGGGAAGATGCTCAACCACTGAGCCACCCAGGCACCCCTCAATATTGTATATTGAGGGGTGCCTGGATGGCTCAGTTAGCTGAGTGTCTGACTCTTGATTTTGGCTCAGGTCATGATCTCAGGGTTTTGAGAGGGAGCCGCCTGTTGGCTCTGTGCTCAGAGTGGAGTCTGCTTGAGATTCTCTCCCTCTCCCTCTGCCCCTCCCCTGCCCACTCATTTGCTCTCTCTAAATAAATAAATAAATTACGTAAATCTTAATATTCTGTGATATTGAGATTTCTTTTTTTTTCAAGATTTTATTTTTTATTTATTCAGAGAGAGAGGCAGAGACACAGGCAGAGGGAGAAGCAGGCTCTATGCAGGGAGCCCAACATGGGACTCAATCCCAGGACTCCAGGATCACACCCTGGGCTGCAAGCGGCGCTAAACCGCTGCACCACCGGGGCTGCCCGATATTGAGATTTCTTATTCTATACTAGTTAAGAGTACAAACTCTGAAATTAACTGCTTTTTTCCTTACAACAGTTGGATCTTAGATAAAGCACTGAATCTCTTTAAGCTTTCTTAAATATTTCTTTAATCTTAATTTCTCTATGAAATAAGCACAGTTATGTGGCACATAATTTCACAGTTAGTGGGTACAGTTACTTCCTAGAGTTTTTGTAAAAAAAAGTGTGATGATGTTATGAAAGCACTTAACACAGAGACCAGCAAATAGTTATTACTCAATAAATGTTAACTATTATTTTCTCTTTGGCCACCTGGTTTCTTTCTTTCATCCTTTTGTTTTTATTTATTTATTTATTCATGAGAGACTAGAGACAGATAGAAAGAGAGAGGCAGAGACACAGGCAGAGGGAGAAGCAGGCCCCGTGCAGGGAGCCTGACGTGGGACTCGATCCCGGGTCTCCAGGATCACACTCCGGGCTGAAGGCAGCGCTAAACCGCTGAGCCAACAGGGCTGCCCTGGCCACCTGGTTTCTTCTCGAAATGCTGATTTTGAAGGAAAGAGAGTGAATCCTAAATTAGAGGCTGAATCATGGGATTTTATCTGGCCTGTGATATACCTGGTGCCAGGCTCCATCGTCTTAACAGAGCCTTGAACCACAAATGGTAAGCAATGGAAAGTACCCATGGGGAGAAGCTGCAGAGAGAGACAGCCACGTGGATGGAGATCCATGGCTGCCCTTGGCGAGGGAAAGGAGGGGGAAGAAAAATCTAATAGGATTCAGTCTGGGTGTTGGTGTGTGTGCACCTCTGGGAGTGTGAGAATGCATGTCAGTTTAAGTGAAATTTCTCCATGTGTCAGGAAACAGAAGATCATGAGAGGGGAGAAAAACAAGGAATTAAGTATATGAAGAAAGAGATGTACTTGAGAATACAGAGAAATACTTTTTTTGTACTCCCCCCACCCCCGCCCGCTTTCTTTTTTCCTTTACCACCCACAGAATCTTGGCTCGCTTTCGTGCACTCCCATGTATGTAGTTTACCTTGGCTGCTGTTGGAAGAATGAGAGAAAAATGCGGACTTTTAAAAGTTTGGCATAACTTTGAAATCACAGATGTTGTATAACCAAACTCCCTCCTTGCCTGCCTTCCTTTCTTCCTTCCTTCCCTAACATTAATTAGGAGCCAGACTCACTTAGTACTCAGTAAATGTTTATTAAATTAATACATTCAATGTTGGGCCTACGGGGACTTAAAAGATCAAAAGACAGGGCTTGCATCCTTGAGAAGCTCATAATTTCCAAATTTTGAGGGGATATTACTCACTGGATTGACATGATAATGGGCTCATCTTCCTCACTTCCCGGCGTTAGGGGATTTCTCATTCTTTGCTGGGCACCAGAATCACCTGGAAGGCTTGTTAAAATCCAGATGCTGGGCTCACCTGCAATTTCTGGTTCAGTGGGGTTGATGTGGGGCCCAGTAATTTGATTTTCTAGGAAGTTCCCAGGTTCTCCCTTTCCCTCCTAATTGCCAGCAGAGACTATAGTGTAACACAGGCTGCTTTCCAAAGCAGTTTTGCCTGGTGGTGGCGGTGAAGGTTGTTGGTGGCATGGCTGGTTGCATTTTGTGTCTGTGAAACCCCTGAGTGAGCTGACAGGTAAGAGTAGAGGTGAGTCAGATCTTTCCCCTTCTTCAGAGCTACCATGCTCTCGTGGCATGGTGCAACGACCAAGAACTGTCTTTTGCATAACAGCTCATCACTGCCGCATTTAATGGGAGTATCTCTAGATGATGACACATAATCTTTCAATCTAGAGCAGTTGTTAATATGTTTTTTGAGTGGGTCTGTTTCATAGGTATTTGGAAGAAGACATTCTGGGTGTTTTAGGATAACAACTTACACTTTTAGCTTCCTTTTAAAAATAACATGCCCTCAGAAGATGTTAATTTTGTAGTGGTGAAATAGGCAAAGGCTTTATGAACCAGTCCTTTTATAAGAGCCCAAACTACCTACATGAAGATGACTTTGAAGTTGGTATCTCGTGTCCAAATTTCTCAAGAGGTCTCCCCTGGAATCTTTCGTGCATATTTCAGGCTTGCCATAGTCAACCCAGAACCCCTCATCTTTCTTCCCAAGCTCTCTTCTATATTTCTATTCTCTATTTTGGTGACTAGCGCTATCTAGCCAGTTTCCCAAGCTGGAATTTCCCGCATCCTTCATGTTCTAGGTCATGCAGAATCTGAATGGGTTTGGTTGCTGTGACTCCTCTCTATTCCATCAGCCATGGTCTCGGCTAGGCTCTGACTCATCTGAGTCATTCATGGTGGCCTCACAGCTGGTCTTCCTGCCTCATTTGGTCGCACCGTGGCCCCATCTCCCTAAAGCTGCTGGAGTACTCTCTTAAAATGCAAATTGGATTTCATGGCTTTACTTCATATGGCTTTCAGAATAAAATGAAAATTTCTAGGCCAAGAACCAAGCCTTTTAAGAATTTGCTTTTGCTTTCCTCTCTGCCCTCAGAGCTCACCACTTTACATTTTATATCATTCACTCAAGTCACATAGAACCAACTGAAGGTCACTGAGGCATTATTGTATTTTAAATATTAATACAAAAAAACTCTTTATTTTGAAGTAGCTTCAAAAAGAAAAATTGCAAGACTAGGACAAAAACCTCCCATATATTCTTTACCTAGATTCACCAACTGTTACCATTTTAACACATTTGCTTTCTAGCATTCTATCATCTCTCTCTCTCTTTCCCTAATCTACCTATCTACATGGTGTTGTTTTCTGAATCTCCTGAGAGTAAATTGTAGATTATGATCCTTTTATCCAAGTATGTATTTCCTAAGTACAAAGGCATTCATTTGCAGAAACATAGGGCCAATTATCAAATTCAAGAAATTTAACATCAATAAAATTATTACCTAATCTATAGGCCTCATTCAAATTTCACCAATTAAAAAAAATTATTGAAGTAGAGTTGGCACTCAATGTCACATTAGTTTCAAGTATACAACATACAATCTCACCAATTTTTATAGCACTTTTTGTTTTGTTCTCTGTGACCACTCTTTGCATATAACTGCTACATCCCTGTAGTCTTCCTTAATGTGGACAGTTTTTTATGCATCTACAGCTGCTCCCAGTCTTGTCTGTCTTTCTGGAATACTCTTTCTCTTGTTACTCAACAGACTCTTAGTTCATTAAACTAGCACTTACAAGCACTTGCTCAGACATGTTTTACATGACCTCCCAATCTGATTTCTCCAAATCTCTTGCTACACTTTAGGAAAAACCCTCATTCTTGCACTAATCATACTGCTTCTCTTATTTGATTTGTAAGCCACTCAAGGATAAGAATAAGGCTTTAACTTTTTGTCACAGTGGCCAGCAAAGTACTCAACATAAAGTTTGTGCTCAGTATGTGTATTTAAAATATTTTAATGGGCATGCTCCCATGAATGAGTGTTTAACATTTAGGGATCAGTAGCCCTGATACCCAGAGAGCTCCTTGGATGGATGGAAGTGTTAGGACATGGAGTGCGAATTGCTTTTACCTAATGGGAAGGTAATCTGGCAGTATCTAACAAAATTTTAAATTTAAGTTTAAACGAAATTCCATTTGGGGGCTACATCTTATGATGAAACAAGGACCAGTTCATAAAGTCATGAGTGCAAGGAAGTTTATTGTCACATCATTTATTGTAATTTAAAAAAATACCAGAAACAATTTAAATGTTCATTAGCAGAAGAATAGTTGATTACGGAACAATCAGGCAATTGAAAAGAAATGAACATTTTGGTACATTCATGTGGTAAATGGAATGAAGGCATAGCTACTATGCTGAACAAGAAAAAGCAAACGCAATAGGGTACAAACTTTTGGATTTGATTATAGGAAATTATGAAACAGGTGAAATCATATCATGGTTTACTGGCACAGAGAGGGCAGGTTTGACTAGGAAGGGGCACAAGGAAGCTTTGTAGGATGATGGAAATGTTCTGTATCTTGATGGGGTGTCAGTTCCATGGATATACACACTTGTAAAAATTTATTGACCTGTACGCTTAAGGTCGGTATCTCAATTATATTGTTGATTAAAAAAAAATGTGCATAGCCCTGGAGCTAATTGCTCTTCTTTGAGGCTACATCTTATTGCAAAAGAAGCACATAGATATAAGGATATGTTCACAAGGAAGTTTGTTGTAACTATTTATTATAGGAAAACAACAAAAACAACCAAAAACTTGGAAACATCCTAAATGTTTGTCTCTAAAAGAATAATATTTTGATATAGGTATAAACAAAAATGATGTAACTACTTAAAAGAATAAGTACTATCTAAATGTACTAATTTAGAGGGATGTGTATAATATATATTTTTTTACAAAATAGAAACTATTGAATAGAACTATAGAGTATAGTATATTATTTTTATAAAAAGTAGGAACAACTTTTATATAATTATAAATGTGTATATAGCATATGGAGAAAGGTATTAAAGAACACCAAATTTAACACAGAGAATCTAGTATATATTTCTGCAGTTTGTATTTTTACGACTAAAAAAAAAAAAAACCAAAGTGAATTCAGTCACAAAAATACATGCAAGGATCCCTATCAAAATACCATGGACTTTCTTCAGAGAGTTAGAACAAATTATTTTAAGATTTGTGTGGAATCAGAAAAGACCCCGAATAGCCAGGGGAATTTTAAAAAAGAAAACCATATCTGGGGGCATCACAATGCCAGATTTCAGGTTGTACTACAAAGCTGTGGTCATCAAGACAGTGTGGTACTGGCACAAAAACAGACACATAGATCAATGGAACAGAATAGAGAATCCAGAAGTAGACCCTCAACTTTATGGTCAACTAATATTTGACAAAGGAGGAAAGATTATCCACTGGATAAAAGACAGTCTCTTCAATAAATGGTGCTGGGAAAATTGGACATCCACATGCAGAAGGATGAAGCTAGACCACTCTCTTGCACCATACACAAAGATAAACTCAAAATGGATGAAAGATCTAAATGTGAGACAAGATTCCATCAAAATCCTAGAGGAGAACACAGGCAACACCCTTTTTGAACTCAGCCACAGGAACTTCTTGTAAGATACATCCACGAAGGCAAAAGAAACAAAAGCAAAAATGAACTATTGGGACTTCATCAAGATAAGAAGCTTTTGCACAGCAAAGGATACAGTCAACAAAACTCAAAGACAACCTACAGAATGGGAGAAGATATTTGCAAATGACCTATCAGATAAAGGGCTAGTTTCCAAGATCTATAAAGACCTTATTAAACTCAACACCAAAGAAACAAACCATCCAATCATGAAATGGGCAAAAGACATGAACAGAAATCTCACAGAGGAAGACATAGACATGGCCAACATGCACATGAGAAAATGCTCTGCATCACTGGCCATCAGGGAAATACAAATCAAAACCACAATGAGATACCACCTCACACCAGTGAGAATGGGGAAAATTAACAAGGCAGGAAACCACAAATGTTGGAGAGGATGCGGAGAAAAGGGACCCCTCATACACTGTTGGTGGGAATGTGAACTGGTGCAGCCACTCTGGAAAACTGTGTGGAGGTTCCTCAAAGAGTTAAAAATAGATCTGCCCTACGACCCAGCAATTGCACTGCTGGGGATTTACCCCAAAGATACAGATGCAATGAAACACCGGGACACCTGCACCCCGATGTTTCTAGCAGCAATGTCCACAATAGCCAAACTGTGGAAGGAGCCTCGGTGTCCATCGAAAGATGAATGGATAAAGAAGCTGTGGTTTATGTATACAATGGAATATTACTCAGCCATTAGAAATGACAAATACCCACCATTTGCTTCGACATGGATGGAACTGGAGGGTATTATGCTGAGTGAAGTAAGTCAGTCGGAGAAGGACAAACATTATATGGTCTCATTCATTTGGGGAATATAAGTAATAGTGAAAGGGAATATAAGGGAAGGGAGAAGAAATGTGTGGGAAATATCAGAAAGGGAGACAGAACATAAAGACTCCTAACTCTGGGAAACGAGCTAGGGGTGGTGGAAGGGGAGGAGGGTGGGGGGTGGGGGTGAATGGGTGACGGGCACTGAGGGGGGCACTTGACGGGATGAGCACTGGGTGTTATTCTGTATGTTGGTAAATTGAACACCAATAAAAAATAAATTAAAAAAATATTGTAATGATGGAAACAAAAAAATACATGCAAGGAAATAGAGAAGTGGATATATAAAAAATAAAACTAGTTGGAGCTGAAGACGTAGTTCATATTTGGCTCAATTCCAATTGTCATTCCATTCCAGCTGTCATTTGCCTTTTTGTCCTTTGTCCAATTGTCTTTTGTTACATAACATTGTTGAATGAATAATATGAATAAGTGATATAAAGAGCTCCTATAAAAGAAATCAGAGAACATTACATTGTGTTCTCATTGAAGTTAAGCATGTGAGTGAATCAGCGGACTGGTTGGAATGGTGAACCACCAAGTTAGCAAATTTGACAACTTTTGGCAAATACGATTTATGTTGTGGGAATGAGGCAGAGATGTTTTCACATGTCTTGTATTTATTTGACCAAAAATTTCTTTGAGGGATGCACAATTATGATGTACACAGAATGGACAAAATGAAAACAAATGTTTGTGTGGTCAGGCTTGTCCTTCTGGCTAAACCAGTCCACAGACCGACACATCTGAGCCTCTCTCTGTTTCTATGGAGGCAGTGTGCCATAGCAGAAAGAGAATTTTAGAAAAGGGAGAAAGAAAGAAAAGAAAAAGAAAAGAAAAGAGCTCAGGCTTTATGGTAGGAGAGGCAGGGATTTGAAGAATGGTTCCTTCACTCCAGCATACCGATGGACAAGTGTCTAACTTCTCTGAGTCTTTCCTCATCAGAGGAGACTGTGCGGTTTGCTGTATTTAAAAAGACAGCGCAGTGCCTGGTGCGTATCAGGTACTTGAACAGGTTAATGTACCTTCTTTTCTAGTTGCACTGTCATATTTATACCTGTTTGGCAACATCCTGGTATTTTTCTTTTGGCAAATTCTGATCTTAGAGGAGTGCTCAGAAACGAAGGGATTTATCTAGCCACATAGGTAACTTGCCAGATTTCACCTATATTTGACACCTCTACTTCTCTCAAGTCTACAACTTCCCATCATGAAGCTGGCTTTCCTGTGCCCTTACTTCCACTTTTCGTCTTGAGCCGTACAGTTTTAGCAGAACAGGATCCTTAAGTCGCATTTGTGATAAAAGAGACAGCAGCTTACACGAAAGTGGCTTTTTCTCTGCATGTTGAGTCTGCCTGACTGATAACAGATCAGAAACAGCAAGTGGCCTTTGAAATGGAAACACTGACTGTAGTGGGGAAAATGAAAGGATCTTACGTTTTTTGATCAAAGCATGATATCTTCTGCTTTGGAAAAGGGGGTTACTCTGCCGCCAAGGCCTCTGATACTGCGTTACCTACTTACCCTAAGGAAGAAGATTCAATTTCATAGCTATTACACTGCTACATAGTTTTAAAATATATTTATAGATAGACATTTCCTCAGTCATTTTGCTTCCTTTTCTGACTCCTGTCCTCCAGTCTGGCCTCCAGGCAAATGGTCCTGTGATTCTTAATTCAAACAGCATTTAAACAATTCTCTGGAACCTTAATCCTTAATGAACATACACTACTAAAAAGAAGATACACTTTATTTTTTTTAAGATGTATTTATTTATTTGAGAGAGAGAGAGAGGGGGAGAGAAAGAGAGAGAGAGAGAGAGAGAGGTGGTATCAGGAGAGAGGGGAACAACCATCAGATTCAGTGGGGGAGTAAACATAGGGTAGAAAACCCTCCTAGGGTCTGTGTCTGGGTGTGAGGAAGAGGAGAGGCTGGTTCTGGCAGTCTCATCGCGGGAACAGTGAAATATAGAGGTAGGCATACTGTTTGATAGTGTCTTTGGCTCATCTGTAGGTATGGAAGAAGCCAGAAACATGCCAATTTGCCTGTATAATTACAAAAACCAAGTAAGCGGTTGGTGGGTTTTCTACCTTCCTTGGCTTTTTGACATTTAGTTAACATCCTCACTTTACACTTGCACAGTATTCCCTCTCTCTTCTTGTCATATCATGGGTGAAAGAGCCTCCAGGCATTCTGGGACCTCTGTAGTTTAGGATCTGAAAAAACCAGAGAAAGACTAACCTATTAGGTTGGGCTGAGTTTGTAGGAACCACTTGCATGCAGAATCTACTGAGGAAGGTTGCCTGCACTTGAAAAATCAAAGGACATGGTGTGGGAAAAAGACCTGCTTTAGCTAGGCATTTGACAAATACCTAGGGGTGAATTTGTAGATCAGGCCATGGACTGAGTCTTGGGGGGAACTAGTAACAGAGGCAAAAAAGAAATGCCAGTGAGGTAGAATGAAATTGAAGAGAGAGAATGTCCTAGAGCCAAGGGAAGAAAGTGTTTGAATGAGGAAAGCCTGACCAGCTGGATAAAAGGAGGGTAGATAGATCAATGTGGATCTTGACAAAAGCAGTGTTAGTAGAGCAATCAAGGCAGAAGCATGGCTACCATTGAGTTGAAAAGAGAATAGAAGAATCAGACACAATGAGTATGGATAACTCTTCTAAGCAGTTTAATTGTAAAGAGCAGGAGAGAAATAGAGCAGTGGCTAGAAGCGTGAGTAAAGAGAAAGTTTTGAAAAAATGAGAGTGTTTTGGAATGCTAATGGGAAAAATCCAGGAGACAGAGAAAAACTGATAATGTGGATAGAGAGAAGAAATTGTGCTTGATTAGTGAGAGGAGATAGGATCTACTGTGCATGTGGTGGGATGAACCTTCCCTGGGAGCACCAGGAATTCCTGTCTGTCACAATGTGAGAGAATGTAGAACATGAAAGTGCAGATGCAAGAAGGCAAGCAGATGTGGTGGTGGTGGTGGTGGTGGTGGGGCGGCCTATAGAAATTCTCTTCTGGGGCACATGAGTGGCTTAGTAGGTTAAGCATCTGCCTTTGGTTCTAAGTCATGATCCCTGGGTCCTGGGATCAAGCCCTGCATTGAATTCTTTGCTCAGTGGGGAGCCTGCTTCTCCCTCTTGCTCTCGCTTCCCCTGCTTATGTTTTCTTGCTTTCTCTCATTCTGTCAAGTAAATAAATAAAATCTTTAAAAAGGGGGGATTCTCTTCTGACTGCTTCTGTTTTTCAATGAAATGGGAAGCAATGTTATTGAGAGTGAAGATGAGGGCAACAGTGCTGGGGCTTTGAAGAGTGATAATAAAGTGTGAAAGTTTCACAGGACGGTGGGAGAGAGAAGAGACAGGAGACATACAATATAATTTACGGGGAGCATTGAGAGACCAGGTATTTCTTGTGAGATTAGTTAGCATGAGTACAGAGAGCTGGATTTAAACAGTATTGCAGTTTTCCTCACCCCCTGCCACAAGCCCAAGGTGAGAGGGACCAGAGAGCTAAGGTGATGAGTTCAAGGGAGTGATTAAGATGATAGACCATGACTCTTGGACTGGTTAAGGAGTGACATTATGAGGTAGATGGTGTGCTGATGGGATCAAAGCACTGTTTGAACTGGACTAAAAGTGAGCTTTGGAAAGATAGACTAAAGGTGAGCAGAGTGGGATACATGGAGCTGAGATCACAGTGGGGAGAAGTTGTTGCTAATAACAAGATCTAGGATATGAAGTGAGTGGTCAGTGTAAGGTGGGTGAAAAGAGCATTGGAGGAAAAGAGGTCAAGGAACCGAGAGATGAGGTTATTGAAAAGATCACACATATATGGCAGTCCTGAAGAACTAGAACAGTGGGCTGCGAAAAAAAAAGCTACAATCTTCAAGGAGTGGGTAGGAGTAACTTGGAGGCGGTAGGTGACTATGACATGGAGAGGAAGTGAACGCTGTTGTGCGAGGAGACCCAAAGCTGGGAGTTTTCAAGAGGAAGGCGGGAGAATGGGCTGGAAGTGGCAATGAGGAGCATGACAGACACCTACTTCAGTTTCCGGCTGGTGGTATGTGTGTCACCACCTAAGAATCCTACGGTTAGAGCCTTCAATTGCACAATAAGGTGAAGCAAATGTTGAGAAGGAGACTGGGGTTTCAGGGGATTTTGCTATGGATAAATCATGCATTCCAGAGGGTCTCACAGAGGTGTTGTCAGGAGTTGGGAGTGATGGAAAGTAGTGTCAGAAAATGGGGTTTGTCGGTCTATATGGGCACTAGAGTCTTCGGGATGAAAGAATAAAGGCATAATAAAATTAACATTGCTAGTTACAGTGAAAATTTTTTAACAACCTTAGATCCAATCGCCAACTGGTTTCATACTCATCCTGGCTCCTCCAAATGAGTAAGCAGCTGTTTACATCTTTTCTCTCTCCTAGGAAACTATAGATCTGGCCAAGCAAGGGGCTAGAGCCACAGCTCCACCAGATCAGGGTTGGCAATTGCTTTCAGGTGCTCTGCCCTTGAGGGCAGTGAACTTGATTGGGGGAGGAGAGGGATAACCAACCACCTTTTCTGGAGGTTTCAGCTGCTCTCCATGTGGCCTCATCCTCAAGAACAGACTTAGAACTGGGAAGTGCTTCCCAGGGTTTTGTCCATGGGCATGTGGGCATCGGTAGCACCAACATACCTGCGGACTTGTTAGAAATGCAAATATTTGACCTTATCCCAGAAATACCAAATTAGGAAATCTGCTGGAGGAGGGGAGTCAGAGCAATGTGGTGTTAACAAAGCCTTCAGGTGATTTTGATGTACACTGAAGTTTGAGAACCACTGTCCTATAGGAAGGCCAGACTGTTCCTGGGTCGTCCTTTCTCTGGCCTTTTGGGGTATCATCTTGAGGTAATCACTCCTGTATCCCACTGACTCACTTGGCCCTGATCACCCCATTCCTATTCCCTGGCTCTGTTCCCTCCTCTGAAGGAAGCAGTGCTCTCACTCTCCACAGTAAAGCAAGAATACCCTTACCTGTCTCATGCCTTCATCAGCAGGGTCAGTTCAGTTCCCCTGGACCCTGTATATTCCTGGCAAGATTCCTCCCTCAAAATTCTCAGCCTCAAACTGTGTTACTGAGTCTGGTTAGTGAAACCGATTAGTGAGTCTTGTTAATGGCAGGTTACAGCCTGGTGGTCATTTGGATATCTGGTATTCACACTGGTCATACTGCCGAGCAGGACACATCCAGAGGAGCAGCTCTAGGCAATCGGATTGGATCTAAGGTTGTTAATACTCCTCCACTCTCAGTTGGGATTAGTTCAGGTGGTTGGCAGAAAAGTGAGCAAGAGAAGAAAAAGAAAAGTCAGCAAGTTGCTGAGAAGGGTCAGAGCAGCTTGACCATCTTCACGTCTCAAGCCTACTGTCTTGCTAGGTCTCACCTACCCCTGCTCCTAACAATGGCTACTTTCACCGTTTTCCTGGTTCCTCTTCTCAACCTTATATTCCTTCTCCCCCCTCATAGCTTCAAACATTTGCTCTCTCTAGACTTGCCTCTCTTACCCCCTCCTCTACCTAGGCACACATTCAACCCTCCCACCCAAAACAACCAGGTTCCTTGTGAACCTCTCAAGCTAGTGCTTTCATTTGCATCTTCCTGTTTCCATCAAAATTGTCCCATGGGGGAAGGCTTACTTTTTCTTTTCTTTTTTTTCATGACAGCAAAGAATTTGACTATTTTCGTCTAAATCTATTTCGGGAGACAAGTCCAATTCCTCTAGCAGTGAGGGTGCCAAATGATGGCTTAGGATGGCTTTAGCTTTTTTGTTAATTTCCATCAATCTCCTAAAGTTGCCCATTTAAAAATACAGTCAAGTACATAGTTTGCTATGTAATTAGGTTTGAAGACATTCTTTTTTAAAAAGATTTTTTATTTGAGAGAGAGAGAGAGAGTGCAAGAGAGCACAAAAAGGGGAGAGTAAGAAACAGACTCCCTTCTGAGCAGGGAGCTGGACTTGGGGCTCGATTGAATACTGGAATTCAATACTCTTTTTAACCCTGGGATCATGACCTGATCGGAAGGTTGACGCTTTCCTGACTGAGCCACCCAGGTGCCCTGAAGACATACTCTTTCGTCCCAACTAATAACTAGATTGCATCCCTAAGTTCTTTTAGAAATTTGGGAGCTGCTACTGACCTGTGTGTGGTTAGGGATGTCCCCTCAGGTCTATATGGAGGCTGAGACTTTCTAGTCTCTATATTTTAGGTGCTCACTGCACATCCCAGGGACTGAGGCTTAGCAGCACAATTAATGGGGCCACTGGAAACATCTGCTGATTTCTGCATCTCCTACAGCAAGGGTTTCCTAAGCTTTCCTAATAAGAATGACCTGGATGCTTATTAAAAAACAAACGGGTTTTATGCCTCTTCTATAATTTTGGTTCAGTAAGTCTGGGGGTGGGGCTCAGGAATTATACTTTTAACAAACATCCTAAGTGGGATTTTGAGAATATCCTATAGCATTTAGGAGAGTGTCTAGTAAAACAACTGTACTCAATAAATATTTGCTGAGTGGAATTTAACTTGCTTATTTCCTTTTTGTTATTTTGCTTTATGGTGACTTGTGCTTTTATATTTTCAGTGAACTCTATTTGTCTGTTTTAAAGATTTTATTTTTTTATTTGACAGAGAAAGCACACAAGCAGAGGGAGTGAGAGAGGGAGAAGCAGGCTTCCAGCTGAGTAGGGAGCCTGACTCCGGGCTTGATCCCCAGACTCTAGGATCATGACTTGAGCTGAAGGCAGATGCTTAACTGACTGAGCCACCCACGTGCCCCTGTTTTAAAGGGTCATACCACTATGACTCTTTTAAGCATGCTAGCCCTGAAAACTGTATCAACTTGAGCATTGAATACTGGAATTCAATACTCTTTTTAAAACGATTTTATTTATTCATGAGAGACACAGAGAGAGAGGCAGAGACCTAGGCAGAGGGAGAAGCAGGCTCCCTATGAGGAGCCTGGTACAGGACTTGATCCCAGGACCCCAGGATCATGCCCTGAGCCGAAGGCAGACACACTCAACCACTGAGCCACCCAGGTGCCCCTCAATACTCATTTTTAGTGATAGAATTCACCTGTTGGTTGCTATATGGGTTATACTCAAAGTCTTTACCAACATTTGTAAGAGCTCTTATTGCTTAACCTTCCTGGGGAAACTGTGTTTCATTGATGTAAATGGAATATTTCATCATTTGCTGATTATGAACTGTGTTTGCAATTTACCCTGGGAGCATGTGCTTTATTAAAATCATGATATTAGATTTAACTTCCTAAATCATTTTATGAAACTAATGTAACAGTAATACCAAAACCTAATAAAGTATTAAAACTCAAACACCATGGGCTAATTTCTCCTATAAACAAGATGTAGAATTTTTAAATAAAATAGTAGCAAATCAAATACAGCATTATATTAAAATAACAATATATCACTAGTCAATAATTTCCAGAAATTCAGAGATTACTTGATATGAGAAAGTATATCAATGGAATTAATCATATTAGTAGTTGGAAGAAGAAAAACAATCAGATGCTGAAAAGGACTTGATAAAACTCAACGTTCATTTTTTTTAAAGACTTTTTATCAAATTTGGGATAGAACGCTGTGTATATATTCACATCTCAGAATGCTTATTTTAAACTATTGGCTTGTATGATATTTAATGGCTACCACATGAGGCATTGCTGTCAAAGTCAGAGTAAAAAGAGGGATCCTGAGTGGCTCCATGGTTGATCGTCTGCCTTTGGCTCAGGGTGTGATCCCAGGGACCTGGGATTGAGTCTTGCATCAGGCCCCCTGCAGGGAGCCTGCTTCTCCCTTTGCCTGTATCTCTGCCTCTTTCTCTGTGTCTCTCATGAATGAGTAATTAAAAAAAAAAAAAAAAGGATCCTCACTAACACTTCTTTTAACATTCTTCTAGAATATTTAGCCAATGCTGTTAGATTTGAAAAAGAAATAAGAAGCATAGGTCAGATTATTCTTTGACAATGATTTGATTACTAACCCCAAAGAATCAACCAACAATTTTTTAAAAATCAAGAGAATCATAAAAATATCAATAGTTTTCCCACAAATTGATAATAACCAGATAAAAAAATGTAATGACTCTAATTACAATATTAAAATCTATAAAATAGTTAATTAAAAATATAATAAGAGGGGCACCTAGGTG
Organism: Canis lupus dingo; assembly: GCF_003254725.2. Lineage (NCBI taxonomy): Eukaryota > Metazoa > Chordata > Mammalia > Carnivora > Canidae > Canis > Canis lupus. Next base: position 18,460,195 of record NC_064251.1, read on the forward strand.
GCTTAGTTGGTTAAGTGTCTGCCTTCAGCTCAGGTCATGATCTCAGCAGGGGTCAGCAGAGTCTGCTTGTGCCTTTCCCTCTGCCCTCCCCCCTGCTCATGTTCTCTCTTTTTGTCTCTCAAATAAATAAAATTAAAAAAAAAAAAAAAGGAATGTGTAAAACTCATGTAAACTTTGTTAAAGGAAAAAATCAAGTTGGAATATGGGCAAGTATGAGTTTTGATCAAAAGACTCAGTATTGGACAGCCCGGGTGGCTCAGAGGTTTAGCGTCTGCTTTTGGCCCGAGGCATGATCCTGGGGACCTGGGATGGAGTCCCACGTTGGGCTCCCTGCATGGAGCCTGCTTCTCCCTCTGCCTCTGTCTCTACCTCTCTCTCTCTCTCTGTCTCTCATAAATAAATAAAAATATTTTAAAAAGGCTCAGTATTAGGATGTCAAGCTCCAGATGAATTTACAATTTTGATATAATCTTCTTGAAATATTATTGGGCTCCAGGGGGGAATAGAACTAACAGATTCATTAAAAAGTTCATGTGGAAAAAATAAATAGACCCAAGTATTCAAGAAAATTTTGAGAAATAATGAGAGTGGATATGATTGTGAGTGTGTGTGTGTGAAGTTAAGTGTAGATATGAAAGTACATTTTGAGTTCTAATACTTAAAATAGCAAGTTGCTGGTGAAGCCTACATGACCAGATGACTGGAATAGAACAGAAAGATTAGGACAGTCTCAAATCAGGTGAATAATACAACATAATAGTGACATTTCAAATCTGTTGGGCAAAATGATTAGCAAATGGTGCTCTGTGAGATCTTGCTGGCTGGTGAAGAAAATCCCTTCCTCGTCTCTCCCCACCTCTGGCAAATAACACAGCTCCACTTTTATTTGTGATACATGCAATGGCTTCTCATATAAGAGTTTATTTGGGAAAAGCTTTCCACTATCTTAAATTGGAGTTCTAAAAACTGCAGAAATGGAAGATATTTGATCAAATGGCCAGTTATATGAAAAGGAATGAAGTTAAGATTTTATAATGCTATCATATACTCCAAATGGGTTATGAACTAAATGTAAAAAATGAACTCATTAAAGAACTTAAAGAAGAGAATGTAGGTAAGCATTTATATACTCTTTGGGGTAGAAAAAGCACCTGAGCACATAAAGTAAAAAATTATAAAAAGAAAATATTTATAGATTTAACTATCTAAAAAAGGAGAAAATCTGCATGTCAAAAAGCACCAGAAAGATAATTAAAAGTGATAAAGTGACTAAATGCATCTGTAATTATTTCAAAAGGCTTAATAATATAGATGTTCTTATAATAAAAAAATTTGAGGGATCCCTGGGTGGCGCAGCGGTTTGGCGCCTGCCTTTGGCCCAGGGCGCGATCCTGGAGACCTGGGATCGAATCCCACGTCGGGCTCCCGGTGCATGGAGCCTGCTTCTCCCTCTGCCTTTGTCTCTGCCTCTCTCTCTCTCTCTGTCTCTCTGTGTGACTATCATAAATAAATAAAAAATTAAAAAAAAAATAAAAAAAAATAAAAAATAAAAAAATTTGAACATTCCAGTATAAAAATAGATAAGCAGTTTGCAAGACAAAAAATTCATTATGGTCAGCAAGTATGAAGAAATATAATGACTAGTAGTTGGAAAAGTGAAAATAAAACGGATACCGTTTCTTCTCTTTATCAATCTGGCAATAATTAGAAGTAATAAGGCCACCGTTATCAGTGGCACTGGGACACAAACTCTTATTTGTGTTAAAGAGGAAGAAGACAAGTGTAAGTTGAAAGTAATTTGGCAACATGTAGCAAAAGGTTTAAATTTGTATATCCTTTAATGCAATGTTGTTATTTTCAAGAATATAATTAAGGAATTGATATAAGTAAAAGGAAATTTATTAAAATGTTGTGCACAGTAAGGAAACGATGGAAACTGTGTATCTAAAAATGGGAGATTAGTAAAATAGATTCTTAATAAACAAGAAATGAAATAAATTTATAATACTAATATATATTAGTAATATATTACTACAAATATAATACTAATAAGTATATTAGTACAATATATTTTTATAATGAAATACCCTGTGATCAATAAAAACAATACTATAAAAGAATATTCAGGGGCACTTGGGTGGCTCAGGGGGTTAAGTGTCTACCTTTGGCTCAGGTCATGATCTCAGGGTCCTGGGATAAAGCCCCGTTTTGGGCCCTTGCTCAGCAGAGAGCCTGCTTCTCCCTCTCCCTCTACCCGCCACTCTGCCTACTTGTGCTGTCAAATAAATAAATAAAAATCTTTAAGAAAAAGAATATTCAATGACATAAATTTTTACAACTTATGTTCAAGAAAAAAAACAATTTGTAAAAGTATTAAGTATACTACAATTCCTAAATTAAAAAAAATGCATATATATGCCTAGAAAAAAAGACTGGAATGTATACTCAGATGTTTATTTTGTCTAATTTTGAATATTAGGTTTTTGGGTGTTTCTTTTTCATTCCTCTTAGTATCTCTCTATGTTTTCCAAAATTTCAACCATAAACAAAGCATTTGTTTATTCATAGTTCTATTCATAAAAAAACAAGGAGTTTTGGAAATTACTTAGATTTGTCAAATTTTAGCTTTTAATTAATCCCATGGAGATTTTGGATTGAAATTCAGTCTCCAGGCTTCTTTACTTCACCATGCCCTATTTTTACCATCTACATTTTCTTCATAAAGGGTCAATGGTATTTTAATTTGCTGAGACAAATTGGAGCAAATCATTTACGTCTGTGTTTATAATTTTGCATTGTTGTGTGCTTTTCGGGGGAGAAAAGGTTTACATCATCTTTATTAGCTCCATGATTATTTTGTGTAGTAATTCTGCTATGAGAGCAGAAAACTTGGAAATATAATTAAGAAATTCTCAAGCACAGCAGGAGATTTTGCTGGAAAAGAAAATGTTGAATATGAAACTCAACGATCATGAGAAACTAGGACTTGTAAGTGGCTTGCAAACCCTGACACAGGAGGAGAGGAAGAAAGCATCACATCACTTCAAATCTGTGGTGATTTTAGTAAAAGATATTTTTCTTATTACTTGATGTAGCCATTGCCTTGCTTATTTCCATATTATTTTTACCTTGGAGAATTGCATTTTTCTCAACTTATTTTGCAAGGTCTACCTGTTGCTCTATCTCCAGGTATCTACGAGGCATGATTAAATAATCCTTTGCAGTTGCATAGGGACTAGAGTTAGGGCCCAGGCCTCAGCACTGGCTGTGCACAATTGAGAGGTTGTGGAGCTTATGCATACCCAGAAAATTATTAGGATTTAATCTTTTTTTTTTTTTAAGATTTATTTATATATTCATGAGAGACACATAGAGGCAGAGACACAGGCAGATGGAGAAGCAGGCTCCATGCTGGGGAACCCGATCTGGATACCAGGATCACGCCCTTAGCTGAAGGCAGACGCTCAACTGCCGAGCCACTCAGGTGTCCCTATTAGAACTTAATCTTGCCCTAAATCCCAGCCATTGACAAATCATTTTTGTTGATATGTGAACCTTGTTCTCCATGCTCCCTGTGGTTAGCTGGAATATTTTCACAAGGCAAATGGACCACAGAGGTCCATGTTATTGTCACTCTTTGACTTCCCAAGTCACTGAGAAGTGATATTGCCTGTAGGCTCCTTGTGAATCCATGCCAGCCACGTCAAAATCATTCTATTCTTATGAGATGTAGTATAGACCTGCTGATCATCAGTATTAGCGCTCACCCCTAGCTGAGACAATTCCTGTCTTGTTCCCTCTGACTCAGGGAGCATTGCTTTCCCCACCAACCTATGTCTAGAGCTGATTCTGCCTGAGTCATAACCCCCTTTTCTCCCCTGGGATATGAAACAACTGGTAAAGTTTAGAGAGAACTTCTTCTTTAAAATAAATTATGTGATATTTTACTATGTGTAATAGAGGTTAAATAAATCTAAGTTGCCTTTACTTATTTGGAACTGGGGTCAGATTGACCTTATAATCTTTGGAACAAGTTCAAGTGTCACTATTTTAGCTCCTTTGGAGAACATTAGGGGAAATAGGTCATTTATGGACAATTCTATGTCATAAAACAAAAAATATGATAGATAACTGTTTTAGATTAAGTCTGCACATTTCAATGAACAAATAAATAATGTCAGAGATGTATTTATTACACAAATCTATCCTCATATTTTATTTAGTTAGAGTCATTTATAACCCTAAGAAAAAAAATTGCTAGCTTGAAACATTCATAAAAGAGCAAACAAATACCCTTGGGCAGAGAGTCTACCCACATAAATTGATTTCTAAATAAAGATTCAATTTAGATTTAAAAGTCTTGTATGCACCCAGAGGTATCTATTACATCTGTAATTTCCTTGTGGGGTTCTAGTGCCTGATTGTGCTGTCATCAACTTCTTATTAGTTGTTTTCACATGGAAGAAGGAAAGCTTCCAATTAGCACAATTTTTTAATGAACATGTGTTGGAAATCATTGCCAACATATATCACCTCTCTTACACTGATCTAGTCTTCTCTTTATCAACCTCTCTGCTTCTACTATTTGGATCACCTACTTAGCTTTGGGTTATGATACTCCTGAGATAAAATTTTAAAACTGGAAAATCTTTTTTTCTTATTTATTGGGAAATATTGTGGTAACTTCAGATATTGGTTATGTTAAAATTTAACAATATGCAGGTATTATCAAACATTTTCAGTTTCATAGTTAACCCTGCATACCACTGAAAGAGCAAGTGATGTTGGGAGTGTGCTCAGAAAAAGTGTCCGGCAAGAGCACTGCAAGTTTTAGCGTCTCTTCTCTTGGCTTGTCCTCTTGCAGAGAGCCACTGAGATTGCAATGCACAGCATTGGCCTTTGTGTAGCAGAAGTTCACTCATATGGGGCATATTTTTCTTCCTCACCCCTCTAAATTAATCAGGAATAGCAATGATATCCTCGTGGAATATCCATGCCATCTTTCCCCTTTTGATATCAGCCCTGGAATAGGCAATATGTTTTTCTTACTTATAATTGTGCATTTCCAATTTATTAACATAACCCAGAAGTGCAGCTGTCCCTTTGTTTGCTTGGCTGAGTCTGAGTCCCACACAATTTTTTGACTCAATATGGCCTCTTTGCTGACTTCCATGAGAAACTGAATCACACCAAGCATATCCTGTGTTTTGTAATTTGTGGAAGATGGGCAGGATTTCTTGCAGAAGTTATATTACAGGGCATTTCATTTGAGAAATTGTCATCACACTTTCTTCTCCTGAGTCGTTCTCTGACTGCCTCATTGCCCACCAGGGGTCCCTTTTTGCCCTTTACCCATCTCAGCTACTCCCTTTGCCATACCTCATTCTATTCACATATTTGTCACTCAGTAGATAGTGACAATGAACTTGAAGTCTGGGGTGTTTTCTTTGGATTTGTCTGTCTATGCCTGGAAAAGTAACTAGTACATTGTGGTTAGCTCTCAATAAATATTTGCAGAATAAATGAACAAAAGGAACCATTAATTATGAAGATTTATTCTTTTTCCTTTGCAAGGGAGTAGGAATTTTATTCTTAGGCTTTATTTCCTTGTTTATACCTATTATTACCAGTGTTTATGCTAATGAGGTGAAATGGAAAAGTGAAGCAGTTAAGAAATTTAAACAGCAAATCTATCACTTAATTTTGAGGATGAGAATTCATTCATTCATTCATCCATCTGGTCAGTCAATAATTTTTGATAGCTACTATGTGCTGACAAAAACTCTATCCTTGACTAAGGACTAGGCCTCAATCTTGGTCCCCATTTCTGTCTTTGGTGTACACAGCCCAAACTTAGCCGAGAATCCTGCTAAGTCAACACTTATTCCCTTGATACCTGATCACCCTGGCCTGCCCACAGCAAGGATCCTGTTAGGTCAGTTTAGCAAGAATCCACCCCTCCCATCCTTGACATCTCCTCTTAGTAATTTTTCTACCGTTCTTCACCTTTAACAGGCTCTTTGGCCATAAATCCCCAGCTGCCTTTGCTATATTCAGAGTTAAGCTCCATCTATCTTCCCTATTGTATTACTCCTATTGTAATAGTCTTTTTAAAAAAATTTATTACATGGGAGACACCCCATATAGAACTTGAACTCTTAACCCTGAGATCAAGAGTCACATGCTCTACTGACTGCACCAGACAGGTGCCCCATAATGGTCTTGAATAAAAAGGCTTCCTTACCATTTTAACAAGTGTCAAATTAGTTTTTTCTTTACAGTGTCAGGCATAAAACAGGTAAGTTAGTAGCTATCATGGAGTTCAACTTTTACTTGGTATAGAGAGAAAAGAAGCCAAAAAACTTCACAATTCCACCCAGAAGAACACAAAGACAAACGCGAAAAAATAAATATGTTAAGACTCCCTCATAGGTATAGAGAGGACTTCTTTAGATTGGATGACCAGAGAGGGCCATCCCAGGAAGAAGACTGTGAAGATGGGAGCTGAAAGGCCAAGCATCACTCCGAGATGTGATGTGGGGAAGGACAGTGCAGGTGGAGAACAAGGCGAAACCTGGAGGAGAGAATTGTAGGAACATGCTGGGACATAGTAGAGGGGAGGAGTCTGGCACAAGGGTGAGGCCAAGAAGTGAACCAAAACCAGGTAGTGATGGGTGTTGTAAGCATGTTGCTTCGGTTTTTCACATTTCATTGCTGTTGTTGGCAGATCTAAGAAGTTGTCAAACAACTTCCTCTTTTTAAACTCTGACTGAAGCTTCCCCTCTCCCTGGATTTGTTATTTTGCATAAGATGACTGAAAAGTAAGGACTGGCTGTTGCTCAGGGATATTACCATTTTATGTTTCCTTTAATGCTCTAAGGTAAAGGAAAAAAGTTCCTAGATAATAGCTGGTATGCAGTTTGTACTTGGTTGCTTTTAATTATTTCTTATACCATTGGCTCCTCTCTGGGACTCTTTCCCTCCTGGAGGGTTTTTCATCATATAAAAGATAGGTCTGCTTAATTGTTTTCTTTTTGCTTGGGTAGTCTTTACTGATATGAGAAAATGTTGAATGTTTTAAGTCATCTCAAATTTACCAACCTGGTTCTATTAAAAATTTAGTTTATAAGTCCCTTTTCTCCTATTATTAAGTATTCCTAATTATGGTTCCAAAAGATTATTTTTTCACTGTGTTCTTTTTCAAAGAGTCTACATATTTCAGTTTGTGACCCTATCATCATTTGACACTTAATACTACTTCAAAAAAACTTTCAGAATCTTTGTGCTAGGCATTTTATTTGAAGAGCTATACTGTAATTTTCTATCATACTATGTTTTTGCAAAACATTGTGATTCTGATAGTTATATTCTATCTGGATCATAGGATAGCTATGTTTTTATTTAACTTTGTAAGAAACTGCCAAACATCTTTCCAAAGTAGGACCATATATTCCTTCCATCAGCAATGCCTGAATGTTCTAGTAACTTCACACGTTTTTTCAAGGACTGGTTATAAAGCTGCCTGGGCATCCTGCTTTGGGTAAAGCTCTTTCTACATTGTGTCAATATGTTGAACCCCTAAGACTTTACACGGTCCTAAGTTCTTTTCTGAAAAAAAAAAAAAAAAAAAAAAAGATAATTCTTTGTTTCTACTCTTTTAAATAATATAGTCAGAGAAAGTAAGAATGAACTTCTATCTAATTTTGCATGAAGTGCTAGAAGAGAGGCAGGAGAAATATTATTTCTCTGTGCCTCAGCAATGACCCCTTCCAGATAGAAGGGGAGAATCAAATTCATGTTTGGTTTACTGTGGGGTTTTTTTTTTTTTTCCTCTGGCATTCTGTCATGCATAAGAATGAGGTTAGAAGAAGGTTAGAAGTAATTATATTGAGAACTACAATAAATGCCAAGCTTTAGTCATCATTGTATTTAGGGCTGGAAATACTCTGGGAGGTTGATTTAAATCACCTGCTTTTACAGATGCTGAAACTAAAACTCAGAGAAGAAAGTAGCTTGTCAAGGTCATTCTTCTGGTTAGCCAACCCAGCCAAAGTGAGAACTTAAAACCTGACATGTCCGTTTAGTGCTAGTTTTGCTTTGCTTAAGAATACCCATTATCACTTCCTTGAATAAGGCTGGCTGTTTTCTGTGTATTTCTTTGTGAAAAATGTGTTTTTGTTCAGAATTACAGGTGGAGAAATATACACTGGTCAAATATATTCTTTAAAATTGTTGTGAAATAAAAAGGCACTTGTAAAGCAGTTTCATGAAGTAATTGAGTCTGAAATATTTTGAGTTCTTTCTATCTTCAAACTATATGATGTTATTATGCAGTTGCCATGGGAAAGCATGTTAGCTGCCAAAAACCTAAAACAGATCTTGGAGGTTAAGCAGGTGAGTTTAAGGCACAGAATACAATTCTTGTAGAAGAAAATATAGTATTCATTTGAAACAGTACCTCTGTGCTAAGAAACTTCTAGTTATGTTCTTTCTGTGTGGCTGGGAGATTTAAACACCCTTATTAGTTTATTCAGATGAAAGAATGGCAGCAGCTTTTGTTGGAGCCCGAAAAGTGATTCTTCCAGGAAGACTTCAAAAGCAGTCCTTCAGGCTAGAACTTCTCATACACTGTTTACTTTCATATCAAGAAAGCCATTTGTGGTCTCCAAATAAACAAGTGCCATTTGATTTTATCATACTGTTGACAGTGTGGCTCGAATGTACCGTAACTACAGAATCAGGCAGTGGATTTTGAGTGTTTTTTTTTTTCCCCCAAGAGCTCTTGGGCTTTGAAATAAAACCAATAAATCCCTTGATGCTCCAAATAGTTTTCAAATCTTATTTAGAGTATTTCTAGAAGTCAAACAATGAACCATTGTCCTATGTAGATGAAGTCTTATATAATCTTATTTATATTCAATTTTCTGTTCAACTTTGATTCCATTCAACTATCTATCTGGATCTTGGGCCCTTTCTAAGCCTTTATTGAGAGAAACTAGTTTTTCTCTATAGGAAAATCCTACAGTTGCATCAGGGCAGAGTGCGTTTGCTCTAGAGGAATGATGCATTAGCCTTCCTAATGGTGTGTATATTCTTCTCTGAGGCCAAAAAATAGGAATTTTATTTTATTTATTTTTATTTTTATTTTTTGTTAAGATTTTAATTTATTCATTTGTGAGACACACACACACACACACACACACAGAGAGAAAGGCAGAGACACAGGCAGAGGGAGAAGCAGTCTCCATCAGGGAGCCTGACATGGGACTCGATCCTGGTTCTCCAGGATCATGCCCTGGGCTGAAGGTGATGCTAAACTGCTGAGCCACCCGGGCTGCCCAAAATAGGAATTTTATACATGCTTAATGGATAAATAAGTTAAATTGAATTTTATCTTGCATGAATACATATGAAACCACACATTAATAAATAAGTGTTAAGACTATCATAAATCTGGATCATGTTTTCCCCAAGTCAATCTAGATCAGGGGTGAATAAACTTTTCTCTAAAGGACTCTCTGGCTCTGGCCATACAGTCTCTGCCATAAGCACTCATCTCTGATGTTGTTGTACAATAGCAGCCATAGACAAGATGTAAACAATTGGATGTGGCTGAGTTCCAATGAAACTTTATTTACAAAAACAGGCAAGAGACCCATAGGCTGTCATTTGCTAACCCACGACCTAGCTGTACAACATTGTGCATATGAAAGCAGATGAGCGATGAAGGATGCAAGCATCAAAAGTCCCTTTGGCTTTTATTTCAGTATTTTTCTGCCTTTGTTCATGGAGTCAAGGTATTTCCACTTCATAATCTCACTCAGAGACAGTGTTGTAAAAGGCTTTTCCATTTTTGTTAAGGAAAGCTTGGACATTTAGAGGTAATCTGCTTTTGTCTGTGCTATGTTCTTTAGAACTTAGCATACCACCTAGGATTAATAAATGCTAAATAATAATCATTTTTCATCTCACCACCATACCCTTTATGGTGTCTCCTTGGGCACCCCCAGAGGTGTTAACCTGTTGCTTTTACAATGTTCTATTACACATTGTCAGCAACACCTTGCTGATTAAATCACACTCGAGAGAGAGACTTAACTGCAAGGCTGTAAGTATTCCTGACAGGTTGTTCTTGCACAGGTTTGGTTTCTCTTGTATAAAGATTAAAAATCTTGTCACAGCCGGTAAAAAATGAAGTGCACAGGAAACCACCGGGCATCCACAACTCACACAAGGCACTTCCCTAAAACTCAGAATTCAGATGAGGGGGCTAGACTATATGAAGTAAGATGACTGGGAAGTGATGATCAAGTATTTCATAGCACTGAGTGGTGGGCGATGGCAAATCCTTTTGTGGGTGTTTGTGCCAGGGACAGTGTCTTCCAATAGAAGTGAAGCTTTCTTTCATGATTAATCAAAGAATTTCATGTTTATAACTTCATCTAGACCGATCCAAACTAGTAGTCCTATTTTTTGTGTGTGGTTGCTCAGAGATGAGATTTTTCACCATGAATCTAATTTTTCTTTTCCTCTCTCCTCAGTGCAATGGTTATAAAATTGTCATTTTGCTCTTCTTTTAGATTCTTTGCATAAGCTGGACTTGTGCCCAAAGCAGCAGGAGATGCTGTCCTATAAAGCCAGAACATTTTATAAGTACTGGCAGTGAGGGTTTATTACTTCATTTCCCAAACAGCACAGAGAGCCACTGCGGAGGTCTCGGGAGAAGAGCTGCGGGAATCTGGAAGTGTTGACTGTCCTGGTGCTGAGTCAGTCCCAGGCTGTGCTGCCTTCGTGGCTTCGGCTTCGTGCCTTGGGTGGTGATGAGCAGAGTAGGCAGTGGGGATTTTGGTGCTGCCAGTAGTGTTGAAGTAACTAGTTAGGCGATACAGCTGTCAATCAGGAAAGGCTGGAGGCTGGGACCAGTCATGAAGATGATGATTTGAATTCAGATAGATGATTTTGACAGTCTTTTTTTTTTTTTTTAGATTTTATTTATTTATTTGGGGTGGAGTAGGAGAGAGAGCACCAGCAGGGTGAGGAAAGGAGGAGGGGGAGGGAGAAGCAGACTCCCCGCTGAACAGGGACTTGATCCCTGGACACTGGGATCAGGACTTGAGCCAAATGCAGATGCCTAATGGACTGAACCACCCAGCTGCCCCTGATTTTGACAGTTTTAATAAACAATCAGTGTGGCTGGTAAAGTTTTTTAATTTCAAGATATTAAACGGTATGCCAATACTAGAAAAAAATTTATATGGGTTTGTGCTTTTGTCACGCAGAATCAGCCATTATTAAGAGTTTGTCATATTTGTTTCAAGTCCTTTTATAAATAAAAGGAGATAATACTAAAGATCAAAGTTGAAGTATTCTGTTTCTCATCCCTTGTTCCTTTTTCCCTTGCTCACCTATAAGGTCATCACTATAATTTGTGGGCGCATTTGTCAGGGTCCTGGTGAGAAACAGACATCACATTCAAGATGAATAATCTGTCATATGTTTGATGACGAAACCATCTATGCAGGTCTAGGCAGAATAATGTAGGGAAATCAAAATGGATATCAGGGTGCCAAAACCTGTAGGTCTAAAGAATGGGGAGGGGGGGGGACATTTATTCGATTCTGGAGGAGAGAATTGTGTTTCCACATTCCAATTCCACACAATCTTGATAGGTGTTTTGCCCTTTGGTTGAGGGACAAGACCTGCCTAAGGCAGCCCTGTAGGGATGGAGGAGCAAATGAACACCCTAATCTCATTTTCCTTCTGCCCTCTGATTGCTAGCCAGTGCCCTTATTAGTCACAGCCATCCAGGAGCAAGAGGCCCCAGTGGGGTCCATACAGACCAGTCTCTCATGGCAAGGAAAGAATTGGAATATGGACCCAGAAGGGCAAATATAAGACATCTAGCTCAGTATGTATCCTGAAACTATTATTTATACTTGTCCCTGTATATAACAATATAATGAATAGTATATAGTAAGGGTCAGCAAACTTTTTCTGTAAAAGATCAGATAGGAAGCATTTTAGGTTTTGTGGGCCTCATACAGCCTCTGTCATATATTCTTCTCAATTTTTACAAGGCTTTAAAAATGTAAAAATTATTCTCAGCTTATGGGTTATACAAAGACAGGTTACGAGCTTGATTTAGTCTGTGGGCTGCAGTTTGCTGACCTTTACTGTATATTAACAATTTCGTGTGTTTAAAAAATTTTGGCATCATTTATCTTACACTCTAATTCTTTCCTGACACTGTACAACAAATTATTATGGATTTAATGACCTACAAGAACACTCACTTATTATCACACAGTTCTGTAGATCAAAAATCCATGTGGGCTCACAAAGGATTACTGAGATAAGAGCGATCAATATCTTGGTTACTATGTTACAAGGCTTTGTCTTTAATGATAGAAATCTAGTAGAGATATTTTTGTCCATGGGACTTCCCAATGGTCTTCAGGTTATATTCAGTGGGCAACTATTTATTGAACCCAGCCATACGGCTGTATTTAGCCATTGTCATGAATGAGTGTGTTGTATGGATGTGAGGAAGAAGATCTCCTATTCAAATGGTACCACTAACTGACTTGGAACCAGTGTAATATGATCCTTGTCCTGGGTAGCTTATAGCTAGTGATAGAAAAAGCATTTTGTTGTTCTTTGACTATGACTGAAGCAGACAATAACAGAGAAGCAGGAAATGGGATGTCTTCTCTTTGGTGAGGATGACAGGGTGCCTACCAATCAGTGAGGATACACTGTCTGAAACTGGATTAAACGGAGAAGATTATTTTATTTTTAAAGATTTTATTTACTTATTCATGAGAGACACACACAGAGAGAGGTAGAGACGCAGGCAGAGGGAGAAGCAGACTCCTTGTGGGGAGCCCGATGTGGGACTCGATCCCAGGACCCTGGGATCACGCCCTGGGCTGAAGGCAGACGTTCAACCTCTGAGCCACCCAGGCATCCCAGAGAAGGCATTTTAATCTCATATAGCAAGAAGTTCAGAGGTAGGGTGGCTGCAGGATAGGGTAATTCGGCAGTTTGACTATGTTCTGTAGGAACCAAGAACTTTTATCCCTTCACTCTGCCACCCTCGGCATAGATTTTTCCTTAGGTTCCAGTAACATGCCTGGAGTAGTTCCAGGTATCAGGTTCAGGCAGAAAAGCTTTAGACGTAAGGGACCAACTGCCTCTCTTAGAAGGGAAGAAACTTTCTCCAGAACACCCCTTTCCCAGGGGCATTCTTTTCATATCTTTCTGGTCAGAGCTGGGTTGTGGGCCAACTTCTGAGCCAACCCCTGCCAAAGGGAATGATATCACCATTAGACCAAGAAGGTTTATTTCTGGAACTGGGGTCAGTTTCCTCGAGGCACAGGGTTGCTGGGTGTGTATCTGAACAAAATCAGAGCCTTGTTAGGAAAAACAGGATGGAGAGAAGCAAGACTTGAGGCCAATAATAGTTTCCACTGTATTCTGACAGTCCATGTCCTTTCAAATACGTTAAAAGGTATTCATAGCTGCATTAAATATAATTTCTCTATAACTATGTAAAAATAGAAGTGCAGTCATTTTTTTTTTTAATTTTTATTTATTTATGATAGTCACAGAGAGAGAGAGAGAGGCAGAGACACAGGCAGAGGGAGAAGCAGGCTCCATGCACCGGGAGCCTGACGTGGGATTCGATCCCGGGTCTCCAGGATCGCGCCCTGGGCCAAAGGCAGGCGCTAAACCACTGCGCCACCCAGGGATCCCTAGAAGTGCAGTCATATTGGTAATACAAACTTATGTTTTGAAGACATTGTGTTAACCAGTTTTTCACTTTGATTTTACAGGTTGCTTTCATATTTTGGAATAAATAAATCTTCTGTCAGGTTTCAAACATTTCAAAATCCCTTGTGAAGCTGGTAGACCCTGGGCTGCTTGAAAATGGGGCTATTTTCTAGCTGGAGGTAGGATAATGAAGATAATGAAGATAATGAACAAAATGGGATTTTGTTTTTTTTTTTTTCTTAAGATTTTATTTATTTATTCATAAGAGACACACAGAAAGAGAGAGGGAGAGAGAGGGATAGGCACAGAGACACAGGCAGAGGGAGAAGCAGGCTCCACGCAGAGAGCCCGACATGGGTCTCGATCCTGGGTCTCCAGGATCACGCCCTGGGCTGAAGACTACGCTAAACCACTGAGCCACCTGGGCTGCCAGGGATTTTGTCATTTATAGTTGAAATATAAATGGTCATCTAACCATGGTGTGATTTCAATTATACAGAGAAGGGCTGTTTTCTTATCCAGGGGACCAAGTCTTTTACTGCACAATTAATGATAAAGCTCAAAATACAAAAAATCCTTCAGGTAGTACTTCAAGCTTCACTGGAGCCATATTGGCAGCTTTTTAAAGTGAAAAGATGAGAATAAGAGCTATAGACACCAAAGAAGGAAGCAAGGGAGCCTAGGTAGGACACCCAAAACCAAATTCTTTTGGGCACCTATACTGTACTCACTAATCTCTTAGATATTTAGTAAGCACTGCTATGTAGCAATACCTGAAGGATACGATGAGAGACTTAAAAAGTATGTAATCCAAGTTCTTTTGTCTTAGGAGGCTGCCATCATGGAAGAGTAGGATGAAGGTTGAGGATGAATTTACAGTCATGGATTTAAAATATCAGGGTAGGGCAGCCCCGGTGGCTCAGCGGTTTAGCGCTGCCTACAGCTCAGGGCGTGACCTGGAGACCCGGGATGGAGTCCCACATCAGGCTCCCTGCATGGGGCCTGCTTCTCCCTCTGCCTGTGTCTCTGCCTCTCTTTTTCTCTCCTCTCTGTGTTTTCTCATGAATAAATAAAGTTAGCATACAATATTAAAAAAATAAAATAAAATAAAATATCAGGGTATGATCTGGACTATTTAATGTCCTAATTAGATTAAATTAAAACTTTTTAATACAGGCCTGTATTCAGCAAATAGTTCTTGTTTTCCGCTCTTAGGACTTATCATGTTGTATAATTGTTACCTTTAGACACACCTCTCTCTTCCTGACTAATCTATAAACTCTCTGAGGTCAGGGATTATGCCTTTTTTTTTTTTTTTGATTATGCCTTTCTTATCTTTTATGTTCACTGTGCCTAAAATGGTGCCACGTGCAGAGATGTCATTAAACCTATGTTAAGCGCATATAAACTAATAGAGTATCTGGCTCTAACAAGCAAACAAACCAACCCAAGCAATGCAACAAAAAAAGAAACCTAACGCTTTTTATTGCCTCTCTGACAGATTCTTTGGGAAGCTGAACTGACAATAAAGACACTTGGCTTTCTTTTTAACTCTCTAGCCATTATAGTTTGAACCCTTTGGTTTTTCTTTTCAGAGCAGAGCTTTTGAGATCCATAAGGCGAGATCTGTTGTGAGTACACAGGATGGCCACATGTCACAAAGCCAAAGTGGAAGAACATCTCCTCACCCCAAGCTGTGAATGCTCCAGGTGGTTCCTCCCTGTTCTTTCCTCTGGGCTTTGTATGCAAAAATTGTTACAGCAGTTTGCTTCATGCTGAGCTAGAATCAATTTAAAGCAGATTTTACATATTTATTTAAAAATGGCCTGTAATGTATTTTAGAGTCAGTATTGATTCCACTTGTCTTTGTGATTACATCTCTGACTGGTGTTTTTGTTATGTTGCAATTGCACAGTAAAGTAATAGGCTTTGAGATTCTATCAGTGCTTACTCTTTTCATGTTGCAAATGCTTGATAATAATTCGATTGTATCTCTGCCTGATGTTTTAATACTCCTGTCTTTCAGATTGCTCTTACTGGGGAGATATTTACTCCAGAGAGTTGCTACACCCTAATAAAAATAAACAAAGCAGGAAAACATGTAGTTGCATATACTTCTTTGTGTGACACTTGTCTGGGCTGACACTGGCTCAGGCTGACTTTCACAGATACCATATGTTCCAGTTATCTATTGCTGCATAACAAACCACCCCCAAATTTAATGGCATAAAACAACAACTATTTCATTACACTCGTGGATTTTACAGGTCAGGGATTTAAACAGGGAAGAATGAAGTTTGCATGTCTCTACTCTGTGAGGTCTGGGGCTTCTGCTAGAAATATTCAAACATCCGGAAGTCACATTATTAGCTGGGGACTGGAACTATCTGGATGCTTCTTCAATCACAGGTCTGATTAATGGGCTAGGGTGAGTTGAAAATTGGGCTCTGCTGAGTCTGCCTCCTGGAATGCCTGCCATGTGGTGTGGGCTTCCTCAGAGCATGGCAGCCTTAGTGTTGCTGTGCTTCTTACATTCTGGGCTCCATGAGGGAGTGTTCCAGTCAACAAGATGAAAGCTGCATGACTTTTTCTAACCTAGCTCAGAAGTCATGCATTTTTACTTCTATGACATTATCTTGGCTACAAGTGAGCGACTAAGATTGGTTCACATTCAACCAGAGAGTAACTAGACCCCATTTCTTGATGAGAAGGCTAACAAAAAACTTGTTGTCTTTAAAATCTTTACAATAAGTGCTTTACCTTTTTTGTCAAGTCTGGTTTTCATCTTTTTAAAAAATCAAAAAAATTTTATTTATTTATTTGAGAGAAAGCACCTGAATGTATGCATGAGAGAGAGAGAGAGAGAGAGAGAGAGAGAGCCAGCGAGCATGGAGGGGGAAGGACAGAGGATGAGGGAGAAGCAGGCTGGGGATTAAGACCTGAGCCAAAGGCAGACACTTAACCAACTGAACCACCTAGGTGCCTCCCCTGTCCCTCTGCTTTTTAAAAAAGATTTATCCACTCATTTGGTGGGGGAGGGCAGAGAGAGGGAGACAAGCTGACTCCCTGCTGAGCAGGGAGCTTATTGTGGGCAGGATCCCAGGACCCCGAGACCATGACCCAAGTAGAAACCAAGAGTTGGATGCTTAACCAACTGAGCCACCCAAGCACCCCCTCCTCCCAACTTTTTGAATAAAAAAAAAGGTTCATCTGTTAAGGGGCAAGTTTATTAAGTACTTATTAAAACATGCTGAGGCATGATAAGTAGTATGGAAAAAGAAAAAACTTACAATGAAGCTTGCAATTTAATCAGAAAGGTGGTATGAAAATATATATAAACCTGAGTAACATATTTACAGAGTAAAGTATCAAGGAGTACAAGTCAATATGTCCTAGAACTTTGCAGTTATAGCTGTGGAATTTTTATAATATGCAAATATTTTGGATCTCATCCAAAACCTAACTACTCACAGTAGCAAACATCATCCAAGCAACTCTTACAAGGCTCCAGAGTCTATGAAAAGAGGAGTCCAATGAACATAGAATGTTAGAGTTGGAAAGAACTTGAGAGATTATTTATTCCAACAGTTTCAATATGTAGATGAGGAACTGTAGGTCCCAGTATGTAAAATCACTGACAGTTCAGGAAGGGGAAAAGAATAATCTTTTTCAACTGGGTCACCTTAAACATGTAAAATATAACTTCTATAGGTTTCAGTTAAATCTTAAATTGTAACAAATTATCCCCAAATGTTAGTGATTTACCACTGGGATTTATTTCTTGCTTATGCTCTATGTCCATGCTGGGTCAGGCATGGCTCCCCTTGAGGAAGTTTCACTGTAGGACCAGGGAGAATGGAGCGGCCCACTTGGGACATTGTGGGTTGATGTAGGGTAAAGAGATCATGGCCTGGCAAAGTCTGGCTCTTAAAGCTTCAGCTTGGAAGTCACAGGCTAGGTCTGATGTCCAAAGAGCAGAAACTATGGATCTTTTCTGAGGGAAGGGGTTGCCTTCAGAGAGGGGCAGCAAGTATTTTGAACAAGAGTACAGTTCATCACAGTGATGTGGGTAAAAGTGCTTAGTGAAGAGTGGAACACCAATGAATACAAGTTGTCTTGATCTGTTGACAGTCTACCAGCTACTAATGATGGACCTGTGGCTCATCTTTCTTACCACATTAGTGCTTAATAAAACGTC